>NC_142026.1:3651819-3986104 GCF_982192425.1 Myodes glareolus | reverse complement strand
TTGTATATCCTCTCTACACCCTCAACTCACGACCAGTTTTGGGCTTTCTTACTTCTGCTTACCCCTGCCTCTTTGTCAAGGTTGTGTCGCCCATCTACACTTGGGAATGTGACCTGCTCTGGAGTATGGTGACCCTACCAGAGTCACGTCATTAAAGAAAACTGTCCTCCCCTCTTCCAGAAGCTATCAAATGCCAACCATTTCTCAGCTAATGGTATAATTCCATGCAACTTACCCCCATGTTTGGATTTTATCTGGCTTAGATTGTACATGCTGGATCTCTAGCTTTTAGATGTTGTGATTATTCCCACGATGAAATGCTTGTTTATTCCATTGGCGGATGTTTGTTGAGTGCTGGGCTGGAGTCGATGAAGGACAACCAACTGGAAAGTTTCTACATTAGTCCTAAGAAGAGGTAACAACAGCTTAGGCTAGAAGAGTAAACGTGAGACAGCGAAGAGAGCATGCATTTAAGAGGAATCCTGGCAAACCAGGTAATGGTGGTGCATGCCTTTAATCCCAGTACTTGAGAGATAGAGGCAGGTAGATCTATCTATGTGTATGAGGCCAGCCTGGTCTACAGAGTTCCAGGACTTCCAGGGCTACACAGAGAAACCTTGTCTTGAAAAAAACAAAACAAAACAAAAACAAAAACTAAACAAACAAACTAACAAGTGCTGGCAACAGAACTGACAAGATGAGCTCTATGCCAGGTTCTGGGCTTGGCCCTCAGGCTATAGTGATAAATAATACAAATGAGATTCTCACGTTTTCTCTCATGGGGTTACACTGCAGTAGAGAAAACACAGTAAATAGTGGCACACATTTAAAAACACAGATTTTTTTTTTTAGCTCAAAAAGAGAATAATGAGAAAGATTAGAGGAGGAGATTGAGTACTTTATTGGGTGGTCTCCTATTGGATACCATCCCACATGGATGAGACTTGGAGGGTAGAAAGAACTGGACAGGCAAGATGCTGGTAAGCACATTCCAGTATGCTGGTCTCAAGGCAAAATGAGGTTGATATATCTCAGAAACTGTCAGGCAGCCTGAGGGTGTCAATAGAGAGGGAAGCATTGTCATAATCATGTACAGCTGGATATGGTGCTAGATTTATCTTAAATAAAATTAGGAACCAGTGAAGAACTTTGTATAGGATATGAGATATGATTTTCACTTCATTTTATGTCTGATTATTCTGTTAAAAATATCTTGGAGGTGGGCTCCTATTGAGTCATAAAGGCCGAATGTAAAGCATTTGTTGAAGTCCTAGAGAATGGCTTGGATAGAGAGGGTAGCAGTGAAGGCAGGAAAGACAGACTATAGGTTAGACAGGTCAAGTTCAGGAGAACTGGGCTGGTCTATTGCTGTGAAAAGACACCATGGCCAGACCAATTTATAAAGAAAGCATTTCATTGGGATCTTCCAGATGCAGAGAGTGATGAGGATTGTGGCAGCAGACATAGCAGTGAAGTAGTAGCCGAGAGCTCACATCACACCCATCAGCACAAGGCAGAGAGAGAAAGAGAGCTAACTGGAATGATGTGGACTTTTGAAACCTCAACGGCCACTCCCAGTGATACACTTCCTCCACCAAAGCCATACTTCCTAGTCCTTCTCAAAGAATTTCAACACCTGGGGACTAATCATTCAAATAATGAGGATATGGTGACCATTCTCATTCGAACCATCACCAGGAGAAAGCAGGAAATGTTTCTGTTTTCAATAATTGGATGGCGAGTAAAAGCATTTAATGAATTGAAGACTGAGGCAGATCAGAAGTTGCGATATCACTTTCCTTCCATTCTGCTTGCTCTGTCCCCTAACATCACATTGCTTATGCAGTGATGGGGCATACAGAGCACCACTAGAAAGGAAAGATACGTATGTCTTTCCCTCCAGCTCATGAATCTCAACTATTCATCATCGTTCAGTTTTCTCGTTGCTGCTTTGGACTCTGACAGGCAAACCAAGCTTTAAATTGTATCCATGTGCCATGCATGGGGCTAAGGTGTCTTCTCACCACCTTAGTCAGTACCGCCTCTCGAGTACCTAATGCAGAGGAAGGGACATCAGTCCTTAGGGCTTACTATAATGTTGGTGGTAATGATGGCACTTGGGTGGCAAATACTTGGTCTCCAAAGTAATAATAACCATAGCTCCACTGCCAACATACTAGAAGAATCATTGAAATACAGAACTAGAAAGTTGGATAGATTTTATTGTTTGTTAAACACCTAAGACTGTGCCCATTTACTGCAGGTTACTGTTTAGACACTGTTATCAAATAATAATTTCACTAGTTGATTTTCTTAAAATAATGTGTATAAGGTTTTTCGGTTGTAGAGTGTGCTTACATAGAGTCTTCCTTCTGTCCTGGAAGTACCTTGGAGTAACATCTTGCAAAGGTACTTTGCAAACTTTAAAGTGCCATGCAGGTGCAAGATGCCATTAATACTGACCTGTCAGCTCATTGAGCAGGGGGTAAATGAGCTCTCCTCCTCTGGTAGGCATGGTTTCAAATTTGGGGAGCCCTTTAGACTTTGGATCCTTATACTTTGACAGCCCAGGGTTACACTGTGGACATACTGCATTATGTATGTCTGTTTTGATGCTGGTCTCTGTTAAAGAGATATTTTTACATAGATAGTAGGGGCCACAGCTCAGGTAACTGATTGACTCAGAGGAGGCACTGACTCTAAGTCATCAATTATTCCATGGGTTGACCAGAAACCTGAGAGGCCTATGTCAAGCCAAGTTGAGCATCTCTATAGATATTGAATTTTTCTTTGGGATTTTTGGAAAGTCCTTAGCAGACTGAACTACAGTTGTGTATAGAGACAAGCTGTGATGTCAAGTCAGGACCACTCGAGGCTCCAACTGTGGGCTAGTGGAGGGCATGCCTAAGAGCAGTGTGGTAAGAAAAGTCCTCCACAGCCACATTTTTGACATGACCCTCATTCCCGTGTCCTGCTAACTGCCACCTCCAACAAGACCCGTCCTTGTCATTGTCATCTTTGCAGAAGTCAATGTTTTCATGTTTTCTTTTGGAGCTCTCCTCTCTTACTCTTCAGCTTCTCTCTCAATTCCTTGCTCCTCTCTTCTTCTTCTAGTATTTATTTCTCTGAGGATCTCTTCCATTTCCACACAAGTCAGCTTATGGAGATTACACGAGATATAGTCTTAGGATGAATTAAGATTCATTTTGATTTTCTGGCCATGAACTTCATTTTCTAACATAACAGCACAGGCTTGAACTTATGACATGACCTCTGTCTTGTCTTTTTCACCGTCATGCTACAGGTCTTGAATGCCTTCTCCTCCTTCCTTTCTCATGGATGGCCACCCCACTCCTCTTACACATGTTATATTTTCACTCTTATAAATCTGTCTTAGGTATGCGAATGTTTTATAGATGGATCCATTTGGGACTAGACTCCACAACTCTGAATTTTGGTTGGCTGTGTTTTTCTATAGTGGTGTCTGTTTCAAAGAGAAGTTTCATTAAAGAGGGATAAGAACTACACTTATCTGTGGGTGTGAAGACAAATGCTTATAGATTGTTGTTAGATATGCTGGTTTAGTGAGTTAGTGACTGTAGATTCTCCTTCAATAACCATGATTTCACTAGCACTGATTAGTTACTGAAGTTTCCATCACCAGGCATGGGCTTTTAGGTTCAATTAGAGAGCTGCTGATTACTGCGTGTGCCACCACTGCATCTGTAGTGTTGTTATGCCATGCTGGTCAGTGATGTAGTTCACGGGCATCAAAGCTGGGGGAGACTGCTGGTTGCCTCTTTCTTGTGGGAGCTTGCATAGTGCCTTCTAGTAGCATAAAACCCAGTGTTGAGGGAGGGAGCATTCCGGTCAATTCTAGTTCAGGGTGCTCTGGACCCTGATAGATCTACAAAACGCTCCCACACTTAAGGCTCAGGTAACAGTCCAGAAGAGGAAGTATAAAGATTGCAGGAGGCAGGAGAGAACCAGCTGTGAGATTGTATCTCATGGTAACATCAGAAGCTGGTGCGGGAGAATTGTCTGTATTTTGTCAATCATATTTTAAATAAACGCTGACTGGCCAGGCAGAAAGTATAGGTGGGTCAACCAGATAGGAAGTAGAGGCAGGGTGATGAGAACAGGAGAATTCTGGGAAGCAGAAAGCTCCCTTTTCCCAGTTCTGTCCAGACCACCGAAGAAACAGTTTGTGACTTGCCCTGCTAAAAAAACGTACTGAGCCATGTGGCTGACATAGATAAGAATAATGGGTTAATATAAGCTACAAAAGCTAATAATTAGCCTGAGCTAATGGGCCAATCAGTTTTATAATTTATGGAGATCTCTGTGTGATTTTTCTCTGGGACTAAACAGCTGGAAGGACCAGGCGGAACAGAACCCCAACAAGCAGGCCCTCATTTTACAAGACGCTACACCCATAAAGTTTCATCAACATGACTACTCAAATTTGAGCTGAATGAAGAAGACACTAACAAACATGGCAGACTGCAGGGAGAGAAGCTCATGAGGCCTCAGCTCCACACAAACAACTGTAGACAACTGAGTGAAGCAGAGCAGGAGAGCAACCCTACCCAGGGAAGAGGACACCAATGGGATGTCCAGTGCCAAATGGTCAGCCCTGGAAACATTCACACAAGCAACATTATATAAACTCAACAGGTTATACTTGGGAATATATATGCAAGTACACATATAAATGCAATAACAATTGATTTTTTTTTTAAAAAAAAAGAGGCCCTGAATTTGAAGGAGATTGCACAGGAGTGTATGAGAGGGGTTAGAGGGAGGAAAGGGAAGGGAGAAGTATTGTCATTGACATTACAATCTCAAAAACAAGCAAACAAAAACACCCAATCTAAATCCTGGAAAAAGAACAAGAGAAAAACAAACTTAGATTTTAAATATATGACAAAATGTCAATGTCTTAAAATTAGGTGATGACTATAAAGGCTTCATGTTATTATTGTCTCTGGTTTTTCTGTGTTTGAACACTCTGTTTCTGTTTTCATTTTGTTTTATTTCATTTGAGACAGGGTTGCACTTGTGGCGCTGGTTGTCCTGGAACTAATTCTGTAGACCAGGCTGGCCTCAAACTCACAGAAGATGCACCTGCCTCTGCCTCCTGAGTTCTAGGATCAAAGGTGTGCACCACCATTGCCTGGCATGTTTTAACAGTTTTATAACAAAAGTAACATTAGAAATGAAAATTGAGAAAAAAAATCAATCTTAAATGATTCCTTTGGGTTGTATTATAATTGATTGACTAATCCTTTCTATCATGTGGCCATTTCCTTAAGAAGAGAAATTACTTACATAGCTTCATATTCAGTTCCTATTACACACATAGCTGTGCCTGGGACAAATTTATTCCACAGAGGAGGGACTAAGAACTTGTTGATTTCTAAGAAGAGACTCCTAAGTCCCCATTTCACGTTATAGCATTTACAACTAACTGCATTTGTTTCAAGGTGGTAAACTGTTTCTACCTCAGCCAAATGTGTAGCCTTGCATTTGGTGCATTCTAGAAGCCTTGCATTTGGTGCATTCTAGAAGCCTGCTCTGCTAACACCTACTTGCAATCCTCAATCCACTATTTAAAACTCTAATGTGAGCAGGCTTATTCAAGCAGGGAACTGTTGATTGTAGTGAAGGAAAACTGATCTTGTGGGGGTTGTGCTATGTTGGACATGTCAGATGGCTAAGAGATAAATAGGCTTAAGGGGGGAAAGAACATATCCTTGGCTAAGAGCAATGGAAGGAAAAATCACATGAAGGAGTAGGGAGGGCAGGAGGCAGATGTTCTTTACAAAGTAGCTCGATCAGGATGAAGCCATTAGTATAACATGGAGCCCAGGCTGACACCTACCCTTTCTTCAGAGGCTTTAATTGGGCCTGTGAGCATTCTCAGAAATGATAAGATGTCAACACTCATGAAAATAGAACAATTTTTTCTGGAAACTTCTACATCAGATGCTTCTTTAGTGCTGTTCTTTCCACGGTTCACAGACAGTAGAAAGAACTTCTGTGTTCCTGTTGGAAGGGACGATCATAACTCCATATGCCACTGCTGAATATTCCCAGAATTACCCAAAAGGAACAGTGTTGGCCTAGATAGTATTTCAAGTCATTCATAATGTAAATATTTAGTGATTCTTTTATTTCAGTAGTAAAGTTAATTTATGGAGCCTGATCTGAGTCAGACTTCCCATAGAGGAGACACACACTTCCCCAGAGCCGTTCCGTTCTCTGTGTTCTCAAGATATCTCCAGCCTTGCCCAGAGCAGCTGCTGCTCAGTTGTTCTCGCGGTGCCCAGGAACCACCATTAGGAAAGAGAAAAGTGCGGGCTGGAGAAGTGGTTGTATGTCCCTCCACTACCTCAACCATGATGACTTCACATTTGTCTGTTTAATATACATTTTCACTGTGGCTTTCAAAAGAAAAATGAGAAAAGATAAAGCTGGGAGCCTGTGTACATTGAAAATACAGATCTAGTGACTTGAGTAACCTGTGCTGTCTTGATTCTGCAGCAAGCCCTCTGGAAAAAGATGGAGCTGTGAATGTTGCCTTGGAAATGTGACCTAGAGACCTGATTTTTGAGCCAACTCAGGTCCCACCAATAAATACAAATTTCCTACAGTTTGTTTTGTTTCAGTTTTGTTTGTTTGTTTGTTTTTGGAGTCTCCTATTATAGACAGATCCTCTGCTACCAGGATATTCAAAAGCCAGGGAAAGTTTGGAGTGTTTATCATTAAATATTTTATTTTAGACCTATGGTCACTGCAGACATCTGTCATTAAGAAGAAGAAGAAGAAGAAGGAGAAGGAGAAGGAGAAGGAGAAGGAGAAGGAGAAGGAGAAGGAGAGGAGGAGGAGGAGGAGGAGGAGGAGGAGGAGGAGGAGGAAGAGGAAGAATTGAGATTTTGCCTGTTTTATTTATGAGGCACTTAGGAAAGGGTAGGAAGAATGCATAGCTGAATAGGAAGCACATACTGGAATAAGAGACTAATAAAAAGGGAGATGTTATGGGAATGAATACAAACTCTATCTCATTAAACTTTTTACAACTTGCTAGATACTTGCCATGTATTATTGCACTTAAACACACAAACTTCTTATGCTCCATAACTGGAAAAGGGAAAGGGTAAATCTTTCATCTTCAGATACCTTTGTCATGTCTACCTAAAGCAACCTCTGCTGAGTTTCCCCATACCATTTAGTTCCTCTCTCTCTTGCCTCCAGATTATTGAAAGCTTTTGGAGAATCATGCACTCTGGGTCTAGGAAACACTTCAATTTGCCATTGTCTCTTTTCAGTGATCCTTCTTAGCCTTCTATTCCATGTTCCAAGATTGCCTTTCTCCATCCAATCTGTACCTTTTTATTTACATTTTATAGGTGGTAGATTATAGCTTGAAGGAGATAAATGTCCCTGGTCTAATCCGTAGTATCTCCTAACCTTAGCTCATTTTGGAATAGAGTATAATTAGAGTAAGGATCTTCAAATACAATTATTGTGGACTCTCTGGTTGAGCTTCAAAGCTAATGAAAAGTGAGAGAAAGGAAAATTTGAGAAGCACAGAGGAGAGAATGTATGTAGACAAAGGCAGAGTATGAAATATGAGGGACACAAGCAAGAATTGTCAATGACACACGAAACTGGAGGAGGTAAGGCCTTTGGCCCTTGAGTCAAAATTCCTTTAAAGCACTATAGCAATTAAATTTATGTCCTCCAAAACTGGAAGGCTAAAATTATGTGTCTTCTTAGGAAGAATAAACAGAGAGACATTGGATAGTTCTGGGAGGGCAGTTTGGTGGATACAGAATGCCCGGTTTATTTCTCATGATCTTTAAATACCACAATTAGAAAAGGGGAAGAAAGCAAAAGACTTTTGTTAAAAATCAGGATACAAAAAAACAAACAAAGAGATTAACATCTTAATACCCAAACATCAAGTAACCACACCCTAGGTCAACACATCTTTGTTAATATCCACATCTTAAGTTAAATCTCTTGTCAATAACCTGGAAAGAACAAGAATAGGTTTAAACTCTCTGACCTTTAGACAAGGCAGAACAGATCCACTTCTGTGGGCTCTCATGAAGGTTGAATAGACAACAAATTCACTCTATTGCCTATGAGTGTTCAAGAGCAACTTTTGTTACCAGAAAAACATTAACCAAGAGATTTGCCCTTCAACCTCCCAATATTCTCCTGTCCCATGTGACCCTCACCTCCTATGTGTCCCATGGCCCCATTCTCTCCATTTTAAAACTGGCATTCTAGCCAAAGCTAAGAGTTTTCTTTTGGGTCTTGACATTATTTCTTGATTTCAAGTACTGTCAGGTCTTTAGGGTGTCTCATGTTGTACTATCCAAGTCTGCTATTTCTTTGTTTCTTTCCCAAGAGGTTATCTACCTCCTTCTTCATCCTTAGATACCAATATCCCCGAGGCTAGACTATATCCTCTGACTCACCACTTCGCTTCTATTCTCAGTAACACTTGCTTTTCCTTGTCCAGATCTGTGTGGTAGAATTTGGTCTAAATCTGTAGTTAAAACTCTTTTTGAAGATGTATAAGACCCAGAAGAGCAGGCAGGTTGCCTGAGGTTGGAAACTGGACAGTATTGCCATGTTTCATAGGAAGCCACCCATGATGCACACAAATGGCATGTCTTATTCTTAGCATTTTACATGTTGCTATGTCTTGTGCCGTAGCTATCCACGTAGCCGGATCATAGGAAGTTGTTATCCTACCACTTTGGTCACAAAAATATATGAAGTCTTCATTCATAAACCCAATCATTTGATCATAATTATATCACTGTGGCCAAGAAAGTATTTTTAAATCAAATTATGTTAAGGCAATTTTATTATTTGACCATTTTTTTTCTGTATAAAGCACTTAAACAATTTCCATTTTTTTCCATTTTCATTTAACCAAAATTGTTTTCAAAATCAATCCTTTCTCATAAATTTTATGATAAAAATTCAATTTACCCATCAGGTTTCTTCCACAAACATATCAAATATTTCTTATTATATCTTCTGCTATTATGAGTTTTCTTTTATGACTCTCATTCTCCTGAGTATAATTGTGCAGGGTCAAATTTTTCACATAAAATTCTTGTTTAAAATATTTTACTCTTCTGTTACATTTTAGTGAAAAAAAAAGTTCCACAGGAAGTTTTAGGTTAGCCATTGTCTAGTTAATGTCAGTTATTTCAACCAAGTCGACTTTATCTGAAACTCCCTTTTGAATTTTTAATATTACCAAAGAGATAGATTCTTTACCTATTTTTAGGTAATTTTGTAATAAACTCTATTGTTTACAAGCTTTAACCATTGCCAATTTTGTTTCATGATGTTTTTTCTGTGTTCTATTAATTATAGACAAAAGATTGAAGTTTTTCATTTTGTGAATCCGGGCTCAAATACCAAGGAAAGTCCCTCTACGCACTAACTTGTGTTCTAGACACTTGGGATATGTCTGTGGAAGCAGATAAGCCTTCTGCTCTGTGTAATTTCCTTCCTGCTGTGGGTGAGAAGACAGAACACAAGCAAACAAACAAATGTGAAAAAATATACTGAAATAAGGACTGTGAAAAAAATTAGTGCTGTCTGACTGTGACAGCAGAGAGACTGGGTTAGATTGTTGGTCAGAAAGACAGGTTTCATCTGGGAGCTGAGACAGGATAAGTCAGTTACAAGGATAGAAGATGTTTCTTAATTATTGCGTTTGCTAAAATTTTGCTTTTTAAAAATGCTTTTAAGCTCCAAAATCCATTGCTTACACATTGACACTCTACGTACAGATCGGAGAACAAAGTGTAGGTCAGAGCGAGCCGCAGAGTGGAAACAAACCATCTTTCCACGCGTTTTTGTTGCTTGGGACCACATATGAGAGCAAAGAAATGTGTAAAAACAGGTGGTTGTTCCGGGATGATAGGAGAATAAATATTTTTGCTCCTTCAATTAGTTAACGTTTTTGTTACTAGTTTTCCGTATGTGCTGTGGTGGCAGATACATCTCCCTGTCCCCAGTATGGGCGTGTCCAATGAGCCTGGCGAGACTGAAGCATCAATCGTGGAAGCAGACTGTCTTTGATTCTTCCTCCATCTTGCTCTTCACTAAAAATACTATGGGTTGATTGTTCCTAAAGATTTTATATCATCAAATACAAATGATAGATTTAAATATGTATTTTTTTCTGAAAAAAAAAAGTACAATTTTAAAGCTTAAAATACTGAGTTCTTCCAAGATTCACAGTGAGACCAAGACTGAATACACATAAATCACTGGAGGGCACCTGCGGGCCTTTCTCTTTCAGTGTGGCTCGCTGTGCACCCGCCTGGGTTACACACACTCCACAGAATGGCATCAGGCCAACGCTTCTCTTAAATTCAGAGCAGTCTCTGGAGGAAGGGACTTACTCGCTGAATAAGAACAGAACGAAGTCTGTTGTTCTAAGAGTGAGAAGGCAGCTAACAGCTGCCACACAAAGACTGAGACACCACCGCCATCTGGGCTTTAGATGGCAATCACAGTTATGCTTGCACTTTCCTCAAGGACATCAGCTAAAAACACTCCAGGTCTCGCCCTCGGCCTCTAGGGCTTCAGTGCTTTGGCATGCATCTTCCTTCTGAAGGGGTAAAGGATGTGTCTTATCGGCCTCTCCCCGCCTCCTTCCCATTCTTCTGATGTATAAATGAGCTCTTTTGTGCCCTCTGACACTGATCACGTAGCAAAGCAGAGGTTTTGTTTACAGAGACATTTAAAACAAACAGATGAAGCACACATATTTTTATCTCTAAAAATATGGACTCTAAAAACATGGAATCGCTGAAAGTGCTCCAAGGAAAAACGTAAAATATAAAGTAGACTGCCAATATTTAAATATTCTTTTTCTCATAGACTCACAAAAAATTATGCTTAAAATAAATAAATAAATAAACCCAGTCTCTACTTAGAAGTTTAGATTTATGTGGTGTGGTTATATATAAAACAGTAGGAATAACATTTAAATCACTTTGTCTTTGCATTCTCAGTGAAAAATTTGTCATTTGTGAGTACACACCCCAGAAAAACAGCAGCGTTTGGGGTGGCTTTTCTATTACTACTGTTGAATCATTAGCAAGTCGCTTGCCTAGGAAACTCTGTATTTCCTCTGTGAAACACAATATGCTCATCTGTTTGCCCATATCTTAGATCCATCATGTGCCAGCAAATTTTTAGAGTTCAGGATAGAATAAATAAATAAATAAACAAACAAAAAATAATACAAAAAATAGCGGTGTGATTCTTGTCCTCAGAAATCTATTGGCTCTCAAGAGGGTAGAACACAAGTAACCAGCAATATGGTGTGCTCTGTTTAACATCTTCGCTGCCCTTGAACCACTCAGCGCCTTGACAACATGTGACAGACACAATGACTCTTCACAGTGCAGATCTGTCCCGCAGTCCTGGAGGTCAATGAAACAGTTCTCTCGGGAGAGTTTGTAGGGAAGTCCAATTCTTTGTCTTGCCTAGCCTACAGAGGCTGCCTATATTCCTTGACTCATAACCTCTTCCTTCATCTTCAAAGCCCTACGCATCAACCTCTGACTTCATCACCACAGCCTGTTTTTAGACTTTCACTCTCTTGTCTTTTTATAAAATCCTTTTTCCAGTTTTATTTGTGTAGGTCTTGTGCAGGTAACCGTGGCCACTCTAAGGTCCTGTGTGAAATGGCCTTGCTGTGGCTAAAAGACACTGCTTTGAAAGAGTCCTCCCCAACCCCTGCTGTGTAGTCTTCCTGCCTCTTCTTCCATGATGATCCCAAGTCTTGAATGGAGAAAGTGTTATATAGATGGACATTAATGCTGAGCATGCCACAACCACATAGTCTTTGACTTTAATCAGCTGAACCTCTCTGAAATAACCGCCTCCATTGCAAAAATAAGTGTCTCCAGAGTTGGGCTTTACTAATCTATGGCTATAAAGATAAGTATTTCTGAGTATAAAGATGAGTATTTAGAAGACAGCATGGTACTATGTCCATTTAACAAATAATAGAAGTAAGTTCTCCCCCAGGGTTTATGACCTACCCAATCAATTCTTGGCCCAGTTTTTAGTACCAAGTACAGTACTGCCCTTTAGAGCGGGACTTAAGTCTAAGCAGAAAGTGGTTACCCCACAGCATTTGTGGCACTATGGTACCCATAGGCAAAAACTTATCAGACCAGTTGTTATGAGAGCTTTAGGTTACAGTGGTTCTAGTTGAATACTTCAGGATAGCTTCCTTGTCCTTAATTTAGGCACATTCACGACTGGGGTTTCTAGCACTGGCATCCTTGGAGGACCATTTTTCCTACCAGTGTGCTTATGATAGTATAAAGAGAAGCAAAAATGTAAAACAAAATGTGAGCTTAGGAGAAGGTGAGAATTGAGGTGGGGGCAACATTGATAAGGAATTCAATAGCAACATGGTATTTTTTCTGATAGGCTTGATAAAGCAGGGATTGTTCGAAAGGACCAGAAGTCCCAAAGTTGTAGATTACAAAAAGGCCAGGTAGAAACTCTATTTGAACTGGGCGATGGTAGCACACACCTTTTATCCCAGCACTTCGGAGACAGAGGCAGGTGGATCTCTGTAAGTTCGGGACCTACAAAACGAGTTCCAGGACAGCCAGAGAAACCCTGTCTCGAAAAAACAAAACAAAACAAACAAACAAACAAACAAACCAAAAACGAAAGAAAAGAATAGAAAGCAGGATGCCCAAAGAGGTAGGATGAATTAATCAAAGGGTAACGAAGCCCCAGCAGGTGGCAGGTCATATAGAGCTTGGGTCACCACCCCCTTTCTTTATGCAAACTTCTGAGAAAGCCACCAACACTTAGATATATGCTTAGGTCCAGATGGCTGGGATCTCTGCCTGATTTCCATTTCCATAAAATTAATGCAAACTTAATGTGGAAATCAACCAATTGTTAACTGGCAAAGTACAGTGTTTGATTTTTAACTGAGAAACACAAATATCCTTCCAAAAAAACTTCAGAGGCCTTCTGGGTTGATAGTCTGGAACAGGAAGAAGGATATAAATAAAGATAATGAGACATACTCATTTTTAAATGACAACTCCATAAGCTCAGCAGTTTCTTTGTGGAATATGAATTGGCAGGTGTCAGTGGGAAACACTGTCTGACTAGAGAGTGGATGTTTGTTGAATAAAACCCATTAATGCTTATAGAATTCACTGTCCCCGGGAGGAGCTCGTGACAATATGATGTTCACAGAGATGTACTAAATGGGCTTTTTATCCATTATTTCAGTCACTTGGTGGGAAGAGGACCAGATTTGACTTGCTATCGGCAGATTGAGTACTTCACAAATACTGATTTAACTGATAGGCAGGACACAATAAACCCTAATTGTGCCACCACAATGGTGGTACTTCAGTGTGACTGCATGAATGTCCTGTTTGTGACTCCTACTCTCCCTTCAGAAAAAGATCAGAGACTTCACCTAATCTCTTCCTCGGATTTCTCCCTGAGAAAATCTCACATCCATATACAGCACTTTGCCTTGAAATTACGGCAACAAAACGGTGGATAGTTTTACCTCCTTACTGTAGGCCTGTGCTATTGAGAGTCCTCCAAGCCCTCTTAAAACAGTCATGTGTACGGCCAAGCTTGCTGCCTAGTTTAAGGATCTCACTATACCTAGCTTTTCCTTAATTCTGTATTTTGTCTTTTGGAGAGAATGGCATAAACTGCATGGGGATTTGGACAATAGACCTAAACTAAATGTTCCAAAAAGAAATATTCTTCATCACCAGATTTCTGTGAATTTAGAAATTCCATCTTCTTTTTCTAGCAGCCTGGAGGGAGACCTCTGTAAGAACGCTAATGTTGCAAAGACATAAGAATGATGAAGCAGGCTGAATCCAGATGGAGAATTTCTCCACTCTTCTGCAGGGTGTATGCTGACTGATAGATTAGTTACAGGTGAGTACTAATGTTTGAAAACATCCACGCAAAGAGAAATAACCCAGGAACACATGGAAGTGGTAACCAGGAATCCTGTGACTTGAACAGGCTTCATGCCTAGCAGTAAAAGTGATTGAGCTAAGGACAAATCCCAAAGTAGATGTTCAAGAGAATGACTAGAACATTTCATAATGGCGAGACAAGGAGCAGAGGAAACCAGGGAGAAAAGAACTGTGGTGTCAGATGGTGAGAGGCGTGCATTCCATTTCTAAGCCCTAGAATGGAAATTGCACCCAAGAACTAAGACCAGGCAGGACCAGAGTTTGCTTCCTCTCTATTCAAGAGGAAGAGGGATTGCAACAGTGACTCTCTATGTTGAGAGCATCTGGAAAGTATTAACTCTGAGTAATATTTATGCTACCATTAATAGTAATAATGAGAGTAATTGGGGCTGGATTGTGCAGCTGGGCAGAGAGGGTTCAAAGCCGACTCCCTCTAAGAAGCAATCTGCGAGTCGGCTTCATCCCTCTGGAATTCAGCTTCACTGAGAACAATACCATGCCACTACTTGTTGGTGAGAATGCAGTGACACAATTTCCATGAAGGGTTTGACCCCTGGTGTGCCCAGTGAATGCTGACTTCCTATGAGGCTCAAAGCTTTGCCACTTTCCAGGTACAAAACTGGAGTGGGTGTCTGTCCTCATTGTCTCCCATTCTTGGTTCTTTCGTGCCTTTTTAAAAATTTCCTATCTCTCATTTTTATGGTATGATGGAATAATATGGAATTATGGTTTAATTTTTTATGGTATAAATGGCTGGTTGACAGGCATGAATTTTAGTTTCAAATTTAGGGATGTTAGCCAGCACCTGGTCATTGTGCATATGCGCACGCGCGCGCGCACACACACACACACACACACACACACACACACACATACATGCATATCCAATGGTTTAACATTCTAATTTTGAAACTCCAAAATATGAAATCTTCCCAAATCTGAAACTTCTTGAGTGACTACATGAATGTACAAGTGGAAAATTCCATACCTGGTATGATACACTAAAAACACAGGTACACTAAAAATTATGCAATATTACCTTCAGGCTATGTATGTATGTGAAACATAAATGAATTTGATGTTTAACTACATTCTACATGTGTAGATAGCCTAAACTGGAAGAATTCTGAAATCTGAAATACTTCTGGTCCTAAGAATGTCAGAGAAGTGATTGTATACGCACGCGCACATTGTGTGTGTGTGTGCTCTGTGTGTGTGTGTGTGCTCTGTGTGTGTGTGCATGCATATCTGTGTGTGTATGCTATCAGGACATACCATCCTCTATACAAAAACGCATATGCGCCTCTGTGACAAACTATTCCTGATGTCCTTTAGCAGATGACAACAGCAAGGACTGGTGGGACGTCCATTTTGCACAAGGTAATGCAGGTCTGGCCAACTCACAGCTGGGTGTTTTTACCTGTAAGTTTCTCCAGAAAGAGGGCCCTGGGGAGCCACACCATCTCTTCAATGTTTCATGTTTGATGAGTTTTCTCACAGCTTATTGGCAACAATTGGTTATTTGACTTTAAACTAAACTGTAAGAGAAACTGGGGATATTTTTTTTAATCTCCTCATAAAGTTCAAGTGTATTCAGACTTTGGGGTGGGCAGTAGCAAATGACAAACAAACTCCAGCTCAACCAACTATATTAAAAAGCAAAGATTTTAAGTTCAAATTCGAGAAATGGTTCGATTCTAAACCAAGCATTATGGGGTCCAGAGACTGAAACCAGGTAAGTTCTATTTCTTTTTGTCTCTAAGTACATTCTTACTGCCTAGGCTCCTGACATCAAGATATTTTTATCCATGTGTTAGTAAAAATGGCTGTCAGCAGCCCTTAATTCATATACATTTTACTTCTGCCTGGTAATATTACTGAAATAAACTAACCTTTTATTTACTCAAGGAAATGCCCTAAGTAGGATTTTGGTTGTTTCTGCTTGAGTCACATGACATGCTGTGGTAAGGATGGAAGACCAGATTCATCGTTCCTCAAAGAGCGTGAGGTAGGTTTTCCACTGGAGTTCTGAGTTCTTCCGGGATGTGAGAGCAGAGCTGTCAGTCACTACACACCAGCTACCTGTTAGAGCAAGGAAGTGTCTCCATCCTGTTCTTTATCATGCATTGTGTGGGGCAGCCACTTGCTTGTGTAATGCCTGCCCGAAGGAGTTATGTTGGAAATTATCAGGCAGATGGGCAAATGGCCCCTCAATCGTCTACTATTTTATAAAAATAATGGTTGTGTCATTTGTAAATTTAACACAGAATGCAGCTGGGAGATATTTGAGGGGAATAAAGCACTATGATCAATGATCATAAAATAGCTCTTTTAAAGAAAAAAAAATACAAGAATGCATCATCCTACAGGGAGGAATAATTTTTCAGGCTGGCTTTATGGGTGCTGTGTTGCTGGCCTGGATTACTGTGTATCTCAGTCTCTCCCAGGAAGCTGTTGCTCCGTCTCCCATGCCCATCGCCTGAACTCAATCCTCTGCCTGCCAGGCTCCCATCTGAGCGGTCATCTGACAAAATAACCAATTACGTTCGTGACCGTGGCCTCCTGACGACTTCCTCAGTTCTGTTCCGAAACCCATTTAAAATGCATTTCTCGTTTTACTGCACATTCAAATTTTATTCCTCTGGTTATAGAGCTATGAATGTCTGCATTTCATATAGACTCAAAATGAAGGGTATATAAGCATGTATTAAATCACACTGCAAAAGTTGCATTTTCTTCATTGAATTGTACTCAATATTTGGCTGGATGAAAATTACATTATCTGGTAACTGTGCATTCTCTTTCATATCTAAATATGCAAAAGAGACCTTCATACCATGAATTCTTTTTGTAATCTGACTACTAAAGACCATGTTTTAATGTGAAATAAAATTTCTTTCTGAAATCTAACAATGCTCTAGTGGGTATGTGTGTTTTTTATACCCATATGATTGGAGTTAAGTTTCATCATATAAAAATTTGGAAAGTTGAGTTGTTGGGAATTGAAAAATGATCTACTATGCAAAATGTGCAAAATGGGAGCTATAATGTTGACCCTGCTTCATGAAGGTGACTACAAAACACAGACCTATCTTCTGATGACACTTGGACTATTGCCTTCAAACTTGAGGCTGGAGAGCTGAAGGCCTCTGGGGCTTTGCACAAATAGGAAGGGAGTGACTTTCCTTAACTCCTGGCACTTGAGCTGATATTTATTTGCTCACTTAAAACAAAAACAAAAACAAAAAGTTCTTAAAATAAACAAATACCCAGGTGCTAGTTCCATCAGAGCATGCAGGGATGGTGTGGTTTGAGGGCTGCATCCTCTACAGCTGTGAATACCACACAGCAGGGCGGCCTTGACATCAAGTCCTTGGCAACAAAGAAAACAAATCTCTTTCTGAATTTTGAAGAGTAGACCAGGACCCCTGAATTTAATCTAATGTTCACCCAACCAGTACACTGATGTCCTTAATCATTCCTATATGCCTAGCTTCCCTAACCATCTGTCAGTGTGGCACTATGGTCTATGTACAAACATGCCACACTAGCAGGATCTCTGGAATAAACATGAGGGCAGCTCAGTCACTGAAGAACTTGCCTCACAAAGGTGAAGACCTGAGTTTGTTACTCAGAATGCACATAAAAACCTGGACCTGGTGGCACAAGTTTCTGATCAGCGTGATGGCAAAATGGGAGGTAAACATAGATGGATCTCTAGATCTCTTCAGAGAGCCAGCGTGTAGACCTTGTCCGCTTGGTAGAATTCTAGACTGATTAGAGACTCTATCTCAAGCCTAAGGTGGAAGGCACCCGAGGAACAAAGCCAGAGGTTATCTTCAGACCTCCACATGCAGAGACCAGAGGATGAATGACTCTTCACTTCCTGAATAAGTAACATCCTTGAACAATCTATTTTATATTTTAGTCAACTTAATTGCTATAGCTTAGCATTCATGAAATATGAACACACATGAAGAAACAAATTCTGAGATGACGAGTTTCTCTTCAGCTTTCCAGCAGCTGGCAAGACCATACAAGTTTCTAATACGCTCTTCTCTTTCCTAAACCTTGACAAATCAAGTAAGAGATCCCCAGCAAATCACAGAGTTTTAATTACGTAAAGCAGAGATTCCATTTTCAGAAAAAGAGAGTATAAAGGACCCAACACAGGACAATCGGCAGCAGTTTTCAAAACAACATTCCTGCCATATTAGCTGAACTTTTCCCACAAACACAGGAGAGAGAATCTTGCTTTTCTCTTCTAGGCAATGTTACTTTTTCCCTCCATAAATGTGAATCCGTAAGCTTCCTGTGCCCTAGATTCTGACCCAGTATCTGCTCTGGAAAACCAGGTCTGTGATTAAGTTAGTCTCAACCTCTTGGCAAACAGAAGCACTCATCTAAAAGCAACTTAAGCAAAAAATATAAAATAGTAAAGTTTATTATACCCAGAGACTCAGTGGATTTAACCAAGATACTATCTTTCTTTTACTCTCATGTCTGCCCCTTCCAGCTTTATTCTCCAACAGATTTTGCATGTGGTTGCCACTGGCATTCTAAATTTATCATTCCAGTGAGATCAACATTTTCAGAAAGTTCTAGAACTGACTTTCATTGATATATGTTACTGTCTTGTTTGTCCAGCCCTAAAGCAACCATTAGGACGAGATGCACAATGTGTGTAGTCTACTACAAAATAAAAATTCAACACATCTTGTTGTTTTGGTTTTTTTATATAAAAAAAGGTAGGAATTTCACAATGGGACTAGCTGCCCTTTAAATTAATAGAGGACTCTCTGAGGGGTCCAGAGAAGTTGCCAAGTTGTAAGCTCCTAAACCCAGATCTGTCAATCACTGTGACCGGGGAATATGACCTACCTGGTTCCTAAAGTTGAGGTGAGTGCTCCCCAAAGAGAAATCGGAGGCATTGCTGAAGGCTTTAGCAATGCCTTTGCTATAGTGTGACAAATTCATATTAGTTTCATATACCTAAAAAGGCTCCGTGATGGAAATAATAAACTTCGGTTTCACAAAATCTTATCATGGAATCCTGAGCTGGGTATCTTTGGAGGCTGGCATTCTGCAAGACTCATAAGTTCACTGAAGGTTAATGTTCCTTCCTTACAACAGACCTTAAAGGAGCCTTTTCTTATGAGACTCAGATAAAACAATATACTTAAGTGATTGCCATGTGCCCTCTAAAATCATGATGGTGGTCATGGTGGTGGTGGGATGGCAGAGGGAGCAAGGGAACAGCTCAAAAGAGTATGTAGAATGGAGTGAGAGAGCAGCATTTGAATTCATGTCCCAACATTTGGACAAGGGGCATTTTCCTTAACCCCTAATAATAAAATGAGATTTCAATGTTTCTAATCTCTCAGGATTATCCTGAGGACAGTTGGAGTAGAAAGCATGGCACCAGCACAGTCTTTAGAGGGCAGATAGGGAAACCACTCCACAATAACTCCAGACCCGGTTGTTACTCATTTCCGGGTCTGAATAGAATGGTCTAACGACTTCTGTTGACTAAGAGCAAAGAACAAGCTGGGATTTGCTCTCAAAAATGCTTGTCTATGATCCTGCCAAACGAATTTCTGGCAAAATGGCCCTGAAGCACCCGTACTTTGATGACTTGGACAATCAGATTAAGAAGATCTAGTTTTCTGTGGAAGTCCCTGCCTGCTGTGGCAGGGCCACATAGTGACATTTACTGTTGACTCTCTTCCTTCCTGTCTTGTATATTCTTCTTCTGTTTGTTTGTTTGTAAACCATCACCTGGACTTTTCCTAATTTCATACATATAACTTAATTAACATGTAAATATTCCATATGAATTTAAATATAATAATTCTGTATAAAAAAAAAAAGAACAAGCTGGGAGCCTATAAGAAAAGCAAGCATGAAGCAGTGTTTGCTGCTGAGTCGGAGGGGAGTGAAAGTTATTCGGAGAGCTGGTGAGACCTGAACGCTCCTTCTCATCTAGGTTCACCCTCTCTTGTTCTTTAACACCCTATTTCTCACATCTGGGTTGAAATCATAGTCACTTCATTGTCTTTAGGCCTCAAGAATCACTTAACACAATGATTCTTGTGGGCAAACAGACTTCTAAGTCATGACTTCTTTGTCATAGCTGTACCACCACAATTACATTTTAGTGTCAGACCCAATTTTTACTTTGATACGTATGTGCGCATCATTGTATATCAAACAAATGTTCAATATTCAGTTATCATTTCTACAACATGTAGAAAGTATAACTACAGCATTCACTAGGGGCATTTATTTAGGTCCAACAGCTTTGAAATTAAATTAGAAAAGTATTGTTGCATCATGCTGGGAATGTAATAAGCATGTCATATTGACTTGTTTTATTTAAAAATAAAAATGAGACTAGTTGGAAATATTTTTCAAACGATTGAGAAACACAGTAATTGATAGTCTGTAGAACTGATTTTGCTAGAAACATTTTTTAAGGCTCACAGGAAGACTCAGCAGAGTGGGGTTTTTTGGCGGGAGGGGGTGGTGGTGGAGGTTTTTTTCAAAGCATTGTGTTCTTCTGTATTCCCCTGACAATGATCACAGCTCTCCCTGGTGTAATGAGCAAGAGACTAAGTCAGTTTTGCTGAGACACTCATGGAAAGCCTGAATTAGCTTGACATTTGTGGTCATGTCACTAGTGCTGATGGATTTCCATAATCATTCGGGGGAGGGGGGCTGGGAAGAGCCCACCGGTATCTGTCAGTTCGAATTTGCAAAGAAAACTCAACTGGAAGCCAGCGAGTGACCCTTTGACCAGTTGTGATTTCTACGTTCTTGAAAGCGGATTCCCCACTGTCTTGACAAACTGAAAGGAAGCTTGCACCTCTTAAGGATATACCCAAAGGTCCACTGCAGGGAAGTCTCTAAATTCAACTAAAGTCCATTCAAAGTAAGCAAGATAGCACAGTACGCGAAGGAGAAAAATCTCAAACCAGAATTCCATTTAGGTTAGAATTGCAATTAAGACCCTGATTTGGTTTTTTAAAAAATCACACTTATTTTCATTACTCCATTACTTTTAGTATAATTAGGACTGTGGACCTGATCCACCATCCCTTTCCCCCTTTAGCACCCATATCCTGCTTTAAAGAGCCCAGCTCCCCTTCCGCCCAGAATTCCCCAATCCGCATCATTGCAGTGCTCTAATCCCCTGTAATTGTATTAGTCTCAATAGCAGATTAGCACTAAGTGCCCCCACAGAAAGGGAGCTGCCAGCTCTGCTATTGTTTTTCATTTAATGTGGTTCTGACACAAAGAAGAAAGGTGGCCAGAGCTCTCCATCTCACATTACAGTCCTCAGGATTAGCGGCTCTGTTTATAGCATCCCCTGTTTCTTTTCTCCCTGTTTTCTCCCCTGTTTCTGTCTCCCTGGCCCTGGGATGCTGCGCTCACTCCCTGGTGAGGTTCTCTGTACATTTCCTGGGCTTGCTGTTTGAGCACAGTCACCGAGCTGCCCAATTCTCACTGATTATTTTAATTATGTTTCAGAATCTTCATGCATTTGCTGTCTAAAGAACAGGAGTGACGGAAAGGCTGGTACCAGGCCCATACCTGATATTCAAGTAGACTTGTCAGAGCACTGTGTTTGTGTGAAAGCAATCATTCCAATTAATTGAATAAAACATCCTGCAGGATGTTTATCAGAGAAATAACTCTTGGCTCTCGGAAAGCAAATTGGTCAGTGTCCTGATAATGCAATGAGAGGTGCCAATTGTTTTTTTCCTCTAGAATTGTATCTGATATGGAAGGTGAATGAGACTTTATTGCAGCAAGGAATACAATGGAAAACGCTATTTAAGAAATAGCTTGAAAAAGTCATGGCTTGGTTTGCGGGTTGGTCTGAGGTCTTTCTTTACTCTCCCCTTTTAAAAGGAAGCTCTTCTCTCAAAATGTCCAGCTGATTTTCTCCCGCCCAAGTGGATGGATAATTTTTCCCTTGGCTGGTACTGCAACAATAAAAACCTCACTCAATGGCTTTCTATTAGAACCAATGGACGCGGGGAGGCATTTTTACTGTTAATGGAGCTTTCCTATTGAATTCCATTTTTCAGAATTTTATTTTAGTTTCAGTTGAATATTTAAACAGGTTTAAAATTTAAATATCTGTGCTGAACAAACCCTGATATATATTTTTTAAATTGCTGTAATAGTTCACTGAGTTTCATTTTTAACTCAATACAATATGCATAATCCATTATGTTAGCATTACATAAGTTAGGTATGCTCAGACACTGGGCTCGGTTACCCATTTAAACAGCTAAATCATACCACTGCAATGGACTGTCTTATCAAATTATTTTTATAACAGCTTTGTTACTAACCAAGCATAAAGAGGGTTCTAAAATTCAACTCAGGGCCCATTTTGGCAGGAATACCCATTCTGATTAATGAAACTTTTATTTAAGGTTTTCCTTAAGTGAAATTATTCTATTCTAATCTGTTAGCATGATCAAGAAGAAAAAGCTTGGTCTCCTTTGGGGAGAATCATATTTCTGTGCCTACTAGTTTTGTAGTTTCTGGTTGTTACCCAGGTTTTTCTTGGGAATACTTTGACTCTTGGAAACAAAAACAACAACAACAACAAAAAATTTGTGTTCTAGGCATACTGGGGAGGGGCATAAGTAAATACGCAAAAATAACAACCAGCTCTCCGGGAGCTTTGTTCAATGAAAACCCTGAGGACTGTAAAGAGGTGCACAAAGTACTAGATGACAGTTCTAATGGCTTAGGGTGCCCAGGTTTGGATCTTACTTTGAACACTTACTCTATGACGTTGGACATGTCACTTCATCTAGGCTTTATTTGTCCCATCTATCAAGTGGAGATAGTAATTGCAGCTATCTCATCTACATGACCTATTCAGCAAGATGCTACAATGTTCTTATCCCAGTACCTCTCCTGTGGAAAGATCTCAACTGGCATTGGAGTAGAAAAGGGTCTCCTGAACTCAGTATAATGTACAGTCAATATCCTGTGAGCTGAAAGGGAGGTGTGGGTGTGAAGGTGGAGGTGGGCTGTCACTCACAGAGAGATGGAACCTTTTGCTCTGTTGTTTAGGGACAAGCTCCAGCAACTTCTCCCATTGCCCGAAGCAGAGCCCAGTGCAGTCTCTCAATCAGCCCAGGAAGATTGGAATTGGCACATATAAAGAGGAAGGCGGCAGATGAGACAGCTGTGACTCTTTACTCCTCTGTGATATTTAAACTTAACTCGGTGTATCTTAGCAGTGCTATAGAGAAACACTGCTGCTTCATCTGCCCAGCCGAAAACCCACACTCACAATTCATTCCCTAGGTTTATAACGGTCTCGGGCTAGAGCAAATTGGAGAAATTGATGTTTACCCTGAAACCTTGCACCACTCACTATTTGTAGCTGCCGTTGCCTTGGTGCACGTCTGCCAGCGTGCCTGGACTTAAATCCCTGCCTGATAACCTTTAACTCTTTGCTAGGGGGCAAAATCAATCGAAGGTAGAACTAGGTAGGAGAAGGAGAGGGACCATATGGAGACTCAGGCACACACAGCACATCTCTCTTCAGACTTTAACACATTCTGGACATAGCCAGTCGTGCTAAATAGCCACAAATTCTAAAGTCCTTTCTGTGCTGAGATTTCTAAAGAGTTTCTGGTCACTGTAAGAGAAAAAGCATTTCCCTTCCATCAGGCTGATTACCTTGAGAAGGTGTGAAGAGGCTGGAGCAAGTGTATTTCTGATGTGCTTCCATCCCTGTGAACCCAGTAGGCAGGACTGCTGTGACCACAAAAGGCCACCATTACAACTATCTTTCTCTGTCCTGCCACCTTGCTCTCATGGTTCCTTCTTCCTTAAGAGACAGTTCATTGACTGAGGCATTAGCCTCAGAGACCAGGAGATTTCTACCTTCTAATGTGCGTCTGTGTATTTGCTGCCTGTAAGGACAATGTGAGGTATTTTGATGTATGTAAATTATGCCCATACTTTGAGCCTAATTATTATTATAAAATTTATGGAGGATAAAACACAGGCAGCCATAAAAATAGAATTTTTACTTTGATCATGACCAAGTTATGGGCTCCCTTGGTAATTAGTCTTTCATAGGCTTTAAGGATTGTAGCCCATGGAAAGATGTTATCAGTCTTCCTACTGTGTTCAAATCACCCACAGCACAGGAGTAACCAGAAGTCACTGGAGAAAGGTGACGGCAGGAACAAACTTCTCTGCTAAGCAGTTCCAGAATCCATACTCAGGCTGTGCGGTCAGAGTTGCACAGCAAAGGACACAGCCTGGGCATCAGGACACACCTCACCAAATGGCTCAAGGCAGTGGCTAGAGACACGAATTTGTTGGCATTCCTCTTGACTACGGGAGTAGGCTCCCAGTTTTGCCTGAGACTGCCTTTAAGTGACCATTCAGATGTTTGCCCATAAAGTTAAAGTGATCCCCACACCCTTCCCTTTTCATATTGCTTGCAGTTAGGTGTTGGTCCCTGCTTCTGTCTACCTCTTTGAATCCCCTCCCATGCTCTGAGAGCAAAGAACTGCCCACTGTGCGCACCCTATCCTCCTTGCTCAGATGCTGGAGGAACTCACTTCTGCTGAGACAGTGTACTGAATTTGTTTCCCATCTGAAGAAGTAGGAAGGACACAGGCCTGGGACCCATCTTCCCAAACACCAGGAAAGACCAAGAGGTGGCTCCCAATGCCACATGTCAAGTAGGCATCATGGACATGGGTCAGATAAATGTCAGTAGGGCATCTGCCAAGCTGAGCTGATTTTCTGTGTGAAGGTTTGCAGTCACAGTTCAGGTAGCTACCCAGGCATTTGGCTACCTGCTTGGTAACAGAAGTAACCCATGAAAAACAGATTTTAAATAACCACATCCAACACTCCTTTTAAAGCAAGACTGAATTAGTCTGCAAATGGGACCCCAGTGTAGCAGGGGTTCTCAGAGTACACAAGAATAAAACAAATATATGGGTCAAAAACAGGGATAGTATTAAGAAATTGAAGATGATTTGGGTGGTGCCTATCCTCTTGGCCTAATTCTCCTAAAAGCCCTCTGGTGACCTTAACATGGCATTGCACTTCCTTGAACTCCCATCTCCTTGACCACAAAATGAATAACTTCTCAAAATTTCTGCAGGGTCCACTCCAGCTTGACCATTTTATGAAGAACTGTAATATGCATTCTACTGTCCCAGAAGGTAAAACCTACCATCGTAAAGAAGTAGAGAACTGTCCAGAATCATAAAGTGGGTACTGGTGAGGAAGAGTTGCCCCCACACTGAAGAAAACCTAAACAATTAGACATCTTGAATAAAGAGATTGTCCAGTGACTGAACAAAGTGTGTGAGTCCATGGGTGTGACATCCTCATTGTCACACAAGAGGAGTAATTCCAACATCATCTACCCTAGTGAGTAGCAAGTAACATAAAGTAACATAAGTAAGTGTACATTGCGCACAAACAAGCAAAAATCCTAAAGTACTGGACGGGAGGTTGTGCCATGACAGTTACTGGTTGTATTTCTCTATGTAGCCATATTCTCACAGACTCCTTCTAATGGTTGGAAGGCTCTCCACAGATCCAGCACAATTCTTAGTCCACCATATGCCTTCAACTAGTAATTCTTGAATCAAACGAGCGCTCACAAATGTGTTTGCTGTGTGCTTTTATATGTGTGCATGTGTATGTGTGCTTGTGTGTGTATGTGTGTGTGTGCAGACGGTGTATGGAGATTAGAGGGAAATCTTGGATGCTGGTCCTCATCTCCCACCTTGTTTTAGATGGAGAGTCTTATTCACCACCGTGGCCACCAAACTCGCTAGCCGTAAGTTCCCAGGTATTCTCCTGTCTTGCACAGGAACACTGAGATTTCAGACATATTCTGCAGTGCCTGGCTTTATGTGGTTGTGGGGCTCTGAACTCAGGTTCTCATATTTGCAGGGCAAGTGATTTTACTCGCTGGGTACTCTCCATCTTGCAAATGAGTATTAAACAGAAATTATGAATTTCTCATTATCCTTATAGTTTCAAGGATCAGAAGCTACCAAGGGTTGAGCTTAAATGAGAGGGAAGCAATATAGGTTAAGGTTTGAGTGCAAGACCTGTGAGGATACAAGTTTCCATATTCACATGAGTCCAGTAAGCTAGGAAGGCTGACACAGTTTCTCTTCCTACTAAGACTCGCATTAGCATATGAAAGGTTCTGGACACCCTGCAGCAAAGTAACAGAACCAAATCAGTGTTTGCCATTCTAATATCCTCAAGTGCTCACCTCTAAGTGGGACATCTGTATCACACACAGCCCATACACACATATATATACTCATATACACATGGACAAACACATCGATGCACACACACCCCAATACTCACATATATACACATCCATACACACATACCATAAACACACACAGACCCCCCACATACACACATGCACCCATACACACATATACAAACACATCGACAAGCACACATACACATCCCTATACACATATATACACATATCCATACACACACACACACATACACATATATGTAAATACATCAACACACACACATACACCTCCCATATATACACACATACCCATAAACACCCATGTACATACACATACACACATGCACCCATACACATACACACACACACACTCATACACACGTACCTATTCATTTACATACACACCCATACACACACACATACATACACATACCATACACACACAGCCATACACACACATATACACACATTCAATCATACTCACACTCGCACACACACACACACACACACACACACACACACCATTAGGGATCATCATGGAAGAGAAGGCAGCAAGAAGGTACGATCCGGAGATAGGGGTCATCTGTAGAAAGACACTAGGCATGGCAGGGCTGTGTGCACGTGAACTCACATCACTGTCACTGCATGCACAAGGCTTGCACAGACCAAGTCGGCCAAAATCCCAGCATGGCTGGGGAAGGGACTGATGAGAGTCCACCTATAGCTGAGGACCGGTTTGCAGCTGATGACTGCTGGAGAAGGAAGAATCAGTTTTCTTATGGAATGCAGATCCATCTAGGGTAGCCATTGGTCCAATAGGTAGTCCTAGACCCATGCATATCCTGGCGGCATTAAGTTGACTCACTGGGTGTAAAAAAAAGAAAAAAAAATGATCACACAAAACTGGAATGTAAAGGTGCTGCAGGAAGTGGGAGGAAGGGTATGTTGATGTATTAGAACTAAACACATTATGTGTATGTGTGAAATTCTCAAAAAAATCAAAAAGTGCAAAAATGTATTTATTCTCAGAGACCGCAGCAGAGTTTTACAGGATGAACTAAAAGACTGAAAAGGCGGTTTCTTTCTGTCACTGACATGATAACCTCAAACTGCTCATATTCCTAGTCAGTAAAACTGTTGTCTTCATGGGACTACTGAGAAGCTCCCCTGCTTGCTCTCTCTCTCTCTCTCTCTCTCTCTCTCTCTCTCTCCCTCTCTCTTTCTTTCTCTCTCCCTCCCTCCTTCTCCATTCCTCTTTTCCTCCCTTCTTCCCTTCCTCCCTTCCCCCTTCCTTCTTATTTTTCTTTCTAGTTATTTTATTTTATTTTATTTTATTTTTGAGACAGGAGTTCTCTGTATAACAGCTCTGACTGTTCTGGAACTCACTTTGTAGACCAAAACTGGCCTCGAACTCACAGAGATCTGCCTGCCTCTGCCTCCCAAGTGCTCCCAAGTGCTGGGATTAAAGGTGTGCATCACAACCCAGCTGAGTTCCACTTCGTAAATCATTGCTGCATATTGTCCCTGAAAGCTGAGTATGTGTCCTCCTCTATTCTCTCCTCTTCCAACGTAGGAGTCATTCATATACATATACACGCACACATACAAACGTGTGATCATACATACACATTCAATTCTTTCCCATTTTCTTTAACTCATGGGAACTTCAGGCTATGGCCTTCCGATCTCACTTGTCTATCTATACAATGAGTATTTATTGAGGCCCTGCCTTGTGACTGTGATCACAGTTCCTCACATGGTTGTGAAAGGGATTGCTGCCCATGGGACTTTCTGTCTAGATGAAGATGCAGACAGATATTATATAATTAGAACTTGATATGCTAAATGCAATGATAGCAGAAATAGTAACAGCTAATATTTATTGAGAGTTTATTACGTGCTTTGTATATATTAACTCACTTCTGGCAACTGTTACACATGGTGGACTTTATATTCAATTTTCATAAGTGGTATCTGAGGGGTTTTTACTGCTGTAATGAAATATCATGACCAAAAGTAACTTGGGATGCAAAGGGCTTTTTTGTCTTACAACTCCCAGTCAATGACGGAAGTCAGGGTATGAAGTCAAAAGCAGAAACTTGCATTCAGAAACTTAAGCAGAAACCATGGAGAAACACTGGTTACTGGCTTGCCCTTCTTGGCTTGCTCAGCCCGTTTTCTTCTACAACTCAATATCACCTGCCCGGGGATGGCCATGAACAGTGTACTGGGCCATATTAATCATTAACCAAGGATATGCCCCATAGCCTTGCCTAAAGGCCAGTCTGGTGGATGTATTTTCTCATTTACCGTTTTCTCTACTCAGATGACATCGACTGTGTAAGTTGACAAAAGCTAAGCAGCCCAAGAGAAAACTAGGGTTCTAGGAAACAAGATATGCCACACAAGTATATATTAGGTGGTCCAAAGATGTCTTTCCTGAGACCTTAAAGTAGAATAGGAGTGAGTTGAATGAAGCACGGGGCGGTGAAAAGAAAAAGAAAAGGGGATTGTGCCTTTAATTCTAGCACTGGGGAGGCAGAGACAGGTGAATCTCTGTAAGTTCAAGGCCAGCCTGGTCTACAAGAGCTCAGAATAGGCTCCAAAACTACAGAGAAAGCCCGTCTCAAAAAAACAAACAAAAAAATCCCCCAAAACAGAAACAAACAAACAAAAAATGACATAACTTTAAAACCATGTCAAATAGATTGAGTCTCAGACGGTACTGTGACTTTTAGTCAGATCACTTTGCTATGGAGAGGAGAAGTGATTAGTTTCTGGCTGCATCATAGTGTCCATGTGGAGACAAGAGATGCTGATGTCATGACATAGCACAGAGGCAGTGGTGGTGGTGTGGGTGATGCTGCTGTAGGAAAGAAGCATTGGAACCCAAGAGACAATTGATTGGCTATAGTGAGAGGTAAGAACTAGGCAACGTTTGCCTTTCACACTGCCTGTGGTGAGGGAGTAAGACTAGAGGGATCAGAAAGATCTGGGGATCTTATGGGCTATCTGACTGGACATATCTAGTAGGTTCTTGGAAATGCTGGTTGGAAGCAAAGGAGTAATACAAGCGAATATGGCCTTTTGACTGGCAAAGAGCAGGTGGGGAAAATGGCCCACTTGGCTGTCTGGGTGGAGCAGTTTATACTCTGAGTAGAAGCAACAAGGAGACAAACAAGAAGCAAAAGAAGGGAAGAGCCACTGTCCCAGCACAGCAGGAGCTCTTGATGCTTTGGTCCCACCTCCTTGGCTCAGTTGTCACCACGGCATGTTTACAACAGCCCATCTAAGCACCTGGGTTCTGCAGTTCCGAACTCAGCACTCAGCAGTTTCCCTTTCTGTATCCAGAGCATCAGCAGCCAAGGATCATCCTCGACAGAGAGTGTCTGGATAGACACCCCTTCCCATTTCCTCAGTATAACTGTTCAGAGAGCATGACTGTTGGATTCTACCACATCCCTTAGATGGCCCCAATGGGTTTGTAACTCATTCACTCACAGCAAGAGCTTAGTAACACACTTTTTTTTAAAAAAAATAAACTTTGTTAACTTCCAACTCTCTATTTCCCCTGTGTCCTCACTTTGGCTTTCTGGGACCATTCCAAAGTAATCTGTCTGCTCCCAAGCCATTGTCTACAAACTTGGTTTGGGAAAACTCAGGCCAAAAATAAACATTCCCAGTTAGTTACTTATTTTTGCTTATTTGCTCCTCTTGCTCATTTTTTGGGTCATATATATGATATTTATATATAATAAATTTATTTTAATATTTTCATATCTGTATATATAAGATATATACAGAACATAATATATATGGAATACATAATAAACAAACAAAACTGACATTACACAGATATGCCCAGTCTCTCATGGGAAAGCAAGGAGGTAATTTAAAGAAAAAAGTCAAAAGAATATAGAAGATGCCTTAAAAGAGTTCCCTCAGCGGCGTTCAAGAAAGAACATGAGAGGAAGGAAAAACATTAAAAATCTTAAATCTCTGTTTTCTATCACTGAAAATGACTCTTACGTCAAAGTCTTAATAAGAAGTTGTTAATGAAAGAACATGGAGATAGCCTCTGCTTAAAAAGTTTTAGCTAATTAGTTAACTAGAAAAGGTTCTCCTTTTAGAATTTTCAGGTGATAAGTGCAAAAGTAGTTCTAAAAGTAAAATAATTTTCATTTTGCACTAGTTAATGAAATAAGCTAATTTAATCAAAGACCAATATCGTATACAAATACCACTGAGTATCTGGGCTTCCTTGTGATTTCACACATCACATGATGATCTGCTACTTTCAGAAAGACAGAAGAGACGTAAATCAAACCAAGTGTTTGTGGCCTCAAGCTCCAAATTCGTATGTTGAAGTTCCAGTCCCAAGGATGGTAGTCACTATGATTTGAAATGTTTAGGAGGTGATTAGGTCATCATCATAGGTGAGTAGAGCTGTCATGAATGGGCTTAGTGTCCTTATTAATGGAAGCCCGAGAATGAACCTTTGTTCTTCTCCCCTGTGAGGACATAAGAGGTACCATTTATGAGTGAATGTTTTCTTTCTGACATGGAGTCTAATAGTGCTTTAATATTGCACTTACAGTCTACATTTGTAGTCGTCTTGAATGGTAGAAATAATAATATTCTTTCTCTTTTTTCTTCCTTGGCTATCATATACTTCATACCCTTTCATAATAAATTAACATTTATTTATTTATTTATTTATTTATTTATTTATTTATTTATTATGTATACAGTATTTTCAGTATTCTGTCTGCATGTGTGCCTGCAGGCCAGAAGAGGGCACCAGATCTCTTTATAGATGGTTGTGAGCTACCATGTGGTTGCTGGGAATTGAACTCAGGACCTTTGGAAGAGCAGGCAGTGCTCTTAACCGCTGAGCCACCTCTCCAGCCCCATAAATTAACATTTTTATTGGAGAGTTATGTGACATATTTATTTAAAGTTAGAATGGAATACTTAAGTAACTGAACACAAAGGTAGAGCTCGGAATAATATGAAAGAAGTCAATCACTCTAGACCAGCAGTTTTCAACATGTGGGGAGCGAGTTCTTCGGGGTCTAATGACCCTTTCACAGGGGTCACCTAAGACCATCAGAAAACACAGATATTAACATTATAATTTATAACAGTAGTAAAATTGCAGTTATGAAGTAGAAATAAAAATAATTTTAAGGTTGGGGGTCCCTGCAAAATAAGACTGTCACCATTGGGAAGGCTGAGAATCCCTGCCTTCGATAGAGAGGAAGCCTTAAAAGGAAAGCGGTAGGAACAAGGTTTTGAGTAGTGCTGAGTCAAAGTCAGTCGGAGACAGGTTCTTGTGTGGTGGGCATTTGGGGTGGGAGCTGATGTTGCAAATATGTTATGAAATAAAACATTCATTTTTTTTTAGAATTGCTGTTGAAAAGCTTAAAATGTGTCAGTTGGTTAAATCTCTTCAGTGAAACCACAAATTCTGTGTGAATTGATGAAGAAAAAGATAAGGGAACAATGGTAACTGTGACTGCTGCCATGTGCTCAGGTGTCAAGATGCTGAAAGTCTCAGTGACATTTATTTCTAAGCTAAGTAAGACACCTCTCAGTTCAGGAGCTGCCAGGCAGCGTTTCCAGGGAATTCTGGGGCCCAGGAAACCTTAATGGAGAGGGTAGCTGGGGGTGACTTGCCTTGCCTGGGGGTGTTTGAGATATTAGAAAATATAAGTAATTTCAACTGTGAAGAATTAGATGCCCAGAGAAACAAGTCCCTCTGTGCAAGTCACATATCCCCTTGATGCTCAGTTATGGGCATTTGCCAAAATACTACGGGTTAGATCCCATCACGGCAAATTTAAAGGAAGGTAAAAGATCATTCACTGGCTGCTATTTGCTGTCATCAACACGGCTTGGAATCTCATTGCCAGTGCGTCTAGTTCATTTCCCTGGGGTCAAGGATTAAACATTAAACAAACCAAGAACCAACTCCCCTCAAAGATGAGGTGAGTCATTAAAACTGTCCAAGCATGCAGATCAAGGCAGAATCCCATTCTTGGAGAAACCGGTTATCTCCCTTCCATGTTTTCTCTCTGGGTCTTTCTCCTGGAGAATGGGACAGTTCCAATTCCTTTTAATTTCTTTAAAACATTCATAATTTTGTCTGTATTTGGGTTTCCTAATTAATGCCACTGTGTTGTATTTTTTCCTGTTTGCATTCTGCTAGCAGGCAGGTTAGATGTTTTCAATATAACAGATCAACAGAACTACTAAAGACCACTGATTGAGCTGGTATATGTTTAGGGTGCCTTTCCCTCTGTTTGTATGTGTGTGTGACTGTGTGTGCTTGTTATGTAAAAACACCTAACTGATGAGGAAATTTCATTAATAGAACCAACAAAGTCTAATTCTTATGCCATTGTTCAGAGCATAGACACTGAATTTTGAGGTTCAGTGATATTCATTATAGTGTTTGTCACATAATAATTGTGTACAAATCCTCCATGATGAAATAAAAAGCAAATTGAAAACACAAATGTGAATCGAAAGTACAAACCTGGAATTTCCCTCATGTCAAAGGCTACTTATGTATGTGTATGAAACTTTCTCACCTGAGAAAGTTCATTTCAGTGGCTGAGGGCTTAACAGTATACCAAAGACCCTTAAGGGACTTGCACTTGTTTGTCATTCAATAAATTGACTCAGCACCTATTGTCTACATGGCCTTTTTCTAGCATATGTAGATATTTAATTAACTCTCCAACTTTTAGCTTCTTGAAGACTGTATTCTAATAAAACACTAGTTAGTAATTCTATAGAACGAATAAGCAGGAGATAAGAAGCAGATGGTCCTTGGCTTGATGATAGTTCAATTTACAAACTTTCAATTGGGATGAAACAAAAGCATATATAGCCACTCTTGTCTTTTATTTTCAATACAGTATTCAAGTTTTCATAAAGCATTCAAACTTTATCATAAAATGGGCTTTGGGTTAGATTGTTTTGCTCAACTATATACTATGTATAAGCACACCGAAGGCAGGCCAGACTGAACTATGATGACCTGTAGGTCAGGTATATCGAGGACACTTTCTACTTTCTGTATTTTCAATTTATAATGACTGCACTGGGCGGTAACTCAAGCATAAGGCAGAAACATCTGTCTTATGTTAGAAAAAGATATGTGACAAGGGAAGTAAGGCTTTTTTACGGGGAATAATCTCACATAGAAGAGAAATGAAAAGCTGCTTTAACAATGTAACTTTTGAGCACATACCTGAAAAATGAGAGACTTCACTGAGGCAACCTTGGATTAGCTTTCTTTTTTTTTTTTTACAGAAATTAATGTGTATATACATATGTATATTTTCATACAAAATACAAAATTACACATACATTGGAATACACAAATATGAGATACATTCACAAGTGAACAGACATATATGTAGTATACATATATTTGTATACATCTATATGTATACATAGATGCAAATATTCAAAGATGTAAATAACTGTTTACAAGAATGAAGACTTTGAGACTCTACTGGTACATTGCTTATTTGTTTGTTTGTTTGTTTTTTTTTCTCCACACAGAAATGAGCAGGATTCTGAAGACTCCAATACAAGATAGTCCTTGTTCTTTAACAGTCTCGGGCTCTTATCTTGTCTTTACTCTTTCAGTTCTGGGCTTGATACCCTAGAAGCTGTGCTACAGATGGCTAACTGGACAAGTTCAGATTTCCCTTTCATTTTGTGACATCATTGCTGGGAAAGTGGCTTTGCGGTTAAGCGCAATGTTTCCAGGCTTTTTATCATTTGAAGAAGTTATGTGCCTAGTTCCTGCCAGAGACATAAGGGTGAAAGGGGAAGGTATAACTTCTGGAGCAAATGTGAATTTTTTTACACCTAGTTTCTCTTTGTACCAGTCTAATGCAGAGGAACAGAATGACCTGGGAAGGCATTTATTGAAGATGGTGGAGCTACAAGGTAGATGAGGAGCTGTGTCTAAGCTTTATTGGGAAGAGAGAGCTGCTGCCTAACAGGAATAACCATGTGAGATTTTAAGTGTGTGGGAAGAAAATGTGTAGTATAATACATGTTTGTTCTGCTTGTTCTAGAAGCGACCTTCCCCTAATTAACAGAAATGCCCAATGTGAGATGCATCTTTCTGGATTCATAATTTGTCTCTAAGTCTGGTCATTAATTTAAAGTGATATAAAGTCATTTCGAAGTTTTCTGTTGATTACCACCATTAGTGTTTGCACTCTGCAGGCAGGTTACAGTTTTTTTTAAATTAATTAATTAATTAATTTGTTCGTTTATAAAAATTTCCACTTCCTCCCCTCCTCCCCATACCCTCCCATTCCCCCCACTCCTTCTCCTCCCCCCCCACTCCCTCTCCTCCTCCCTCTCCAGTCCTATGCTGGAGAGGATGTGGAGTGAGGGGAACACTCATCCATTGTTGGTGGGAATGCAAACTTGGGCAGCCACTGTGGAAATCAGTGTGGCGGTTTCTCAGGAAACTGGGAGTCAACCTCCCTCAGGACCCAGAAATTCCACTCTTGGGAATATACCCAAGAGATGCCCTATCATACTACAAAAGCATTTGTTCAACTATGTTCATAACTGCGCTATTTGTAATAGCCAGAACCTGGAAACAACCTAGGTGCCCCTCAATAGAAGAATGGTTAAAGAAGGTGTGGAACATATACACATTAGAGTTTTACTCAGCGGTAAAAAACAATGACATCTTGAATTTTGCATGCAAATGGATGGAAATAGAAAACGCTTTACTGAGTGAGGTAACCCAGACCCAAAAAGAGGAATATGGTATGTACTCACTAATAAGTGGATTCTAGCCATAGTTAGAGGTCTTTGAGTCTATAATTCGTGATCCTAGAGACGCTAAATAAGAAGGTGAACCTGAAGAAAATCATATAGTTATCCTCCTGGATATTGGAAATAGTCAAGATTGCAAGGCAAACTTGGGTGCACAAGGTGGTGTGGAGGGGTGGAAGTAAGGGGAGATGGTTAGAGAGAAGGGAGAGGGGGAGGATTGGGGATGGTGTGGGGGAATGAGATGGGGGGGAGGAAGGATGGTTATGGGAGCAGGCAAGTATGTATCTCAACTAAGGGAGCCATTTTAGGGTTGGCAAGAGACTTGTTTCTGGAGGGGTTCTCAGGCCCAAGGAGAGGTCCCCAGATTCTTCCCTGGGCAGCAGAGGAGAGGGTGCCTGAACTGGCCTTGGCCCATAACCATACTGATGAATATTTTGCATATCACCATAGAACCTTCATTTGGCAATGGATGGAGATAGAGACAGAGACATATATTGAAACACTGGACTTAACTCCCTAGATCCAAATGAGAAGCAGAAGGAGGGAAAACGTGAGCAAGATAGGCAGGACCAGAGGGAACCTTCATCCGACGATGGATGGCGATAGAGACAAAGACCCACATTGGAGCACTGGACTGAGCCCCTCAAGGTCCAAATGAGGAGCAGAAGGAGGGAGAACATGAAAAAGGAAATCAGAATCGTGAGGGGTGCGTTCACCCACTGATACAAGGGGACTGATCGAATGAGAGCGCACCAAGGTCAGCTGGACTGGGACTGAACGAGCATGTGATCAAACAGTATTCTCTGAATGTGGCTGACATGGGGGCTGACTGAGAAGCCATTGACAATGGCACTGGGTCTTGTTTTGTCTGCATGTACTGGCTGTTTGGGATCCTAGTCTGTTTGGATGCTTACCTTCCTAGACCTGGGGGTGGGGAGGAACTTGAACTTATCACAGGGTAGGATTAGGTGTTTCTAAGCAGGGGAAGAGTAGAGCCCTGACATTGGAGTGCACTGGGTGTGGCTAAAGAGATCGCAGAGTCCCAGTAGAGAAGGTAAAGGGCAAGTCAGTTAGATAATAGTGTCCACAAAACAACAATAATTGGAGGCCATTGTTAGAGTTGATTGCTGAATTTTGATTGGTAGAGTACATACACGGAGAGCCATGACCATTCCTGAACAAGGCCATAGGCCATACTGCATGCCAATCCTTTAATGCTAGTTAGTGTTCATAGTGTGGGCTGTATAACAAGATATGGCTTCAAATGGTGGGGAAAAAAAGAGGGAAATGTAGGTGTAACATGATGGGCCGGCTTGAGCATATTATGTCTTATTTCTGAGTTGGCAGAAAATCTTTTCTTTAAGATGAAAGTTTCTAGTTCAGCAGTGGTGGTGTACACCTTTTATCTTAGCACTTGAAGGATAGAGGCAGGTGGATCTCTGTGGGTTCGAGGTCAACCTGGTCTACATAGTGAGTTGTAGGACAGACAAGATTGTTACAAAAATAAACCCTGTCTCAAAAAACAAACAAACAAATAAACACAAAACAACAACCTTAGCAGCAACAACAAAAAGATGGAAGTTTCTTTAGTCCAATCTAAATTAGTCAGGCTATCAAGAGTTCTAAGTAGCAATTAGTTAATCCTGGGCACGGAGATGAAAAGGTGCCCAGGAAGCACTCGTGCGTTTGTGGTGCTGCTTTAATTTCAGTTAGAAACCTTGTTTTTTAACCATAAACAAGTACCAATAAAATAGCTTTGTCAAGCTACCCCCAAAACAATACCTACATACGTTCACAATGTGCACACACAGTCCATTATTATTTAACGTCAGGAACTTGACTGAGAGTGAGAAGGAATAGAAGTAGGGTTTGCCACAAAAGGGAACTAGAAACCTCGAGATTTACAAGGTTTAGAGTTCTGCTTGAAAGCTCTGCCCATCTCATGAGAAAGTAACCCCTTAAGTGGCAGAAGGCCACAGAGAACAGGGTAAATGCGAAGGGAACCTGGCAAGTATAGATCAAAAAATCAGGCAAAGAGCGATGATGTCTATGATAAAGGAAAACACAATAGAACAACACTCTCCTGGAGAAGCGATGGAAGACAGGAGGCAATGGTACAACGTCTTCAACGTGCTGCAAAGTAAAAACCAGTACCCTGGAATTCAATGCCTACTGAAAATATCTTTTAAAACTAAAAAAAAAAAATCTAAAACATTTTAAGATGAACACAGCTACATGAATTCACTGGCAGCAGATATGTGTGAAAAGATGCCTTAACGAATGTTCTTATGCCTGAAGGGAAATGATGCTCACCTCTTCATGAAACAGTGAAGATGTTCGGAAATAGAATATGTGTGGATAAGTCTACAAGCTTATTTATGCATGCACACATGTATAACACAGTCCAGTCTTGTTATTTGTGGCAGTTTTGTCCTATAACATATCTGTAAACACTGAATTAGTGAATGCTGAATTATCACTTCTAAGGGAAAGGAAGTGTTAAGATCTTGTAAGTCTCTCAACACATTTTCATCAAACAATCAATATACAGCACTGTTTTATGTGAGCTTCTATGTAAAGATAAGTTAATATATGTGATGCTTCATTATAATCAATAGCACTCTGTAACTTAAGCCTGAAGGGAATTTCTCAGACATATGCCTTTTCCCACAGCCTTGTACTTGAGTAGCGCTAGAAGCATGTTGCTTCTATGTTCTATGCAGTGCCAGGGGGTGCAAAATCACCAGCAGAAAGGTAACATATGTACTCTAAGTGGACTGATGCAAACATCAGTAAAGCGTAACTAAGGACAATGCAGAGGATATCAGTCTACAATGGAAGGTATCAACCTCAGCTGAGAATGCACACATCAGATAATTTTTCTGTTTTCCTTTTGACTTTCTTCACCTCTCTGCACATGACTATGAGAGAGTCACTAACACTGATTTTTGAATTTTTGAGTTTCAGATAAATTTTAGTGAGAAAGTGAATTTTCAAATATAGAAACCATGAGTAGTGAGAACTGATTATAAGTTGATTCTTTCTTATTGATAAAAATACAGGACTTATTATAATTAATAAAACGCTGAAGCGAGCAGTTTTATGACATAAGTCGACTTAACAATGAGAAACTCACACAAAAATTAAATGAATAAATAATATGCCCACGGTGTTTCAAGGTAGCCTGATTTTATATAAAGTAATATACTACTAGTTCTGGGTAAATTGTAATACCTCACATATAGTAGTGCTTAAAGCTATCTTCAAAAACAATACAAAAAGAAATAGTCAATAAAGGAGACAAAATAGAGTACCAAGAATCCATCAGTCTCCCTACCTTCCCCGAAAATGATAACAAAAATATTAAAACAGGTAAAATTGAAAACTAAGATACCATGGCAGAGGTAAGTCTAGTCAGATCAACGCTTACACTACTGAGTAGATCAGCACTACAATGAATGCCGCCTATCAACAGACCTACCTCAATACCACCAAGACTACCACAGAGGGTGCACTTTATCAACTACCAAAATACTGCTTGTGAAATTATTAAAAGCAGTTAATCATGCCAATACCGATAATACAGATGAAATAACTTTATTTTAAAGTACACAAGATAGACATGAAGAAAAGAAGCATTTTGGGGAGAAAGAATATTTTTTATTAATGGGAATATCATCAGGAAAATACAGCAATTTAAGTTCTATGGGCTTGACTTTATTTTAAAACACATAACTGAACATACATACTGAAGGGAAAAATAGACAATATAAATTCATATTTAAATATTTAGAACATTCTTCCTCAATAATTGATAGGAAAACAGTAATTATGATGAAGTTTGGGTGCTAAATTACCATTTGACTTCATTTTCTGTACAGAGAACTACCCCGACAACTTTGAGTGAAAGTTTATTCTCAGAACTCATGGAGCATCCATTGTAATAGAGCACAAGTAGACTCAAATAAAGGTCTCACTGTGCTTCAAAGCACTGAAGTGTTAGGAGATTGCTCACTGACTTACATGAAGACTAAGCTGGAACTCAATAAACTGTCTAGAAAAGCCCCAATATCTAGAAATTAAATGAGAAATTTCCATATAACCCATGGATCAAAGAAAGAATTACAAGAGAAATTATATTAACTTTTTAATATAAAGGTCAATAAAAAATATAGCATGAAAATTATGTCACACAGCTAAAGCTGTGCTTAAGGCATAGGGGAGATCTTAAGTTATGTTAGGACCCAGCTTCTGACTTCAATAATCTTTATACATCAGGAAGGACAACTAAAAAGAGCTGTTAGAAGTTAGACCTAATAAAGGCAAGATATCAATAAAAAAGAAAGGACAAATAATTTTAAAACCCAAAAACATTTAATGAAACTTTAATGCAATTGATAATTATATAAAAGGATTGAAGCAGGGCAGCATAGCACAAATTACCAGTGTCAGAAATAAGTTCTCGGCATAAGATTAATGTACAAGAAAAAATTGCTTTCCTAAGTACTATGCTACTATAAAATGTCAGTATTTATAAATGCTGAGACTTGGGGGAGCTGGAAGGAAGGAATGGGATGAATATGGTCAAGATATATTATATACATGTATGAAATATTCACAAAAAGGAAAAGTAATTTCTACTTGTTCTATTAACAATGAGATAATATAAATATAAATAACAAGTACTTATTATTTATACTTAATATTAATATATATAATAAAAGGTGAGCACCATCTTCTTACTGAAAAATATGATTGACAGAAATGAAATAAAACCTAAATAAAAAGCTTTGCTGATTAATAGATTAGAAAATTTAGTGTTTTCAAGATACTTGTTCTTCTCTGATTAATTCACAATTTAATGAAAGGAAATTCAGAATCTAGGTTTTTAAATGAAGTTAGAAGCTGATTCCAAATTTTGTGTAGAAATGGAAATAAGAAGACTATCTTATCAATCTTCTTGTCAAAAATCAAATTCACAGAACTACATATACAATTTGCCTTCAAGACTCCCTACAACGTTACAGTAATCAATGCAGAGAGGTGTCAGCACAGAGATAGACAAACAGATCAATAGGACAGAAGGCAGAGAACAGACAGAAGTCTACCCTTACACTGTCAATTGATTTTTTTTCTCATAAACACGCCAAAACAACCACCTGAGGAAAACAAGAAGTTCTTAACAATGGTGTGTGAAAAAGATGGACAATCAGCTGCAAAAAAAAAGAAACTCAAGACACTCGAGAAAATAGATCCAAGCAAGCAGGCGAAAAGTTTAACTTCTTGAAATTGAGCTTTTAATGGCAAAGAGGAGGGCAGAATTATTTTTTAAATGGCATTCAGTTTCTGGTCAAGTTACAACCATTGGTTCAGCCATTTCATTACTCACTATTTATGCAACGGAAATGACAACAAACGCCTGCCAAAAGATTGGTTCAGGGGCGTTTGCTGCTCTTCTTCCTTCACAGTAGTTGGTGACTGGAAACAGTTCAAATTTCTGTCAACAAAAGAATCAGTAAGGTAAGCAAACTGTGATGTTTTCATACAATGAGATACTACCAGCCAAAACAGAGGTAGTGCAGGTACAGCACTGCTAATATACAGAAGAACATGAATAAATCTCACAGCCATTAGGCAAAATGAGGGATATAAGAAATAACTGTATGACTGTACATCTAAGAAGCTCTTAAAAGAGTGAAATAGCATAGTATCCACAATGACTATAGTACATGAGGGGACTTTGTGGAGAGGTAGTGATGTTGCACTTTATAAGACAGATAGTCACCATTGCATGTGCAGAGGCAAGATGTGTGCATTTCAGGGTGCATACACTATATTTGAGATGGTAAATAACAGCCAAGTGTGGCAGTGGAAATATAGAAAACAAAACTATAGAATATTCACTATTAGAGATAGGTGATAGGTACAGAGAGGTGCAACAATCGACTTCACTTAGTTTGTATAGGTTTGGAATTTTCAGAAATATTGTTTAAAAGTCTACGAATCTAATAGTAGTTCAGGGGCATTCAAATCAGGCCACTGGCCTTTATATAGAACTTTCTATGGATATTTTAATTTTTTTCTGGTTCCCTAGAGGAAAACATTCTTCAAATTGATATTAATTTTAGGGATTTGTGGTCAACATTCCATCAACAAATATGTGTGTTCCTCCTATTCAAATCTGTTATTGAACTGATCTGAGTAAAATGTTTAAAGGTGAGGGTGTCCCTGGGAAAGTGGAGTTGAACCCCTTTTCTTGAGAAAGAGATTGAATGTTGAGGTTAATTTGCTCAGGAACTTTGGAGTGTCTGAGACCTGGGGGTTTCATCTAAAACAAGGGCATATATGGACATGACTTGCTCCATCTGCTGCCTTCCTTGACTTTCCTCCACCATGGCTTTCTCTTTTACCTGCTCCCTGCTCACTCTAAGAACAGGATGTGTCCTTTTGTTGTTGTTAATTTTGTTTTGTTTTGTTTTGTCTTGTCTTGTCGTAGACCTATATAGACTCCGGTGTTCTTTACCAAAATCCTATGAGGATAGAATCTGTCTCGTTAAATTAACTTCTTAGCATTCCTCAGTGCTTCTCCTAAGAGGGTTTCTTGAAGACGCTAATGGATGAGGCCTTTCTGATCATGACAACAGTTAGCAGTTAGTTCTGAGCTCATGGGGAGTTCCCATCCATAGCACAGGACCCCAGGCCCTCAGAGGGAAGGATGACACCTGCAAGCCCTGCCCTTTCTACTTTCTATTAAGGCCTTACATGGACCATTGATAACTGTGAGTGGCAATAGACAAGAAGACACAAGTGGTGACAGAGTTCAAAATACTCTGTCCCCCTAAATGGGAGAAATAATCGAAGCAGGTTGTTATTCTCCTTCCTGGAAGTAGGCTGATGAGGAACTATTCCCTCCCTGCATCTGAGGGTAAGAAGATACAAATACATAGAGATGTTTGAACATAGAGTCCTTGCTCAGTTCCCTCTTCATGCATTACAGTAAGTCAGACTCTCCTTTACCAAAGGTTCTATGATGGTCCATCCACTCACTCCCAAGCACAGGCACATGCTGTAGGAGCTCCTTCTGAAAATGGACCTCAGCTGCTTTGGAAGTGTTATTAAAGTGAAGAGGTAAAAAATTTAAAGCAACAGGGAAAAGCAAAGGATTTGAGACGTCTTAAGATCAAATTCTTGGTGAGAGCCATTACTCTGATCTTCAGGAACAAGCTTGCTATGATGAACGCACCTTGTCCCTATAGAGCACAGCAACTTTAAATGCTTTGGACAAGATTCAAGATCCAGGAAAGAGGAATGAGTCATTTACTAGGGTTAAACATGGCCAGAGAGAACCCTTTACTGACTTCTTACAAAGATTAACTAAGGTTGTAAAATTAAGAGTGTACTGAAGATAGATATGTACTAACTGAATCCTTGGCTTTTGAAAATGCCAACTTAGAATATAAGAATATCCTTGAGCCTTTAAAGGTTAAATCAGCACCCATAGATGAATTGACCTTGCAAACAATGAATATTGAAACATTTGACTGTAGTACTGAAGTTTGGGAGGGAGAAGTGATTTCCAATGGTATGAGGGACACTAAAATGCCAAATGTTTCAATTGTGGAAGAATAGGACATCTATGAAGGGACTGTAGACAAGGAATTCCCAGGAATAATGTTTCCTCTAGAAATGGCAAGAATAGGAGGACTCAGCCTTCTGGTATACGTAGAAGGTGTGGCAAAGGCTGACATTGGACTAATGATTGTAGGTCGACAAGAGAAAGACAAGGCAACCCAATATTACTGGGAAACTCCTTGGAGGGCCTCTTGTAGGCCCTGATGTCAAACAAGGTCCAGTCATTTCCAGTCATTGTGGAGAACATGTCTCATCTGGAAAATTAAAGAATCCATTTGCCTACTATAAAAAAAATCATACTGTTCTGGATGATGGAATAGACCTGGAGGATGAGTCAAAAACTCCAGTTGGAAATAGGAAATGTATATTTTGGCAGATTTCTATAAATGATCAAAGGCCAAAGCTAAGAGTATATATAAATGACATTGTAATTGAGGGATTACTAGACACAGGTGTGGCTGTGACTATCATTACTCCAGAATCTTGGCATCCAGATTGGCCTCTTCAAGAGGCAGGTATTCAATTCCTAGGAATTGGAACCCTTTCTCAAGTAAAACAAAGCACAAGGTGAATTGAATGCATAGGTCCAGAAAGACAGAAAAAAAGGCTGAAGCTTTATGTAGTTAATACTGCAGTGAATTTATGGGGCCTTGACCTATTGCAACAATGAAATACCCAGGTTAACATTCATGCAGTCCTCAAAATTCATGTTTCTGGGAAGGATATTATAAAATATTATTTTAAAAGGTTATCAGCTATTCAGGCATTTCTGTATAAGAACACAAAGCAACTAGCAAACCTTCAGAAGTAATAACAGCCTTGCCTTTAAAATGGTTAACTGAGAAAGCCATACGGGTTAAACAATGACCTTTAATGGAAGACAAACTTCAGGCTTTAGAACAGCTGGTACAGGAGCAACTAGATGTTCACCATATTGAAGAATTAACCAACCCAATGAATTCTTCTGTATTTGTTGTTAAAAAGAAATCTGAAAAATGGAGAATGGTGACAGATCTATGAGCTGTCAACAAGGTTATCCAACCCATGGGTCCTCGACAATCAAAAATTCCTCTGCCTTCTCTATTACCAAAAGGATGGTCACTTATAGTTATTGATTTAAAGGATTGTTTCTTCACTATACTTGGACAAGAAAAGGATTGGGAAAAATTTGCTTTCACACTGCCTATTTATAAAAATTCTCAGCCTACTAGGAGATACCAGTGGACCATCCTCCCACAGGGAATACTCAATAGTCTCACCTTGTGCCAATACTTTGTAAATCAGCCACTGGAAATAATAAACAAGGAATTTCCTAAGTCTATTTTTTACCATTACAATGATGGCATTTTGTTATCTGATTCAAATGCAGATACTTTAGAAAGAATGTTTGAAGAAGTGAAAAAAGTTTTGCCTAAATGGGGGTGACAAATTGCTCCTGAAAAAAATACAAAGGAGATTCTGTCAGTTACCTAGGTTACAAAATAAGTTTACAGAAAATTAGAACTCAAAAGGCACAAATTAGGAGACATCAATTATGGACTCTTAATGACTTTCAAAAATTGTTAGGAAACATTTCCAGTCTATGTTCAGCTGTTGGGATAACATCTGACATAATAGTTCATTTAAACAAAACCTTAGATGATAACAATAACAAAGACTTAAGTAGTCCCAGAGAATTAACAGCTGAGGCAGCAACAGAATTGATGGTTGTTGAAGAGAAGTTACAGGAGTCACATTTAGATAGAGTATTTCCAAATCTTTATTTTATTCTAGTAATATTGCCTTCCAGAATTTTAATGCAGAGGGAAGATATTATCTTAAAATGGATCTTTTTACCACATACACCAAGTAAAAAATTAAAAACTTATGTGGAAAAATTCTCTGAATTAATTATAAAAGCAAAATTGAGACTTCATCAACTAGCAGGTATAGACCCAGCAGAGATAGTTCTTTTTACTGCTGATGAAATTTTAAAAAGATGTGGGAAGACAATAAACCTTGGCAAAGACATTGTGCTATTTTTTTGGAGAAATTAATAGTAATTATCCCAAATGTGATAGAATTAACTTTATAAAGAAAACCACTTGAATTATTCCCTGAATTGTACATGTTGCACCAATAATTGGAGCATATACATTTTATACAGATGGAAGTAAATCAGGAAAGGCAGGTTACAGGTTATTAAAAGTTATTGTCATCATGGCTATACCTGCAAAAATAAAGACAGACAATGGTCCAGCATATGTGTCTAAGAAAATTAAACAGTTTTTTGCTTATTATAAAGGATATTACAGGTATACCAAACAATCCTACAAGTCAGGAAGTTATAGAAAGATCAAATCTACCCCCAGAAATAGATTGCATAATTCTTTATTAATCTTGACTTTTCTTAATGCTATTGAGAAAGGAACAACAGCAGCAGAGAGACATTGGATAATAGAAAAAAAGCTCTCAATTAAATCAACCAGTGTATTTCAAAGTTGTGCTAAACTCACAATGGGAAGCAGGAGATGTGCTATGTTGGGGATGGGTTTTGCTTTTGTTTCCACAGGAGAAGAAAAGCTATGAATATCATTAAAATTGATAAAGATTCAGTTTGTAAAAGAGAAACTTTTTGAGAAAGAGAAATGATGGCTTATCCACAGAGGTGACAATCATACAGGTGGTAAGAAAACCTCATAAGGGTTGGGGGAGGGTTTTGTTCTTGTCTTTGTGGGAAAATATTCATCTTTAAAGAGTGGAGAGACCTTGGACATCTAGATGACTAAAGATAAAAGGGTAGCTATCCAGAAAAAATCAACAAGCAAGGAAAAACCTACCTTATGATTCTGTATTATCTACATGGCAAAATTTGATTATTTGAACACATATACATCACTACTTAAAAATAAGAGCTTGCTTTAGAGTTGGACAATGACTATCCTTCTCTAAATCCAAGCATATTATTAAAAGAAAAATCAAAAATTTCTGTCTCATGTCAGGAGCCATCTGGTATGGGAGAGAAAGATAGATTTTAAGGAAATATTTTACTTTTCTCCATGCCTATTTTGTTTATATTGTATCTTTCATTGAATATATATCTATATGAATAATGTTTAAGATTTCCACATTGAACAGTAGATTTTCCTGCAGTAATCTTTGAAGCTTTTAGTAAGAAGATGGAGCCCCACAACAGCAACTCCACCTGGTTGATATGACATCCTGATGCTGATAGTGCTACTATGAGACCAGTTTTTGGGTACCAGCTGAGAAAATGGTACACCTTCTTTCAACATTCTGTCCAGAACTCTAAATAAGAACTTCCAAACAAACCAACAAAAAGACCTTATTGAGTACTCAGAGATCATTGTAATTATACAAAACAGCAATCTTCAAAACTTAATCATCATTTTACTTTTACAGGATTCCATAGAACAAACATTGTCCAACATGACACTAGGAAGCAATTCTAGAAAGCAATATCCCCTCTCCCAACAAAGTTTGTCCTCACAGTTAGAGACACCATTTAGGGGTTGATTGTTACTCACATAGAGTGGGGGGTTGGAGTAGAAATTATGTAGGCCCAGAGATCTCAAAAAAAAGAGAAAAAAAAGAAAAAGGAAGATTGAATAGGATAATAGGTAATTTAGTGTGAGCTTATTCACATTAATAATAATGATAATAGTGCATAATAGAGTGTATACTTGTGAGCTATTATTTATGGACAATTTACACTGGTTTAGTTTCTTGTATATTGATACAAGCTCAAATTATATTTGTTATTTCTGTTTGCAATATTTGCACCCCTATACAAAGTTATTTTGTCATATTGTATGCATGCGTGCATGTTTCTACCTGTTTAAGACATTTTGTAAATTGATACAATTTTACCCTATATTTATCATATTGTATTATATATTTCTACCTCTGATTAAGATATTTATACATGTTTACATTTTGATGTCATAGTCCTCCTTTACTTTACAATTGTTTAAATATTATTTAATATTCTTATATGAAATTTTAATCTTTAAGTTATTTAATTATTAAGTATTATAGATCAATAGTCATATTTGTTATATTTTTAGTCAGACTAATTAGGTTCTTTAGATACATAGAGATTGTATTCGGCATAGATAGGTAACTTTCAACCACTTCAAAGATCTGTAGAATATGGCATTTAAATAACTTAGGATTCTGTTGACATGAGACAGGACTGCTCCTGGAAGCACCAATCTATTCCCAAGAGAGTGTTGAACACCAAAGACACTCCACTTGGAGTTTGTCTTCTTCTTGATACCACTGGCCTTTGGGCAAGAACCTGCCCATGCCTCAACCACTGACAAAATGCACAGTGTCCAGACTAGACAAGCAGGATACAAAGACTGTCAAATTTTGCCAAGACAGGGTAAAATGGTTTTGAAAAATTCCCTGCCTCTGAAAATGGTCTGTCAATTACTCTATGCCTTAGCCAAAGTTGGTTGGTTCAACATTGCAAATGAGACTTTGGATGATTGCTCAGGTAGCCAGTTGTCTTTGTCATCACTGCACATTTTGGAAGCTGCTTGACTGCACTTGCTGCCTTCTCAAGTAATATTATCTCCCTTCTCAGGCCTTTGATGGGATTGAAAATTAGATAGTCGTAGTTACTTTCCTCTTATGATCTAGCCAAGCCTTCTTTGGCTAGAGCCAATATTTCCTGTATTGGAAATAGTCTTGTATTTCCAATACAAGACTTAGACTCCTTAGGATAGAATGTTTTCCCCCTCCCCTCCTAGAATGTCTATTAAAACATTTAGCATACATTCCTTGCTTAATATTGTTTATGCTAGTTGTAATTCTAATCTTATACTTGATATCTGTTCCTAGTGCATATTGTTTTGTGTTGGGTTTGGAACTCTCTTATTTAAACAAAAGGGGGAGGTGCTGTATGAGCTCCTTCTGTTCCTTCAGCCAATAGCCTTTAAGATACCAACCCACATGGGCGTGGTCTCATACTATAAATGCAGCTATAAAGTCAGTGCTTGCTCTCTTGCTTTCGGCTCTCACTTCCAGTTGTTAGATTCTGTTCCTGTTCCCCATTCATGCAGAGGACTGTGATCTAGGACAGTGATCTCTATGTCTCCCCTAAATAAATAACCCTTTATTATATGCAATTCTGAACTAGTGTGAGATTATTTTGTATCTTCTACCCTCAGGCACACAAGTGCACAGTTGTCCCCCTTTCTTAAGTTTTTATTTCTAAAGGTTCTTGTGTCATGTAAAACTTACATCAAATAAATAATGGGGTTTTCTCTTATTAAATCATTCTTTGTTATAGGGACTCAGACACAAACATTGCATAAATTTAAGAAAAATGGCTAAAGTTGCACTGTTCAATGCACAAAGTTTGGTGACAAATGAGCTATTGTCAAAATCACATCCCTTGGTAGTGGCTCTCAATCTTCCTAGTGCTATGACCCTTTAGTACAGTTCTTCATATTGTTGAGACCCCCAACCATAAAATTATTTTCATTGCTACTTCATAATTGTAATTTTTCTGCTGTTATAAATAATAATGTAAATCCCTGTGTTTTCTGATGGTCTTAGGTGACCCCTGTGAAAGGATCATTTGACTCCCTACAAGGAGTATCAACCCCCAGGTTGAAAAGTGCTTCCTTAAGTTCACTGAAGAAAGTGAGAGAGAAGGGCTGGGGAAAGTAAGAAGCAAAAAGAAGGAAAGAGTAAACTTGATTCATTTTTTTAAACTGCAGTTATTTACCATATAAAAGAATTACACGCAGTCAGATGGTGACAGTGCATACCTTCAATCCCAGTACTCAAGAGGCAGAGGCAGGCAGGTCTAGGTAGGTTCAAAGTCAGCCTGGTCTACAGAGCAAGTTCTAGGACAGTCAAGGCTACCCACTGAAGTCCTATCTCAAAAATCAAAACAAACAAACAAAAAAACTATATACACACAGTTACACTTGCACACACACACACACATGCATACACACTTACACACTTTCAATAAGTATAATGGAGTAAGGAAACTTGCCTGTTTTCCAGTGGAATAAATGTTCTTCCTTCCTTTGGAATGGTATGGGAAGAGCAACTTGTGATAAAGGAAAGAAAACTGAAAATTAATTTCTTCACAGAGCTATGCTTGACAATACCTAGAACTCCCTAAAAGTAAGAAAGCCTCAGAGGCTAGAACTTTCCCTTTTTCTTAACAGGCTCAACGTATTTTATTAACTGTGCCAGTGACAATGACCTGGGTGCTTTCATTCAATTGGAAAGCATAATTCACTTTACAGTCAGGTATCTCTGACTTTATCTCTTTCCTGCCTGGTCCTCCTACACCCATGTAGTAAAAGGAGCAGCGAGCTGCATCCCACCTGGCTCCCAGCTGCCTGGCTAGCTTAACCCCTGAAATAACAACACACAAATTTTATTCAACTAAACACTGTCTGGCCCATTAGTTCTAGCTTCTTATTGGCTAACTCTCACATCTTGATTCAACCCATTTCTAATAATCTGTATGTCACCACAAGCTCATGGCGTACCGTGAAAGATTCAGCATGTCTGACCTGGCAGCTTCATGGCAGGTGGCTCTCTGTCTCTCCTCCTTTCTTCCAGCATCCAGACCTATCTTCCCTGCCTATCTAAAATCTGCCCTATCTAAAGGCCAAGGCAGTTTCTTTATTTGATCAATGAAAGTAACACATAGACAGAAGACCCTCCTACACCACACCCACAGTGAAACCTCAAATGTTTTAGTTAAAACTAAGATTCCTTTTCTGATAAGGTGGAGAGAATCAGAGGAGGACCTAGCAGGAGGGTGTAGACACTAGAGGAAGAAGAAAGGATGGTTTAAACTAAATGGGAAGCCATCTCCCTTCTTCTTTCTGTCTCCTCCTACTGGGTAAACCCTTTCCTGATTATAGTAAATATCTTCTTTGGATCAAAAGGAGGGATTCTGAAATGAGTTATGTCCTCACAAAATTCATTATGGTAATGCCATCATGTGCATCAGGGGCCCTTCCCTGCCTCATTTGGATCTGCTGCTGTGCCCTTGTTTCTATTCAGGCAGTTAATCTACATTTTGTTCGTATCAGACTTTTTCAGTACACATCCCTCTAGTAGAATTATAAGAGACAGATGTTTTGCCAATATTTTAAGAGATGCATTCTGAAACAGCATGTTCTGGATATTTCTCTTACCCTACCCCTGCAGATATACTCACCCCTCTACTACCTCTATGGTATGTCCCTCCGCCCCCAGAAGAGCCCCTTTATTCTTCAGCCTTCACACGTGCAGTGCGGGTTTCAGCAGGCACAATTTATTATTCATGATATATCAGTTTAGAGCATACACATCTCCCAAGCCTCAGAGGCCTATAGTGAAGAATACCTGGCTCCTAATGAGTTCTGATGGTGCCACCCTGACCTGAAAAAATATCATTTTGCTGTTGAGGTTCACCAGAATGACTGCTGCTTGTGAGTCTGAAGACAACTGCAAGGGACTTTCTAATTGGCAATAACATAATTTTGACCTCTGGGAAGACAAGAGCATTTTGATCTGACATCTGTGCATGACTTGCCTGGACTCTGTAACTCTCGACTGCCCTGTCCTCAAGACTGAGTCGCTTTCCTCATCTAGCTCCCTCGGTGCCCTAAATGCTTTCCCTCACTCACTGTCTTCAAGCTCTCTGAAGCAGTCTTAACTATCGACTATACCCTTCTCAAACAAGTTAAAACTTTGGCTTCCATAATTCTAGGACGCCAACTCCTCTCTTCTTAACTGCTCATCTATCCTGTCTGCACTTCATTTCAGACTGTTTATTTTCTCTTGCCACTTTTTTGCTCATGACCTTTAACGGATTTCCTTTCTTTCTACATATAAAGACAAGGATTAAGTAAATTCCCATGTGCCCACTGTGGGAATTCCAGCATTTCTACGTTTTGGATGCTGGGTGGAATGTTCTGTCAGATTTTGATATCACTGTTATATTCTATGTCTTCCTTGTCTTGACTGCAGGGTCCACTTCTGTCTTGGTTCACTTCCAGTAACTACATGGCACATAGAAGGAGCTGAAGATCTGTGTACTATCAGCTTTAACTTACGGATAACACTGTATTTTTCAGATGACCCTGTTGTTTAGAAACTTTAACTTCAGTCATATGGCATAGGAAAGTTGAAAACAGCTGACTTTTGAGTTCATATCTTTTCATTACTCTAAGTGGTGAAATAAACCAAACGCCTTTCTTTGTCATCATACACAGCTAATGGCCATGGACCAAACTACAAAGGGTTCCAGTTTACCTAATCACTAGTATTGCTTGGAACATGCTGGAGCATTGGATGTTTCTAGATGCCACTCTAAGTGTACTGTGTGTCAGTAGCTAAAGAAAAGGTCTAGAACACTCTGCCTCACTATCATTGTGATCATGTGATTTCAGTGGTGCTGCTAAAAACAAAATTAATGAAGGACTGGGTTCTGAACAGGAGAAATTTGGTTTCAAATGATTTTTAGATGTTAGAAAGAATTAATAGAATTGTTACCTCCTGTTTTGGATGCTACCAAAAGACAGCATTCGTAGTTTAAGGTGGATCAGAATTCTTTGAAAGCATGCTGCTAAAGCCCAGCTGCTGGGCTTCGTTTTCAGATTGAACTCAAGTTTGAATCAATATGTCTACCATGAGGCCCGAAAAACTCCACTTCTCACACGTTCTATGTTATGCTGAAAATCTCTGATTACATGTTTAGAGACAGTGACTTAACCTAGTGTTTCCTGTGCTGATGAGAACCACCCAGACCAGAGATGCACAGCTGGGTCTATGATCTGTTAACTTTTCTCCAGAGCCCTGTTTTTTTGGGGGGGGGGAGGTCCCTGTACTTTCCTTTTCCTTTTAGGAGTTGAAGTCTGGTCTAGCAGCACCACTGATGTCACGGAATCACAAAGATAGTGTGGAAGAATGTTCTAGGCCTTTCCTCTAGTAGACCATCATGCCTACATCACGCATTTTGCCTTGGCCTTTCCATTTGACTGGCTCTCGAGCCTGCTGCTCCAATTTGAGACATATCCCTGATCTCCACTCATTTCACCTGGATCCAGTCACTTCAGTTCACTCAGATTTCTAATCCTGTTTCCAAAGAGTTTCTGACCTTTCCCTGCAATTCACCAGCACCTCCAGGTGGAAATGTAGGCTTTCTCCTTTAATTCCTTTCCAGAAGCTGTCTACACAGTATTCTCTATCTCAACCTTCAGAGCTGAAGTCAGAGTCAGTAGACACATGAAAGAGAAAAAGAAATAAAGTATGGTTCATGCCAAATTAGAACACATGTGTAGGGTAGTCTGTTATTAATGTGCATTAAGCACTTGGGCACACTAAGTGCTTAATTCATTTCAGTAACTATAATAATACGACACAGCTTGAGGAAATGGTATTGTGTTTACACCCTCCCTGCGTGGGTCACTATTCACATGGTCAGTTGGACATTTGGACTCAGGCCAGTTGGTACCCAGGCTGGACTCTGCTAAGAGGCTACTGCAGCTGTTATTATCCATGAATCCCTTGTAATTCTGTCGAGCACCCAGCAGGGAGATGCAATTGTCCGGCAAACAGATTTAAGAAATGGGCTAGAAATTCAGTTTCCCAGGAAGCATTTTAAAAACTAATCCCTCCATTTTTAACAACCACCACAAAAGAAAATGAAGAAAAATGCAGTGCTCTGTGAGAATCCATTGAGATGGAAAATATTCAATAATTTATAACATTTATGAAGCATGCTTTCTTAGAAAATTTTACACAAATTGAATCTTCATTTTTATATCAAGGAATCAGCTTACCTCATAACTGTGTGGCTGTTAGATATGTGCTTAGTTAGCTGGATGGCTGGGAACAAATGACTTCTGATGGCCTAGAGTCTTGCTACAGAGAAAAACATTCTTGGATTTTCATGAAGCAGGAAGAGCAGGACTCTTGACATCAAAATATCCAGGTTAGATGACAGCTTTCAAAAGTCACTAATCTCACAATGCTATATGAACCTCAAGCCCTTTTAAAGTTTAATTAATTGTTCTATAAAATGGGAATAATGATTTTCTACACCTTTTTACACAGCTGTTTAGAGAAAAACAAGAGCTAAAATAGGCTTGCTAATATCTATGCTTGGTTTTGCTCTAATATTATTCTATAATAAATAATCCTTAAATGTTTGTAACAATAAGTATATTTCCCTCATGAGTCTTTAGACCAGTAGTGTCTTCTTTGATCATGACAGTGTTTGGGTTCAAGTCTGATTCACTGTTTGCCAGGCTGGAGGGACAATGGCTATTTATGTTCTTGTGACTGTCAGTTGCATAACAAAAGAGCACATGGAAGCTCCCTGTGACTATAAAAGACTGAGATGTAAAGTAACACATCACTCCCTGAAATGTAAGGTCCATTGTTCACATGGCCCAGCCCAATGTCAATGGGGCCAGTGAAACACCTCCAGTCTGCTAGGAAGATGTGCATGAGAGGAGGGCAAGAATCATTGCTAAACATGAGTAATAGAACTTATTGTAGTGAATGGAACTGTTCTGGAAACTATAAAATTACAAGCAGATATTGAGATAATAATGATGATTACTTTATATTAAGATAGTTAGCAGTCTGAGATTATTTTACAAATTATATGATTTGGAGCTTTGTAGAAATAAAAGTACTCAAACATAGGGCTCCTCTTGCAAAGCCTACAGTTACTTGTGGAATCCCAAAGCATACTTTTCAAAACAACTAAATATGTGTCTAATAGACAAAAACAGATGGTTGGAAGATGCGTTGTTGGCCAGGATCTGATCAGGGAGGACAGCTTCTAAAGTCCTCTCAGTCCTTCACTGAAGATGCATTGGAGATGGTGGATTCTGTGTGATCAGGATGTACTTCAGTCCAAGTCACACAAAAAGCCAGTATAATTTCCTTATGTGGCTGGTAAAATTGTCATTTACAACAATGACATCTATATCTAACAATTCTACAGTGGATAATACATGACTAGTCATCCTGCCTACACTCTGTGACACAGGACACAAGTGAACTCCTTTGTTATCAGGCCAATGAGCCCATAGAGAACTTGGCCAAGGCACCCTGCCTATTCTCTAAGTGTTCTTTAAACTTGAACTAGCAAGTGCTTATAAACTGTCAAGAACAGTGGTTCATAAGCTCAAAATATAGACCAACTTGGAAGGTCAGAGGAGTTAACAGAAATTTATAGAACTAATTTGGATAATGACATCTCAATACAAATGATAAGATACATAGGTAAAAGTGGACCAATTATATATAAATGTGACTAGAAAAGATGGGTAGTTCCTATTCCAAAATGACTCTGATCCCAGATACCCTAGCAAGCAGATCCCACTCTGGAGTCAAAACAAGCACAGACAGAATTCACTCTTATTTCTAAGGACAGATGAAGAAGAAAAAGAATTTAAAAGAAGATTTTCAGTATAGACAAAAATTCTTAAATATATATTGTGTAAAATTTGTGCTTCTTGAAATGTGAGGATAGAATAAACATTAAAGACAACTCATTAACATGAGACATATGAATGAAAAGAATTTGTAGCAAGGAGCACAGATGCATCTCAAAAGTATATTTCTAACCCTGGGCTGTGGTTTGTTTCCAGAAATGCAAGTATGTTATTGATGGTCCTACCACGTTCCTTACTGTCTTTCTAAGCCTTATTGGAACCATGGCATGACTATCACACCTTCCCTAAAGTAGAGAAAATACATTTAAATAGTTTCTTGCAACTATCAACTTAATCCTCCAATGATTTCTTTCTGTCAGTTGAGTAGGCAAGGGAAAGAGAAACAGTCTGGCAGGATTGGACTCTGCTCAGCAATAGAAATGAAAAATGGATCAGAACGAAGAAAGCGTGAAGTTGGGAATCAAGCAGAGTCAATTTAAATACTGACTCTTGCACTAAGTCATCTCTAGCAGAGTTGGACGTTGGTTTTCTTACGTGTATAATAAGAATGTCAGTTTGTCAGGGCTGCTATTGTGTATGGGAGTGGGAAGTCGGCCATATTAGAGGTGATAACCCACACCAGATCCTTCTCTTTTCAACATATTAGAAGTAATTTTTTGTGTGTGTTTTCTAAATATTTTTGTTAAATAAGAAACCTAGAACATTTATGCTATGGGAACTTGTATGATTTCCTTTAATCTGAGAAAATTTTAAGTTTATACATCTATAAAGGTATTTATTTATTTTCTGGCTTTTATATTAGTTCTCAGTTTTGAAGAGAACCTAAATATTGCCTTGTGGATAATACACAATACAAGGTAGAAAGAGAAACGTAAAATTGTAAGTTGAAAATTTTTGGCTTCTTAAACATGTAAAATGGTTTGAAACAAGAAGAATTAAGCAGTTTGGGTAATTTACTCAAACAATTAGCTTTTCTTGTTATTTTTCAAGTCCTTAGGGGAAAGAAAACCGAAAGAGAAAGAAAAAGAAATCTGACAAAGTACAATGTGTTTCATAATTTTGCTTTTATGAAACATTAATGGTCATTGGTATGGATTATATCTGTCCAAATGTACAAAGACACACAGCAAAATTATCCATAGAACTGGGGAGTTGGCTTTGTCAGTAGAGTTTTTGATTTGCAAGCATGAGGGTTGGGTTTGATCCCCCAAACCTCCTAAAACATTACAGGCTGTTGCTGTTGTCCTTTGTAACTCCACAGAAGTGAAGGTTCACAGGACACCATTCACTTCAGACACAGGGCAAGAGGCCCCTGAGCTGGACCTATGAGCCTTCTCTCTCAGTACTAGCTTTCATGGTAACAGAAGGGATCATGCAAGTTTCCAAAGGAAGGAAGCAACCAATAGTCCTACCCAGCTATGACATCTATGAACCACAACAACAACCAAAATAAGACAATAACCCTAAAGATACAGTAGTGGAATGGGAAACCGAGCTAACTACCCAATAAAGTAGTAAAGATATGGAGGCGAATCTACAACATCTACATCAAAGAACCAGCAAAGCCCCTAACTAGATTCTAAATATGTGTCAATATACTCACAGATAAATGCCACCTTCATCCTTCATTAAAGAAACTTCTGTTTGTAACAGATGGAGACCATTGCAGAAAACCACAACCAATCGAAATGCAGAGCTATGGAACCAACTCTTAATGGATCCATCTTAAAAGAACTCCTGCACCTAAGGCTCAGGGTGCATTTGAAAGACAGGGCTGAAAGATCATCAGAGAAAGAAAATCAGTGAGTTTCCCACGAGATTTTGACTCCTAGTAATTTCAGAAGCGATATCCATATAGTCCCAGCAACATGATAGCCCAAACATGAGCTTGGACAAGGACAACAATAGATGTGCCAAAGTGGACAGGGAAGAATTCAGGAGGCCTCCACCCTACACACTGAATAGTTAAGGAACGCTGAGAGCAGGAAAATCAGTCCTTTCCAGGTAAGAGCATACTAGTTAGTTATCCAATACCAAATGGTCAGTTCTGATAACATATATATAAGTAATTAATAACACAGACTGAGCAGGGTATATTTATGTATTTAGGAATATATATGAATATACACATGGGTATGTAACAACAATTAATAACCAAAGAAAGCACATATTTGAAAGACAGCAGAGAGGGGAGAGGGGTGTATGGGAGAGTTATAATCTCAAGAAAAGAAAATAATTTTGAAAATTTGTGCACAAAATTAAAATTGTCTTAAAAATAACAACACATAGACATAAGCCAGGCATGTTTGGTGTATGTCTTAACCACTATTCTATTGCTATGGAGAGACATCATGATCATGACTCTTATAAAGGAAACCATCTCGTTGGTGCTGATTGCAGTTTCAGAGGTTTAGAACCTTCTCATCATGGCAAGGAGTGGGGATGCATGCAGGCAGACATGATGCTGGAGGAGGATATATAAGAGTTCTACACCCAGATCTACAGGCAGCAGAGAGAGACTCTAGGCTTGGAAACCTGAAAACCCAGCCCCAGCCACAAACTTGCCCCAATGAGATCAAACCTGCTAATCCTTTCAAACAGTGTTACTCCCTACTGACCAAAAATTTAAATCCATGAGCCTATGAGGGCCATTCTTACTCAAACCACCACAGTGTAAATATTTGTAATCCCATTACTGGGGAGGTGGAGACAAATGGATCCCTGAGGATCGTGAGCTAGTCAGTTTAGCCTTCTTCATGAACTCCAAGTCAATGAGAAATCACCTAAAAACAAATCCAAACAGCAAGACGGATGGCACCAGCAGGGTGGTACCCAAAGTTGTTCTCTGGGACACACACACACACGCATACACACACACCACCTGTGTATGCACGTATACACACTTGAACACACACAGATTCTTATAGACAAATTGTTACAGAGATGATACAAATCAATGCACGAAAGTTGTTTGAGTACCATCTGGTGTGAAGCAAAAGCAGAAATAATGTCAGTTGCAATAGTAGTATCATTAATATTGACTAAATTGGCCACAAGAGCTCCTTGGAATAGCCGAGTAATTTCAGTGCTACTGAAGCCCGAGCTTTTGCCTTAAAAGATTCAGGTAGAGTGAGCATGTCCGCGAGGAGAAAATAGAGAGTGAACAGTTTGGCTCCAAATATCACTGCTTCTGGTACTAGGGTGCAGCTTCTGCTTATGGTTGCCGGGAAAATCGAACTAATGTGACAGTCATTTGTGGATTCTGTCCAGGATACCAATATTCTGGGGACTGCACTTTCCTCAGAAAGAGCACCTCTGGCCAGTGTCCAAAACAGACTGACAGAAAAAGCCCAACCGTTGCCTTGTGTTTAGATTTTAAACCCTCCAGTTTCTATGGAAAAGAGGTTTTTGCATTTTTTTTTAAAAAAATGTAGTAGCAGGAGAGTCAAGGAGATATAGAACAGAAGAACACTAGAAATTAAAAAGAGTATAATTACCAGTGCTCTATGAGTATGGATCCTTCATCAGCAATATCCTGGGTGTGTCCTGCCTGTCTCTCCATGAGAATGAACTGGGAACATGCCATCTTAAGATACTTTCTCACATCTGGAAATGGGATAGATCTCTCCATCTATCAGTTGATACTGGAACCAGAATCGAAACTATGACTCCAAAAATCTATGTCCAGCATTTTTCTCTCTGTCTTTTTGGTTATAATGGTTCACAGACTCAGACAAGATTCTGAAGCAATTTCAGCTATAAAGAAAAAGAAAAGGAAACAAACTGGCATTAGTTTTTGTTACAGAGTTTCCAAAATTGCCACACAAACCACCACCACCACCACCAACAACAACAACAACCAATTTTTAAAGGAATAGACTAGCTTTGGGGACTGTGAAAGTTAATCTCCATTGTCAACTTGATGGAATTTAGAACCACCTAGAAGATATAGGTCTAGGTGTGTCTATGAAGAAGTTTCCAAAGAAGGTTAACTGGAGTGAGAGGACTCACCCAAAATGTGGAGAGCACCACTCGATGGCCTGGGTCCTAAACTGAATAGAAAGGAAGAAGAACGAGGGTGTGCAACTCGTCTCTGTGCTTCCTGACTTCAGACGACCAGCTGTTTCACACTGCCATACTTTCCCTACCATGATGCACTGTAGCCTCAAGTTACAAGCCAAAATAGTCCCCTGCCTCCATTAGGTTGCTTCTTATCAATTATTTGGTCATGGCGAGACAAAAATAACTCACAACTGTGAGAAATTGTTGCTAAAATTCCTTCCTAGGGGAGACATAAACAATGTGTACCCTTTCTCCTAAGGTCTTAAAGACAACAGAGGCATGGTTCAACCAGTGAGTTTATTGGACTTACTTACCACGGTGTAATAAGGAGTAAATTCTTCTCCAGAGGCATACAGGAAAGTCTACCATGCAGGAATGAGGTTCTCCATAAACATAGAGTCTCCCTCTCCTCGTTCCTTTGCCTATATGATCTGGTGATTTCCCCAAGGCCTCAAGCAGTTAGGCAGCATTGCAAATGATGCAGAGAGTGGCTAGATACTCAGTGAGGTCTCATGATTGAAGGTCTCATGACCCTCCCAGATCCTCTAGGAGGGGATGTAATCAGTCAGCTAGCCCAGCGGGGGTGATCTTCACAAGTCATCACAGTTGAAGACCTCAAGGGGGGGTCGTTTAACTCAGAGGCCAGTCCTACAAAACAGCACAGAATGCACTGAAGCGCTCTCCGCTCTGCTTACTCTCTCAACTCTTCCCTAAAAGAGCAGGGTCTACAGTCAGATATCTTTTGTTGTTGTTGTTATGAGAGAGCAGGTCACACCATGTAGGCCAGACTGGCCTCAAACTCATAAATAAATCCTGCTTTAGCTTTGAATTCCTGGGGTTACAGCATGAGCCACCATGCCCAGGTAACAGCCAGAACTCTTTTCTTGGGCTCCTTGACATCCATGCCTTAGAACTTGAAACTAAGTGCTCTACTTTGAATTTGGAATAAATGCCCCATTTAGGAGTTAAGGGTATCTCAGTTGAGAGTGCTTTCTTAGAATGTTCAGGGACATGGGTTCAACCTCCAGCATTGGGTAAGAAAAGAAAGAAGAGAAAGGAAGAAACACGCACATGCGCGCGCTCGCGCACACACACACACACACACACACACACACAGAACTTTGGTCAAATTAAAAGCATTTTAAAAATAATTCAGCAGCATCTGACCCCTCCTAGTTGCCTGCTTCCTCTTTGACTTAGAGTTCTTGGGTAGGCTATCAAGAAGTTGAGGGATTGAGTCAATGGAAATGGTCCTCAAAGTTCTAAAGACATCATTCCAGTTTGGGAGGGCATAGTTCTGAAACTCAATCCAGCCTCAGAAGGCAGCTGCCTTGGCCCTCAGCAGTGACATGTTTGTGTCCTGTATTGGCAGTGTCTTCATGGTGTCCATATGGCCAGGCAGAAACTATGTCCCCAGGGGAGTGGGGCATGATGGGATTGTCGGATATGATTCCACTTTTACTGAAACACATTTTCCTCTCTACCTCTTCAGCTATTTGCTCTCTGTCAATGAGTTCACAGGTGGCCTTGGCTCCTAAAAGCCAGTCATCAGAAGATCATGATCAAAGAGAGCCTTTAGCACAGACTATGGACCACCTGCCTGGAGAATGCTACAATCAGAATCCCCCTCACACGCACCCCCCACCCCCATTTCCAGTGTCCAGAGCCTCACATAATTTTTTACTTTTCTCTCTGCTGAGAGTTCCAGGCATTGGGCTGTGTTATTAGATTTTGCAATCTCCCCAGCCAGGAAGGCTTTCACAGTCTCCTCTACACTGATGTTTTCATTTCAACTCAAGTCTTCCTCCTTCTGAAGGCGGTGGCATTAGCATCATTAGGATAAGGCAACCGAGAACATGAAGCAGGGCTTATGAAACCCAAAATTAAATCTCCGTGCTCACCAGACCTGGCACGGACTTGTCTATCTCAGGGCTTCTGTGTGCCTGGAAAGAACCAGCTCTGTTACATTTGCTATTCCCCGGTGGCCAGGGACAAGGGCTGTTAAGATCCTATGTGCTGCCACGTTAATGTTTTGAATTTACAAGGTCTGTTTGTGAAATACCCTGCAGCTTGATTTCTCTCTCCTGGTTACAGAAAACCCCTGGAAGGCCCAAGGTTGGGGCTGGTATTAATAAAATAAAGCTTCAACTAACTACGAAGCATGGAGTGCAATACCCTCTTTGATACCGGAAGCTAGGTGAACGGAGGTAGAAGTAATCTAGACACACATGGAGGCATTTAGGGTGTCAGACAGAGGGGATCACAAAAATAAATGAGTTAAGCTAGCAATAAATGAGCTGGAAATGTAAAACATTCATCTGAATTTCTCGGGTCGAAGGTAGAGAAGGGACAGATGGGATTGCCTCAAGTCTGGAGAGAGGTAACCTGATGTATAAAGGGAAAATAAGAGGAGAGGAGGAGGGGACGGAGCCTGAAAAGTTGAGAGAACAGAAGGCTCTGAAGTAAAGGAACAACTGCTGAACTGCCCAACTAGAAGGGCTAGAAGGCAGACTGTGGCATCACACAGACAGGCATCTGAGTCCCAACAACTAAAAGGAGGATTCCAGCATCCAGCACTCAGCCAACGGCCTGCTTGGCCTGTAGAAGTGGGAAAAGCTGGGAAATTCCATTCTGATTCCTATTCAAAGGAAAGAAGTAGCCTGACCCTCAAGAGTTAACCTTGCTGGGGCCTGGAGAGGTGACTCAGTTCTTATTTGTGCTTACTGTTTTTCCACAAAGGACCCAAGTTCAGTTCCCAGACACTGCCTTGGGTAAACTCTTGCTCCTAGTGCCAAGTCTTTGTTCAACTTAGTTTGTTAAGTGTAGTTTTTCTGCAAAAAAGAAAGAAAGACAGGAACAAAGAAAGAGTAAATGCAATTTCTCTCAAAAAATTATGTGCTTTTTGTTTCATTGTAAAAAAAAATAAGTAAAATTGTAATCATGACTCTGTATGTCCCTCATCAGTTTATTTACTTTTCCTAGGAGCAACTATAGATTCCATTACACTAGGAAACACAGTGGGGGAGCTCAGATCTGACCCCAGCTGCTTCCTGAGCTTTCTTCTTCATCCTGCTGACTGCTAAGTTTTGAAAGCTCTGCCCCTCAGTTACAGAGGAAACCCAGGCAGGGGAAGCACCACATGGACTCAAAGGCCTCCATGCTGATGAGCTGATAAGTGAATTTCTAGAATTCTTGTCAGTTTCAAGGAAGGAAGGGTTATTTGGAATTTGGGGTCAGGACTGGATTTCTGAAGCAGGAATGAGAAACAATATCAAGTTAGAAAAAGCAATAGAAAAAGATACAACTAGAATTTTGCTCCTATCTGTGGACCAGAGAGAAACTGTGGAAACAAGTATCCAGCTCATATAGTCCATGGCTACATTATTCATAATGTTGTGTGTTTTGTTTTCATCTGTTTGAGATTATGAGCAAGTTCACTCATTCAACTGGTGCTTACTGAGCGTCTACATGGGAGCCATGGTGGGTTCCTGTTATGCTCGTCTCTTTCTCAGGGTTTAGAGCAACACTGTTGGGTAGATGTTTAGATGAATGTGGGTGGAGCGGAATTCTATTAGCTGTGTGCATAGGTCCAAAGGATGTAGGCTTATGAATGATATTAATAGTTTTTGTTGTTATTTTCATATCTGACCTGTGATTTCATACCATGCCTCCCATTAAATAAGTTCATATAGTTGCTCCCTGAGAAGCTGCAGATGCAAAGGTTTTATAATATCTCAGTACAGCAAGCTCTTCTCTCCTGTGATTGTCATTGTGAAGAAATGTTTTCCTGTAACATGGAGGGAGCCTGCTTGTTTGGGCTTCTTGGTTCTGCCCGACCCCCCAGCTGTTTAGTACTAGAGAAAAACCACACAGAAATCTATATAAGTTATAATGCTGATTGGCCCCTTAGGTCAGGCTTCTTACTGGCTAACTCTCACATCTTGATTAACCCATTTTTCTGATCTATGTTAGCCATGTGGCTCAGTACCTTTTTCAGTGGGGCAGCTCACATCCTGCTCCTTCGGTGATCTGGGCAGGAGTGCGAGGAATCAACTTCCTCTTCCCTAGAATTCTCCTGCTCTCCTTGCATCATTTCCACTTCCTGTCTGGTTTTTTCCCACCTACACCTCCTGCCTGGCCAATCAGCGTTTATTTAAAACATGATTGACAGAATACAGACAATTCTCCTGCACCATTTTCCTACATTGAACTAAAAGCTCTCTCCCTATGGCTCTTTTTAATTGTGTTCCAACTTTGTCTACCAAGAATACCTTATTTTCTTCCATGTGGCAATTGTTTTCTTACAGAAATACAATCCTTATGCCCTTATGTCCTCCCCACATCAAATCTCTTCTGTAGTCTCAGTGTGCTTTATTCGTGCACGCTTTCCTTGTATGTGATGTCTTCCAACTTTTTACCTTGGTAATAGATTCGCCAATGTATCTTGAAGGTGTAGCATAAAACATTCAAAGATGGTTTCTGACCATCTTAGACTATAATGGGGACATTGATTCCTCCACCAGAAGAGTGAGAACTCGCTTTTAGTGTCACCTCCTACCTGGTCAGCTCATAGGGAACAGTGGTGTCTCCTCAGTCATTCTTACAGGTCTGCCCTTTAGCTGCGTCTGTCAACTGACGTGTTCAGTTTTCTTGAATTCCATGTCTTCACTCCTTCCATTTTTAGGTTTCAGTTTGCTAAAACAACTGTGCTATTTCAGCTGGTTGGCACTGCTGTAGGATGTTTCAGTCACTGAATGCAATGGGTAACTTTCCCAGTGCCATTTCTTATTCTGCCAGGTTCCCATGTCACGTGCCTCCAACTTATGTTTACTGTTGGTATACAAAAGGTCTAGATGGGCTTTGTGCTATGATATGGTGTGAGATTGTAGCTTGGCAGATGGGTCCGAACCACAGTGGGTGAGAGACAAACACAGTGCAGAAAGAGTTTATGTGGGGAGTTTTAGTGGGGAAAGGAGAGAGGGAGGAGAGAAAAAGGGAGTGCAGAGAGGCCTCGTGGGAAGAGAGAGAGAGAGAGAGAGAGAGAGAGAGAGAGAGAGAGAGAGAGAGAGAGAAAGAAGTAGGCAGAGTTTCACCTTTTAAAGGAATCTGGAAGGAACACACAGCAGGTCAGGGTACTGCCTGTCATGCATGCAAGGGTGACACACTCTGCCAGGTCCTCAAGGGGCAGGGACAGGTGTACCTGGATGCTAACACTTTATAAATAAAGATGCCAAACTATTTCTGAAAATAACATAACATTTTCTCTCCATCCTAGACACTGACCACTAACAAAGCAAGCATATCAATTTAATGCCATTGATAGCCAACATCTCATAATCAAAGTACCCATTCTGTTATGAGAAGCCAATTGTGTTAAGTTATAATTTACCCTAATCATCATGAACTATATTTAAAAATTGCAGATTAGGTCTTCTAAAAAAATGTTTGTGACTTTGTTTAAGAGTCCCGGGAAAATGATTTTTGGCACAATGATTTTAAAGTAATTTCTAAGCATGACCTCCTCCTAATTTAGCCTAAATTTTATAACTAATTTATGAATAGCATTGGACTTTCCATTCTGTAGTTTACTTATTTATGAATGTGATACTTTATGAGAAAGATAAGCTCCTTGAAGGCAACCATCATCTGACTTATTTTGTTAGATTTTGGAGAATCTAACAGCATACTAAATAATATGAACTCAAAAAGAGTTATTGAATGACTGAATTGCTGAGCTACTGGAAACAGAGAATAATAATAATCTCAATTTAAAAAAGGATTTGATGACGGTATCATCTTTGAGGTTCCAAGACAGGACCTCATAATTGTATTTTTTCTTTCATATTTAAAACAAACTTATTCCCTCTGCTCCACAATTTCTGAGTAAGAAGCATTTGCCTTTAAGCTAGCCTGAGGCTTCTCATTTGCTGCAGAAAACTCTCTTATTTGTATATTTTCTCCAAAATCTGTTAGTGTTCCATCTAACCTGAAAGAGACAGTCAAGGTCTCCCAATCTGCAGTCATTATCTCTACAAGGTCAGTTAGTGTTTTAAAGCAATAATACAGGCCCTTGCCTTTCCTTCTCCTCTTGTTTCTTAGCAGAATGCTCCTGGCATCAATTGCCTTGGACGCTCCATTGCATTAAAGGGAAAAAGGCATCTCTGTAGATGCCAAAAGATGTTTTTCAGGCATAGAGAGACAGGGAGGAAGGACAGTTTATGGGTATTCTGGGAGGCACCTTAGCTCCACGCTTATCATTCTGTGTCTGCATAATGTTCCAAGATGCCTGGGGCTCTCCCATGGCAGCTTAAAGACCCAAGGAGACTGCTCAGGTGCCAATCTAGAAGCGTAGAGGCAAGAAACATTAGTGAAAATGGGACCAAACATCCCTTGAGTGGTAGACATTTAAAAAACCTGCCACCAAAATAAATAAATAATCAAATAAGTAAATAAATATGATAAATAGATGACTTATTGATATATTGGTAGATGGTAGATAGATAGATAGATAGATAGATAGACAGACAGACAGACAGATAGATAGTACATAGTAGAAGGGTGGATGGATTGATAGATAGATAGATAGATAGATAGACAGACAGACAGATAGATGGATAGATAGATAGTATGTGATAGATGATAGACAGACAGACAGATAGATAGATAGATAGATAGATAGATAGATAGATAGATAGATAGATAGATAGATAGATAGCTCTCCTACTAACCAAAGTAAAGGATAGAAATTAGATGACACTTCAGGCAAAACTAAGCTTTTGTCTAGTCTGTTTTGTTACCCCCAATGTTACATGACTCTCAGGGGATTAGTAGTCCTGCCTGTAAAATATTATGTGTCTTTCACTGCTCTTTATGGAGGAGAATGATGTGTAGACATGCTATTAATATGCTTGCTTTCAAGTTACTTTTTCTTAGCAGCATTTAATATGAATGGTGTGATTTCTAGAATTGTCTTCCAGGGATCATCAGTTGTACATTTTTATTTCTGAGAGAGTCAAAGTTACCCTTCATCTCTACACCTACACTTAAGGATACACATCAAAGAATTCCTTAAGGTTATGAAATTGCCCAGTATGGTGTGTAAGGGAGCTGATGTAGGAAGAATTAAAGAAGGTAAATTAGACTAGGTTGGGACAACACTCTCTTCTCTCTCAGAACCATTCTCTTCCAGGCCCTACACCTCCTCCCCCACTCCCACTTGCTCACCCCATGTAGCTCTACTCTCCATTAAGCCCCTGAAAGTCAGAGCAGGTCACAAAAAAAGCTTTGAGATGGGAACAATGTGAGAATTGCGTCTCTGGCATGTGAGTCCCGCTGGGCTCTGAGCTCTCGGTAGGGTCAACCACTCCTCTGTCCTGAATGTGGGGATGTCATAACCAGTGGTCCAGTAACAGGGTCAGTCGGCATCACCTGTCTCTGGTGCAGGCCACAAGTTCAGTAGAAAAAGGTTAACACCAAAGTCCTCTAGACTGAAGAGTCAGGTATGAATTTCTTCTGTATGATTCAGCTGAAGTCTACGTGGCTACACAGAGTGGCTCACAGAAGCTTGAGGCCTGGGACACCATCCATCCACCCCAAACAACACAAATCATGGGCCTAGAAGAAAGAAGATTAAACTTCTCTCTTCTCTGGGAAACAGCACAAGGAAAAAATTAGGTCCTCAAGGTGGCTTTCAATATTGATGGAAAGGCTGGCCTGAAGAAGAATCACTCAAATCTTGTTTTCTGTTGTCTCTCTCCAGGGTCCTGGGATAATTTATAATTCAAACTTGGAAGAAATCCTAAGTTTTTTTTCTTCAGAGTTATTCTTTCCATATGTAAAGTGAAATAATTAAAACACCTCATCTGCTTTTAGAACTTGTTTTTTTTTAAGGCAAGAAATTTCTGATTGAATCCATGTTTCTCCAAATTTTCCACTAATTTAATTTAATGTCAAAATTATTTCTTCCTATGAACAATGAATTTGCATAAAAATGGTTCTTTGAAAGTAGATTTTGAAATTTATATTTGTTAGTAAATCATGATAAATTTGTCATTCACATCCTTATTAATCAAGATAAGTTCTCTAATACTTGAAGTTAAGAGGCTCATGCCTGCTTTAATCTCCTTAAGGAGTATTGTTCATTCTATGCCACAGAATGTTCCAAATAGCTGAGACAATATCCAAGGACTGTTAAGTGGACACATGCAATTCTCATTAATCTAAATTAACAAAGACCTTATAGTTATGTCTGTGATTATTCTAGCTAATACATGCTTATTATATGATAGGTCATTCATCAAAGTAAAAATCATCTGAATGTAAAAAATGCCCATAATATCAAAAAGGCAAACACATGATCTCACTTCCATCCAGAATGTAAGGAGGTTTGACTTGCAGAGAGAAGTGGGGTGATTATCGGGGATTGGGGAAGGGAGACATTCATCATGCAGCATGCTGACTACAGCCAACAGCGAAGTACCGCATACCGTGAGGAAATAAATGTATAATGTACACACATACCTAAACAATATGTTACATGTGATTAATTTATCCATGTTTATTAATTTACAAAGATTTGATAAAACCAAAAGAAAGAATTTCATCCTAGAATGTTTGTTCAACCAAGAGTCCTGCTTTCAAATAGGCAGTAGTGCCTTCTGGAGGATATGGACTGACTTTCAGGTAATAATTTTCAGAAGTATTTTTAATTTATCTTGAACATTTCTAACAACCTAACAATTTAAGAATGACCTCAGGTCACATGTATCCCAAACCTCTTGAAGAATGTCTTTGTAAAATCATCCACTGTTGACCCTAACCCCCAGTACTGTCATCAGCCAGGAGAACAGTCTTTTCCTGTCTTGCCCACTTCTACTGTTTACAATGCGTTACTGAATGACTGTATGACGTTAGGTTCCTGGTAACTCACTTGTTGTACGAATAGATGATGCTGTAGTTGCTGTCTGACAATCTTAAGGAAACACACAATAGCAGAAGATTTACTCGCTGTCTCTCTTTCTCCTCTTGAATAAGAGTTGACTGGAAGGATTGTAAGAACTCATTCTTTGGACTCCATTTTTCTTCAGATTCACTTACTTCCGGGACTTTCCTTCCTAAACACTCCCCCCAAACACACACACACTAGGGAAGAGAGAGGGAGAGAGAGAGAGAGAGAGAGAGAGAGAGAGAGAGAGAGAGAGAGAGAGAGAGAGAACCACTGGGGTTTGTTTGAAACTGCTGATGAGAGTTTGTCACCTGAATAAGAGCGCATCCCGTCCTCCATGGGGAGGTCCCGACCCCTATACTCCACAACTGTCCATTTTGCCTGTTGAGCCTCATCTCCCTCATGCACTCAGTGTTCAGTCTACTCTGTAAAGTCATCTTCAAGACTGTATGCTTGTACATTGGCACATTCTCAGCGCTCCTCTGTGTCCCCCACCATTCCTACTTCAGCTTTTCCCTGGAATGCTCAGCCCTTCCTAATCTAGCTCAGGTAATACTCCTGTGAAAACTTTCAGGAATGAACTCTGTGCATGCCACGGGAGACTTAACTCCATGATTGTGACTTCTGAGCACTTTTTAGATTCCCTTGGAGTGCTGGTAAGACTGACTGGACTACTGCTAAAACAATTAAATAAAAACATTTTATAGTAGGGATAGAATCCAATTACAGTACTGTTTTAAAGTTCTCTGGGTGATTATAATAGTTAGTCAGAGCTCAGAACCCTCAATATGTGGGGCTCTCTGTCTCTATCTTTCTCTTTCTATCTCAGTCTCTCTCTTCTCATTTCTCACAATAAGGGATTATGTCTTATCTACCTTTGTCTTTTTGACAGCTGGCATAACGCCTTAACACATGGGAGGTGTTCAAGCATTCTTTGTAAATTCAAAGTCAGAAAAATATGCAGAAGACAAACCACCATGACAAAACTTAGACTGTTCATAAACTTGCTTTTGTAGTGGGTCCTACAAAACTTTTTATAGAGTTCCAACCCAGAGATCATGAATAAATGTGTTTATTTCTTGCTAATGTAGGACCTGATTATAAATGAACGAGTGGTGATGTAAGGAGTCACCTTTTAAGTTTTTGTAAAGATGATTGCCACCATTTCTAAAATAAAAATCTGTTATATTGATATGACAGTGCTAAAACTCCACTTTAAAAAATAAGAAAATTTAAAAAAATCAATGGAAAATAACTTTCAAAGATATCTAAAGAAAGAATCTAAGGATGAAGCCTTATATAACATGGCTTCCCTTCTGTTAAGAAATAGAACAGGGCCACTCTAAACTTCTATGTGAGGGTCTGCTGATGTTCCCACCATGGTGCCCTCAAATTTGACCCTGGCTGCTGGTTACAGACAAATGGTAGGTAGTGTGCCACTGTAATTCTGGTTACAGTTTCCACTAATACGGTGGCCTCACTCAACTGGAGCCCAGTCCCCCGATAAACATCAGAAGCTTCCTGGGTGGTTTGTTAAAAGGGTGGAGTTTTACTTATAGCCCGAGACATAATGATAACTGTGGTGTCTCTAGGGAGACAGTTTTTCACATGACAAAACAGGCCAATACTGCAAACTGAAACAGAAAGAATCCATTGGCATGTTCTTAGACAAGAGAAAGTATTTCCTTAAATAAAAACATAACTTTGTTTAAGTCCAGACACTATGACATGTTGAAATGCATTATTGACAATCTACTTAACACACAAATTTAATTCTTTTGTTCCAGACATGATGGAAAGGAAAGCATGCTCATTTCTATCATAAAGAGTTTAGGCACAGTATTCAAATAATTCAATCAGTTGAAAATAGAAAGGCTTCTTAAAAATATTTTTAAATTGTCTATCAAAGCAGTAAATATACTAACATATAAACAACATTTTTGTTGGTTAAATACCTGTCAAAGCCAGACTGAGCAATAGCTCACAAGCTCCTCCACCAAGAAGCCACGGTCCTCTTCTCTTCTGTCACTTTGCTCCTCAGGAGTCGTGAGTCTTCTCTTTTTCATCATGAGGCTGAAATTTGTGGCTTTGACCTCTGCACTCAGAAAGAGTGGGTAGATGGCATCTAATTTGTGTATTCTAACCCCTTTCTTCTTAGAGTCTTTGTGTGGGGCAGTCTTTGTTTAGACTTATGAACATCTTGAGCTCCTTGAGTTAGAACAGAGTGTGCACTCCATGAGGAGTTACAACAGCAGGCCAGCAGAATATTTCATTTTCTCTAGACCCTGAATAAGTAACCACTTGTCCATTAGGTGGATCATCTTAACAATATATCAACCTGTTCATAGGCACCACAGCCTATGATACATTAATTCAATGCCTGGAGGTTTCTCTTAAAAAATAATAAAGATGTTGTCTATGATTTCATTTAGAAGGAACCTAAAGACAATGATGAAGATTTTATTGAAACATTGGAAATAAGAGTCTGCCCCTTTAATTTGTTAGATTATGTCAATTTAATGTACTTAGTATTTAACATAATAACAGACTTTATTAAATTATGGTTCAAATAAAGAATGGAATACCTTGCAGTTTGTGCAACAATATAGATTAAAATTTTATGGTATAAAAGTTGTTTGTTTAGTTAAAAACTAGGCAACAAAGTAATGTGGGTTTTAAAGTAAGTCACAAAAGACCTAATATCTTTGTCAGAATGATAATAAACAGACTTTAAAACAGAAGTTCCCCTTCTGAAAGGAAGACTAGTTATGAGGTAATGGAGATCCATTATGTTGGCAATATGTCTATCTGCTCTGGGATTGGTTAAATAAGTTTATTAATTTTTTGTCTGCATAGTGTACACATTGCTTCAGATGTATCAAATATTAAATAATAAAGCAATGATATTCAAGAACAATGCATCTTCATTATAGGGCCATGCAGCTGTCCCAGATGCCCTCTGACAGGGGTATCAGAGTCCTGGCACAAGGATGTTCCAGGTCAGAGGAACTGGTGCCCTTTTCCTTGTTTGCATAAAAGGACTCTCTACTTGCCAAAGCAAGCAGCTCCAGGGGCTGCGTCTTGCCCAGAGAGGTCATCTCATTTTCAATTTTGTTCCCAAGGTTAGACACATTATTCAATTTTGCACACTTGTGCTATGTGCTCTGGCATAGACATGCATGCTTGTATAGGTTTAAACACACTCACATGCAATGACCTTTGTGGCTGTATATCCATATATAGTGATAGTTAACTCTGAATGGTGAAATTTTTGCTCTGAATTTTCAGTTTTGCTTATTGATATTTTCAGTTTTTTCTTCATTTACGACATACTACTTTTCACATAAAAATGGTTAAACAACTCTTTTCAGACAAGGTGTTTCCTTTCTCAGGGGGATGGCTAATCCTAAAAAATATGCATTCAGAGATGACAGTAATAGACTGAACAAGTTTGTGTCTGGCCTGACCTCTTGGCTTGCACATTGCTCTCCCCTCCTTCCTCTCTCCTCCAAGCCTTGCTTCTGACAGAGGTTCCTTGTTTTTCATAGACTCCCTCACAAACACAATCTTCCCACAGTTAGAACCCATCTTTTGAGATATTCCCATGCATCAACTTCTACACTGTGGCCCTCAACAAGCACTGCGATCTGACATATTCCTCTGCATATCGTGACTCTGGTACTAAGCATAGCAGTGATACCAGCACATTTTATTTTCACACGGAAAAATTGAAGTTAAGAGAGTTGAAAAGGAACTTCCAAAGTTAGTAGGATTTTTAAAATTAATTTCATAACTACTTTAATCTCTAATGTGTGGGTGTTATATGTATGAATAGCTAAAAGGACATGAAGAATCTACACAGGATTTCTCTTCCCAGACAAGAAAGGTTTTATTGTTTCTTTTTCAAATTTAAAAAAGATATATATATATACATATATATATGTGTGTGTGTGTGTATGTATATATATTGAGAGAGATATGTATAGTTACAGATATTTATAAACTGTGGAAATAACTTTAAAAGAGTGTTTTAAAGGAACTTATAATTGCCCCTATAGTGAATGACAGCTATTCATATGTTGATTGATTCTTTCAGAATTTTAAAAAATATATTGTAATTACTTTTTGTGGAGAACTTTCAGTGAGTCAAAGAGCATGTTAATCTAATCATGTTATATCTTTAAAACAATCTCATGATTAGTGCCACCAACCTAAAATATTATTAAGAATGATCCCCTTGTGGGGAAACTAAGGCTTGTTACATAGTCAGTCAAGGATGGAATGAGAAGTAAATGAAAGTGGTTGTCTCCAAAGTACAATATTACATGACAAGACAAATTAATGCATGTTTATGCACAGAATATGTGTATGATCGAGGTCCCTGTCTAGAAGAATGTGACATTATTTGGGATGATATGGTTGTGGGTATAATTAAATCCAAGAGTAGGATCTTCACAGGACAAAAGACACAGAGACAGAGGAACCTTGGCTTTTCTTGATGATGAACTGTGATCTAAAGTTATATGGTGAAATAATTCCCTTCCTCCTCAAGTTGCTTTTGGAATGCAAAGTCTAGAACTTTTTCCTTCCTGGACAAGACATTATTTACTACCGAGATGGGGTTCTCAGAGAGAGGACTCATTCTACAAGATGCTAACCTTGAAAGCACACGGTTTGGTCTCTAGAACCAACCTACAGGTGTGGCGGTACTGTTCTCTAATGCCAGCCCTGGGGAATAACCCTGGTGCTTTCTGGCCAGAGAGCCAAGCTGACCTGTGCTCGTTAGGCAAGTGAGAGAATCTGTTCAGAAAAATAAAGAGGACAGTTCCCAAGGAAAAAAGCTTGAGACTGTTTTTTGTCCTCTACATACACAAGCATTCATGTGTGCAGGTATCCACACACACATTCACACACACACACACACACACACACACACACACATGATATTCTCAGGACATTATAAAAGACACTAGGAGTATATTTCAATGATGGGTCTCATACCTAGAATCATCCTGGGTTTAAACACAACTGATGAAGAGAAATATTAACAAGAATAGTGCCACTACTTCCAAGCTCAGTAACTTGTAAATAAGATTCTTGAGGCAAAAATCAGGAGATTCAGGATAGTCAGAATAAAGAGTAACACAGTTTTTCTATATTTATTGACTTATCAGCAGTCTCCCTTCATTTAAGAGTGGACATGAATTCTTTGCAGGGAGCTGAGACTAAACTACAAGCTGGATCACAGAAGATACTCCCTATAAAGATGCCCGACAAGAGCCTGGCACAATCAGTGCTCTATAAATGCAAACCCCGCTAATATTAGGGCACGTAATAGCCTTGTCATGAATGTGGCCAGTTAGTGCAATCAACTGAGTTCATTCCCCCCAGGAAGCCAAGGTCATGGTTCAACCCCAGTTAACTTGGCTCTGTTCCATAGTCACAGATTGTATACTGATCCTAGCCAGCTGTCACCTAGGCAGCCTGCTGGCTGCATAATTAAATCATCAAGTGCCATTGTCACAGCCATCCAGAAGGACTTGGAGAGGATCTTCCCACTGAAACTGTCACCAAATGAGGATGCTGGAAAGATACGGAGTTTTGAGGAATACCTGGACCCTATGAGGCAGGAAACTCAGGGAGGTAAGGCATGAGTAGTCTGAATTCTGAGAGGAAACCACATGAATGCCAAGTGTGGGCCTGCTTTTACTGCAGCTGTCGCTGGCAGCTAGGGTCCATCCATCCTTTTTTTGACAGTGAATTGACTTCGTCCAGCTAGGGGAAGGTAACAGAGTGAAGTGCAATATGTTCATTATTATGGCTGTTGTAACCACCTGTGAGAGTTGTCCCTAAAACTTACATGAGGATTTGTGTCAAAAGATTTTCTTAATAAAATGTATAATCTTTAATTTTACTTCCAAGCTACAGCAGTAATGGGAGAGAAACGAGGTTTACCTTAGGAACTCACCTAGGGAGGGACCCAGTCAAAGCCAGTATTAAAAGAAGGAGGAGAAGTTTCCATAGATTTGACAAAAGAGAACCGAAGTCAAAACAATCTCTAAAAAGATTTATCTTTGAAAATAAACAAATAACAAGACACTTATTTCTAAAAATAGGCACAAATTGACCTAAGATTAAAAAGGTTAATTTTTGCTCTCCATTTTTATTAGGAACACATGCATGCACCCCACTTCTGTCTTTTTGAGAGGACTGTTGAGGAATTTCCACACCATATCAGTAAATAGAGTCAGTGTATTAGGCTTAAGGAGCAGATGTATTCAAATCTAAGTGCCAAGGAAGAGGTTGCCTCCTCTGAAGTACAGCATTTCTGTTCTTCATAGACACCATGAGAGGTCTTCACCTCTTCTACTCTACCTGTCTGGAAGCCCAGAATCTCTTGGATAACTCTGATCAATAGCTCCAAAGAGAGCTTCTCATACCTGGTGTTGGTATTTTTGTTAGATGATCCTTGGCTCCTGGTGAGAGCATTATCAGCCCAGATGAGAAAATTCCATTTAAACTATCTAAGTATATTGCTGTATATTGTGAGTTGCATGCCATCCAAGATTACCTAGTGAGATTACCTAGAGAGCAGAGGGGAGAGAACTAGATCTTCAAGTATTTATATAGAAAACTTTAAGCCCAAAGTAACATAAAGCAGACTATTCACAATTATTAAGAATGAATTTCATAGGCAGATTCAAAAGTGATAGAACAGAGATAGCTTGATTTTGAGTCTCTGCTTCTTTGTTTTACCAGTTTGTTACCTGGACTATGTCATCTAACCCATTTTCTCTAAGTGTGTATCTACAGAATGGAAATGCATAGCATTAATTACTAATGACATCATAATATTTCTATAAGCTACCATTTATTAGTTACTTTGAAGTCAATGAAAATCTATGCAAGGTAAAGTGTTCTTGGAGTAATGACATTCATTTTGAGCAAGGTGCTCAAGAAATTGAATGAATGAACTAGTTTATAGCGTTGAGCAGTGAATTTGACACTTCCTGGACTTAGTGAGGCCACAGACCCTGAAAAAGCAACCATCAAAGTTGAGATATTGTTAGGCATGGTACCACATGTCTTCTACCTCAGCACCTGGGAGGCAGAGGCAGAAAGATTTTTGAGTTCAAGACCAACCTTGTTTATACAGCCAGTTCCAGAACTATATAGAGTAACTTGTCTAAAAAAATATAATAATAATAAAGTTGAGATATTGCAGGGAAGAGAATCTTCCTTCAAGATCAGTTTGGCCTTTACTTCTGAGATCCCTCGTACTTATTTCATCATGATGATCCATTCATACCCTGACCATGGTAGTAGGACTAGAAGATCCATTCATACCCTGACCATGGTAGTAGGACTAGAAGATCCATTCATACTCTGACCATGGTAGTAGGACTAGAAGATCCATTCATACTCTGACCAGGGTAGTAGGACTAGAAGATCCATTCATACCCTGACCATGGTAGTAGGACTAGAAGATCCATTCATACCCTGACCATGGTAGTAGGACTAGAAGATCCATTCATACCCTGACCATGGTAGTAGGACTAGAAGATCCATTCATACCCTGACCATGGTAGTAGGACTAGAAGATCCATTCATACCCTGACCATGGTAGTAGGACTAGAAGATCCATTCATACCCCTGACCATGGTAGTAGGACTAGAACACCCAAGTAACAAAAGATCTGTTGTAACCTTCCACAGCGTAAAGCTTTTCAGTGTCTGCATAACTCGTTTGCAAAGAAGTCCCTTGTGTTGTCCCTTCAAGGGCTTGCCCTTCTCTCTGCTTCTCCAACTTATCTCCTTTTTCTCTTTGAACTTCAGTCTTTCCTGGTCCCTGAATGCAGGCTGCTCTGTGAGCCTCTCTGGTGACCGTCCTTCTCACATGTCCACTTTACAGTTCTTCTTTGTTAGAGACTACCATGACTTGCTCAGGGCTGTGACATGTCCCTTCTTCTCTAAACTCCTTGTGTAAATAATCATAAACTTCAGTGAAGGAAGATGCCTCATGAGACTGAGCTATAAAAAACAGTCTAAATTGTGTTCATCACCATAACCCCACTGCCTGGTCATTGTTCAGTTCAGATCTGCTAAGTTAAGATATTCTAAACATTCTCATGGGTAGATAGGAAGGATTCTACCAGTTCTCAACCCATATGTCACAACCGCTTTGGGGGCCACATATCAAATAGCTTGCATATCAGATATTTACATTAATATTCATAACAGGAACAAAATTACAGTTATGAAGCAGCAATAAAATGGTCGTGGGTCACAGCACGGGGAACTGTTCTAAAGGGTTGCAGCAAGAGGAAGGGTGAAGGCCACTGGATCAAGACTAAAATGCTTCCTATCAGATCTGGGGAAGCCATGTGACTTCAAGTCAGGAAGAAGCCCAAACAGAGTATAGAAAGGGGAAAAGAAAGCAGCTGTCTAGATGCATGGGAAGATTTGGTTTCTGAGTGTTTTGGGGGAAGTGTGTGTGTTCCTCAGTTCCCACAGTGAGTCCGGGGGTTCTAATGACTTCTAGAATTGACGGGTCACAAGACCATCAGTGTTTGGTTGTGCTCTGTGGTAGGGTCAACGAGAAAGTGAATCAGTCTGAAACTCTTTCCTCCAATTCAGCACTCTAGGTTCTGTGTCTGACCCTTAAGGGTACTTATCCAACTCACACAGAGCATGGGGGTGCTGTGAGTTAGGCACAAATTGTCTCTGAGTAAAAGAGTCCTCTGAGAGAGCCCTTCTGAGAGAACCTTTCACTGACTTCAGCATCGAGAGGGCAGGAAGCTCGTTTTAGGAGAGGTTTTAGGTAAAAAGAAACCTAGAAAGGGGGAAAGTGTGATCCAAGGCTTGGGCCAGCCTTATGGCTATGGTTTTGTCTCTCAAAATTATTCCAGGAAGAAGCCATAGGCATCATCTACACATGGAAGATGAGATCTTCTCTCTGGCCTCATCGCTTTCACCTTCAGGTCCTGATTTTTGTCTAGCAGGCAGCCCAACGAGGAAGACTCTTTGGTGGAAGCATCATATGCACTGATGTTCATTGCCATTTCCACCTGAACCCTCAGAGATGATGTGCTCTGTGGGATTGGGCACTGGAAGGTATGGATCACTTTAAACACAGGCTGTACACTCAATGTCACCTCGGCCGTTTTCCAGCTACTGTGTGTGGACAAACATCTCAACTTTCCTTTGAGGAAAGAAAGAAGGGAGGGAGATGGGGGAGAAGAAGGAAGGGAGAGATAGAAGGAGAGAGGGAGAAAAGACAGCTCTGTGACAGACATGAAAATGTGTCTGTCCAATTTCCAACTGCAGAGTAGGTAATTAACCTTGGCCCTACTGCTGCAGTCTGAATACAATCACCTTTCTCACACTGAGGCCTCATGTCCCATGGGCTCCACGTGTCATCCAGCTGATGACTGAGACCTGGAAGATGTGGATAACTAGGGTCTAATGTCAGACATAGGAGACAGATGTCTTCTGTGGTCTGCAAACTTCCCATTGGAGTTAATTTCCTGGTGGGCATGCCATCATCCTTCCCGCCTCAGATCCGTCCTCTTGGTCTCCCCTCACCCTCCTCCCTCTCTGTCTCTTCTCTCACAGGCATTTCTCCCAATCCCTTGTTTTATATTTATTTCGTTTAGGTATCTTCTTGAAGGATTTATACTAATTTTAGAGTTAGCATTAACACGGAAATAAAATGATTCCATGTGTATAAGGAAGCTTCCTGTTTCCAGGAAAGAGTAAATGCTAAGGGTTCACTCACATGGAATTGATCATTGTCTTCTTTCTGTAGTTTTCTTAGGCACTTTCTGCTCCTTATAATAGTGACTGTCCAGTTACCATCTCTGGCTCTTACAGCTTGTGGGAACAGAAAAGAGTGGGAGAGACTAGTCCACTCCTTCATTCTTGTTTTTGGAGGTACAATTCAGTCTCCTAAGCTGTTGCTGCACAGAAGAAAACACTTTTTGTTTGCTTTTTGTTTATTTTTTTGTCATTTTTTTTGGTATCTTTTGTTTTAGCTGCTTAGCCAGGACCATACCTAATACATCTTTTTTGTCTATTCCAATTTTGTCTATTACTTTGCTTGGTTGACTCATAACTGGTTGACAAGCTAGCTCCTTAATCCATTAATGCCTATTCCTCAATATGGCATTTAATTACATTTGATGACTTTGAGGGACAGCAAAACTAGTTCCCTTTGGGCACAGGATTATCTCAAGTCAGAGTTAATAGCCTTAATGGTTTAAAATGGCACTAAATGATTCTCTACACTTGGGGAAGGCCATCTGGTCATTTACAGATAAGCATAATAATAAGCACCGTGCAGATTTCCACATATGGTCTGAAACGCAGACATGTTCCAAATTATATACATTATAAAATTTACTCACCATCACTAAAACCCAAATCACAAGCTATCCCTTACTTGATTTGCAACAATGAGTTGTCACTCAAACAATATGATTGAAATGAGTCTGCCAGCAAACAAAGACCCCACTGGAACACAGATTATAGCCAAGGTCAAAAGACAATCATAGTTTGGGATGAGTTTCTGAGCATTCACATCAATAACGACCCTCAACTCTGCCCAAGCACACACACACATGGCCAGCAGGTTTGTTTAGAGTTGAGCCATGACAGTTGGCTAAAATCATGTTCTAGAAGCATTTACATCCTCTGAGTGTGATTGATAAGTCATGAAAGCAAATTGAAGGAGTGATAAATTAATTTTTTTGTCATGATAGCATTTGCTTCCATTTCTTGCCTCCCTCTTTGGCAAGCTTTTTTATAAAACCTTAAGAAATATCAGCATTGAAATGTTCATAATCATCACTACTTCATAGGAGTAACAGGAAGGAAACATAAAGAGGTAAACATAAACAAAGTTCTGAATTTTACCATTAACAATATTTGAGAGTATTTATGTAATCAATAAATTTTTAAACATCAGTGCCTTCGGATACATACTTACCTGATTCGTGAGTTATCTGCTAAGGCCCCCTTGATCCTGTGGCAGCATTGCTGACCATTCCCCAATTCCCTTTAATGACTCACAAAACCCTAAAACATTTAGAAGGAAGATGTTCTTGTAATGAATGAAGCACCAAGGAGTCCAATGGCTGGCTTTCTTGAATGTCCTTGGTAATCCAGCAGCTCAACATGTAAAACAGAAATTGGCCATGTGACTAACTGGTCACTTACCTGGAAGAGTGTTATAATGAAAAACTAAAGAAAGCACAGCAGGGACATATCTTAGTTTCTTTCTTTCTTTCTTTTTTTTGAGTTCCAGTGTTTAATTTTCCATACACTTTTATACCCCAATACAACAGGGGGAAGAAGACAAAAGACTGCTTTAATATGATACAAAGGACACTAGAACAGTTATTTGCTTCAATACTTTGAGCTATCAAGTCATTTGCATTCTGTTGTTTAGACAGTGAAGCTACTCTAGATCAAGTATCCCTAAGGCAGTCACTCCCAAGGTCAAACCCCCTATTTCAAAAGAAGGAGCCAGAAGAATGCTTGAATATCCTGACCATTAGTAAGGGTAGATTGGATCTACTACATGTATGGGCCATCTTAATGTCAAAAAATCAAGCAACTACATCCAAGGTCAATGTGTAGGCATGGTTGTTGTCAACAATTTTGAGCAACCTCAAACTCTCTGACCTTCAGATAAGGTAAAAATAAGCTCACATTTTTGGGCCTCCATAGGAATGGACACATGATAATAGAATGAGTTCAATATTCTGTGTTTTTTAATGATCAGTTCCATAATTAATCTGAAGTGTAATGTTGTGGCCTGTCCAAATACAAAGAGATATAGTCTCCCAGAAGCTCAGTAGAGTCATAATACTTTGAATATAGCAACAGGTGACCAAGGTTTCCTTCTCTAGAAGAAATGGTGGAATATACACACACACATTCTCATACACATGTAACATACAACAAGCACACTCCCAGCACACATATGCTAATACACAGGGAACAAAGAGATCAATGTAGGCAAAAGGTTCTCAAAATAATTTTTTTTCATTTTGAAACCAGAACATTTATTTTATGACAGATTGAAATCCTCAAGATGAACTGGATGCTGCAACAGCTGCCCTCTTGGGTTTAGGGGTTGTCCCTTCACGGAATCCATGTCTGAATCTTCAGTAGACAATTTTAGGTGCCTCATCCGCCCGGTCCCGGTAGTGTTTCGTCTCTTAGCCTTAGCACTCCAGTTATACTTTCTCTTGCGCTTGGCAGGGTAGCCGCATTTGCTACAGGTAGACTTCTGAAGGTGGTAGGCCTTAGAGCCACAGTGGCGGCACAACGTGTGCGTCTTGTTGCGATGCTTTCCGAAGGATGACGTTCCTTTCGTCATCTTGCTTCTGCCGCCAAGGCCAAAGAGACCAGAAGAGCTCAAAATAATTTTTAAAGGCAAGGACCAGCCTCACTCATATACATGAATATAAATACTGACTAAGTATACCCATAAGTAAAAGTAACTTATATAATATGTTAATCCTGCAGTTATTTTAGATATGGATAATTGAAGCTATCAGATATAATGATATTTTTCAAGTCCCACCAACAAGCTCTGAAATAATGACATAGAGACTTATTAATTAGAAAACCTTGGCCGTTAGCTTATATTTGTTTCTAACTAGCTTTTATAACAAATTAATCCATTTATATTAATCTATGTTCTATTACACTTTGTTACCTTTCTTTTTTATAGAATATGTTATATTTTTATTAAATAATTTTTTTAAGTTTATTAATTTCTAAAAGTTTCCATTTTCGCCCCTCCTCCCATCACCCTCCCACTCCCCCAACTCCCTCTCCATCCCTAAGAGCAGTCAGGGTTTCCTGCCCTGTGGGAAGTTCAAGTTCCTCCCCGCTCCCTCCAGGTCCAGGAAGGTGAGTGTCCAGACAGACTGGATCCCCAAAATCCAGTATATGCAGAGGAAACAAGTCCCAGTGTCATTGTCAATGACTTTTCAGAAAGACCCCATGCCAGCCACATTCAGAGAATCCGGCCATATTCAGAGAATCTGGTTGGATCACGTGCTCGTTCAGTCCCAGTCCAACTGGCCTTGGTGAACTCTCATTAGATCAGTCCCCTTGTATCAGTGGGTGAATGCACTCCTCATGGTCCTGCCTTTCTTGTTCATGTTCTCCCTCCTTCTGCTCCTCATTTAGACATTGGGGGCTCAGTCCAGTGCTCCAATGTGGGTCTCTGTCTCAATCTCCATCCATCAACGGGTGAAGATTCCTTCTGGTCTTGCCTTCTTTGCTTCCGTTCTCTTTCCTTCTGCTTCTCGTTTGGACCTCCATCGCCAGATGAAGGTTCTATGGTGATATTCAAGATAAACATCAGTACGGTTATGGGCCAAGGCCGGTTCAGGCACCCTCTCCTCTGTCCAGAGAACAATCTGGGGATCTCTCCTTGGACCTGGGATCCCCTTTATAATCAAGTCTCTTGTAAACCCTAAAATGACTCCCTTAGTTGAGATATATACTTCCCTGCTCCCATATCCATCCTACCTCCCTCCCCTGCATCCCAATCCCCCGAGCTTTCCCCATTCCTCCCCTATTCCCTTCTTCTAAACCTCTCCCCTTCCAACAACCCCTCACCCCCCCATGCACCCGAGGTTACCTGGCACTCTTGTCTACTTCCAATCTCTAGGAGGATAACTACATGATTTTCTTCAGGTTCACCTTCTTATTTAGCTTCTCTAGGATCACAAATAATAGGCTCAAAGACCTTTAATTATGGCTAGAATCCACTTATGAGTGAATACATACCATATTCCTCTTTTTGGGTCTGGGTTACCTCACTCAGTAAAGCGTTTTCTATGTCCATCCATTTGCATGCAAAATTCAAGATGTCATTGTTTTTTACCACTGAGTAAAACTCTAATGTATATATGTTCCACACCTTTTTTAACCATTCTTCTATTGAGGGGCACCTAGGTTGTTTCCAGGTTCTGGCTATTACAAATAGTGCTGCTATGAACATAGTTGAACAAATGCTTTTGTGGTATGATAGTGCATCTCTTGGGTATATTCCCAAGAGTGAAATTGCTGGGTCTTGAGGGAGGTTGACTCCCAGTTTCCTGAGAAAGCGCCACACTGATTTCCACAGTGGCTGCACAAGTGTGCATTCCCACCAACAATGGATGAGTGTTCCCCTCTCTCCACATCCTCTCCAGCATAGGCTATCACTGGTGTTTTTGACTTTAACTAATCTGACCGGTGTAAAATGGTATCTCATAGTTGTTTTGATTTGCATTTCCCTGATCGCTAAGGATGTTGAGCATGACCTTAAGTGTCTTTTGGCCATTCGAAGTTCTTCTGTTGAGAATTCTCTGTTCAGATCAGCACCCCATTTTTTAATTGGGTTAATTAGAGTTTTAGTGTCTAGTTTCTTAAGTTCTTTGTATATTTTGGAGATCAAGCCTTTGTCTGATGAGGGGTTGGTGAAGATCTTGTCTTACTGACGGTGTCCTTTGCTTTACAGAAGCTTCTCAGTTTCAGGAGGTCCCATTTATTCATTGATTCTCTTATTGTCTGTGCTACAGCCATCTTAGTTTCTATATGCAAATTGCTATGACTTGTTTCTTTTTCTAAAAAGTATTGGCTATGAACTTGAGTTAATAGTCAAGGTTTATACTTCTGCTAAATGATTTTGTTGTTGTTGTTTTAGCCCCATGAACTAAAACCAAAACAGTAAATGGATTGAATTTCCTTTGTGAGTAGCCTGCAAACAGGAAAAGCTGAGGCAGACCTGGATTTTCCCGGTTGGAGGGGGTTTCTTTATCAACCAAGGCAGGTCAGAACTGAGTGGCTTTGGGCTGCCCTTTTGTATTTTAAACTCGCACCTAATTTACCATCCGGCTTCACACCTGGGTCTTTTTTGGCAACAGTATGGTCCAGGTTTTTTTTTGGGGGGGGGCAAAAAATATCTGCTTTTTAAATTATTTTTTCCCAGATGTACTTTTTATGTAGCCAAATTTAGCCTTGTTTATCATTTCCTGTCCCTCATTTCTAACCTCTTTGGGAACATTGTGACCAGCTGAGTGTTGACAATACAGACCATTTAAAAGCATCTGCAATTTGCATCAATAAGCAAACTTTTTAATATTTATTAATAACGACAATACGAAATAATATTTCTATCAGAGACTGCTCTGTATGTGGAAACACTGGCATTTCTACAGGGGCACTTCATTTATTAACTCTTAGCCTATTTTCAAACCACATTTTTCTTTATTCCAATTTGATTTTGATGCCAAACAAAATAGCAAAACACACTCTTTGTGGAAAATAGCTTGCTCATTTCCACACACATGCGCTTCTCTTCATTGACTGATAGTTCAATGCTACTGAAGTAGCTTCCTTTGAGCCAGTCTGGTGTAGCAGGTCTTTCCGTGTGGCTGCTCATGGATCCATTTTCCTCTTGAATTCTACACAACTTTTTCTTTGTATTCTGGGATTTTTTTTTTCTCACAGAGTTGCTGAACTCCCACTGCCTGCTGGAATGAGTGTATGCTTATTTAACATTTGCTGTTGTTGCTGCTGCTGAGTGTATGAAATATTAGGCTTTTTGTGAAAACCATTCATAACGAGAGATTTCTTTTCCAGATAATGTGTCAGGGATCATGGTTTATTCCTATGAGAGTCACTTCATGTCCCCCCTTATCCCATTTCATTCCCTTTGCCACCATCTGGATTAGGACCACTCTCTCCTGGTTTGGTCTCCCTGCTTCCCCGCCACCCTTTCCATGCATGACACAGGAGAGCTACACGGCAGAGAATCCTAAGGGCCCTAAAACATGACACTCTCGCTCTCCCTGTTGAAGGTCACTGGGCATTAGACTACTGACCAATTTTTCATGCTTTTGTTTGTTTATTTGTTCGTTTTTGTTTCTGTTTTCTACCTGGATGCATTGAGATTTTCACCAAAAGCAGAAGGTGCTATGTGATCCTGTGTACCGTCTGCTCCTGACACAGGAAGAGTGCTGTGACCAGACCGAAGAGTCTTCCTGAACATCAGGGGAGGAATGAAAAGCAACATGATACCCACTTTGCTAGGCATACAGGCTTGACTTTCTCTTGGGCTGGAATAGAAGGAGAATCCTTGGCTAGCTAAATTCTCTGCTTACTGCTCAAAACTTGCCTGGCATTGAGTTGAGTCTACAGACTTCTCATTTTATCCTGTTCATTTACAGGTAGAAGTGCTGTTTCTCTTTGGGGTCTTTGCCTACTTCCTCAGCGTATTCCTTACCTTTGCCCCACCGCACTGCCTCTGAATATTAGGTAAATGCCTTCTTAGTATTCTAATCCTTTCAGCTGGCAAGCTTTTGGTCATCCATTACATCTACCCAGACTGCTGTAATCAAAGCAGCAGCACATCCTTGTTTGGCTCTATAGCCAGGAGATTTTTGTCTTGTTACTCTTTTTTTTTCATCTTCTTTCCCTTTATCCATAAACTTTTATTAGACCTTTGTGAAGCCAATTGAGATAGCAGGGAGTATACGTTATAATTCATTTGAAAAAGAATCAGCTGCATTTTGATGAGCAGGATCTTTGCAAAGCCTGCGGGAAAGCAGGCTGTTGTGCCCCTCTCTGTGTGCAGGGTTGGAAGGCACAGGCTGGCACTTGTTCTTTTCTCACCTCTGGCTTAGCAGTCCAGTCACATAGGCAGCCTGGCACCGATTGCTAGCCATATCTCACCCTCACTATGGCAGCAGGCAATCAATAGATGGATTAATCACACTTTGGGGAGCTCACACTCCAGGGAGGGGAGAAAATGAGGGTTGGAAGAGGAGGCTGCAGTCAGTGTGTTCTGCCGGAGATCGCAGGATGGTACACACAACACAGAACTATAGAGAAATCCACTTCATCCAGAAGGGTGACCTTGACCGGTTGTGCAATGAAACCTTCTCAAAATTTACAACTTGATTTCAGCTGCTGTGCAAGGCTTTACAGACACACACACACACACACACACACACACACACACACACACACACACACCAAAGTCATTACAAATCCATACAAAAAGTATAATGAGGCTTATTGATCAATAAGATTATATGAAAAGAATTTAGTGTGTGTAATGTGCATATGTGTATATATGTGAGTGTGAGTATGTGTGTGTTTATATTTCCGTCTGTACACACATGTTTTAATGAGGACCTAAAGTCACTGAAATTTGAAAAGATACAGAGGGTTTTTTGTTGCTATTTTCTTGTTTCCCTTATTTATAACTAAAGGGTTTATAATGACAAATTAAAATCAGAGTGAGTTGTCAGGAAACAGGATAGCAAAGTCCTGATTATTGGAAGGAGGTCAGGGTGGCTCTGGAGACCTAGATTTACGGTAATGGGAGCTATTATGTGTTCAAAGAGCACTGCATTTTTATCAGAATTGAGTCTTCTCTCCGCTACCAAGGAGCCAAATGAAAGCAGCTGAATTTCTCAGCTGCTCACCTCAGCAATGAACTGAACCTGTCTCACAAAAATTAATGCAAGAGCAGATAGAAACCATGCAGACCAACGCATTTCACCAGCAGACACAGGTTCTACAAATTTAATTATTATTATTCAGGTACACTTCTAGGGAAAAGCAACAAGGAAGTTCAATATCTTCAGATTTGGCTGTTTTCCCACAACCTGGTTCCATAACATAAAAAGACATCGTAGAAAATGATGTCGGCTTGCACTTCAAAAATAAAAATAAACACTCCAACGACTAAATTTTCTGAGCGAAGCTATTTGCTCTACCCATACTTTGAAAATGTGCTCTGGGACCCTTGGCCTCCAAACTGCCCTTCCTCCCACTTGGAACAGAAACAGCGTCATTTACAAAACGCTTTGATTAGCGTTTGATTAAGGAGTTCTGACCTTTTTTGGAATTAGTCTCATAATTATAGGCCTGTGGATGGTCCCCAGGCTCTCTGCGGCTCCCCTGGTTCAGATGACTTTGCAGTGGCCCTGAGTGACAGGCCCTGAAGAGCAATGCCCCGCTAATGCTATAATCACCAGGTACCACTTAAGCACAGCGCCTAGCATCCTTCTCCCAGAGTGGAGTGCAAAGGGGAAGCTGCTGTGTGAGGCTCTGCCCCTTTTCCTGAGTGCTCTGTTGCTGCTTTCAGCAGCTTTCTTAATTCAATCACCGCCTCTATCCACATAATAACCAAGAGAGTTTGGGGGGCTCTGAATCAAGGTCTTCATTCCCCTTTTCCCTGAAACAGCTCCTGTGCTGGGAGCGAACACCAGCTGGGCGAGAAGGCTGAGGGGGCCTGGGCTGCAAAACGGCAGCAGGTGTTCCCTGTAACATAACACGCTTGAGCCAGGCATGGCCCAAAAAATGCAGACGGGACCTTCCTCTGCTTCATAAGCACGCCTCCCTTTGGCCTCCAGAGTTCTCAAAAGCGTAAAGGAAATGAGTCAGAATGTGAGAATTTGCCTGTTCGGTGGAAAACGTCATGTTCCCCTGCTCTGTTTTAGTGCACTGGTGAGACATGAGAAAGGAGAAAAAGCAGAGCCCCCAAAGCCTTGCGTCCCACACTAGACTTCTGGACACCCATGGGCTAACGGTGCTTGGCTCCCACTCTTAGGAGTAGCCTGAGGATTGCTGCCCAAGTTAGCATAAATCAGGTCCAACGTTTTTCCAAGCGTGTGAGATGTAAATAGGGCTCATGTGAGGAAAATGTTCTGGATCTAAATAAGATTGAAAAAATTCTGGATCAGATATATCTAAACAGGTGGTTTCACCATGGGACTTTGTGGGGCTTTAAATTACTTGATTTACTTAATGAATTTCTAAAAGGAAGGCAAAACTGTACAGCCCATTGCAAACTTTCCAGAACCACAAAGCTCTTTTGTATGAGATAGCACTGGAAATGACAAGACAAGTCCCTGCAGGTCTTCTGTCCTTAGAGTTGCAGACGACCCTTCCTTTTGTATCTGTACTTCAGAATGTGTTGTTTCCCTACATGCCAAGTGTGTTTTTAAAAGTGTAACTTAAAAACACAGCATATAATTGTAAGGCCCCAAACATTCCGGTTCCAAGAATTCATTTAACTTGCCTTATGGAGAAATAAGCCCTGTAGTGGAGCCAGTGCTGGCCTAGCTTCACATGTTAGACCTGCAGTCAACAGAGCTTTGGTCTTATTTACCGTCACAGAGCTGTGTCTAAAGGAGAATGATCCCTGGGGATGCCACAAACCCCGTGGGGATAGAAGGGCAGTATTGTGTGATATTTTGATTGCGTTCTGACAATGAAGTTTATTTTGAATCAGAGGGCAGAGCCACTAGCTGACCAAAATTAACGAGATAAATTTTGGAGGATTGAGGAGGTAGTAAGGCAGGACTTAAGATCTTCTTGGCCCTTTAGGATTGGGGAACAGAGGAGAACAGAGAGAAAGGAAGTGACTGGCAGCTTCTCCATTCCTCTGATTATTCCGGTTCTTGTCCTGTTATCTGACTGCCATTTTTTATTGATAAATAATAATTAGATAAATACTTCATTGTAGCATTTATATATGATTATATATTATATAGTAGTATAGTATACTAATACTGGGTATAAGTCTCTCAGAAGCTAGAAGTTCATGGACAAGTCAATTGTCCCTGTGCCACACTTCCCTCTTTTTATAAAGTGGGGTTGACAATAGCAAATCTCAGTGTATGGATGAAATGAAGCCACCTCCTCACAGTGCTAGGAAACCTGGCTTATTGTTAGGTCTCAGCTGCTGTGATCTATCTCCAGGCAAGCTACATGCTAGGTAGAATTTGTAGCTGGAATTTATCACTGTGAATCCAATACTTAGTCTTCAGACCCTGAGCTACATTTCATTCAATCCTTTTTCTCCCCATACAGAAATCAGCAGATGGTGGGCATCCAAGTGGGAGGGGACACAGAAAAAATTAAATAAACTGCCCCCTTGGGTCATTCAAGATGTTACTCTTTGCAATTTTATAATTTATTTTTTAGGTTTCAAATGTGATTTTGCTATTGGGAACATGAAAAAAACAAAAAAATGCAATAAAATGCTTTATGAAGAAAGATGCTCACCCCCAGTATTATTTATATTAGTGATAAAACAGAAACAAAACAATTTCTCAACAATCAAAAAATGCCTACGTAAATTATGTTAGAGATGTGTGATGGAGTATCATGTAGCATAATGGCTCCGTTTTCTGCTGTAATAAATAGGTTTATGAGGATTTTTATAAAAAGAAAATGGTTACAATAGAATATTAGTGAAAACAGAGATGCAAGACAGCATAAGGAATGTGATACCAATCTTGTGGAAAGAAGGCTAGCAAAAGATCAGTGAAAATGGCTTTGTTTTGCTTGGTAATGGATGTTCTTAACTATCAATTTCCTAAATTGCCATAAAGAACTATAAATTGCTTATATTCTTAATAGATAATTTTATTTAAAAACAAAAATAAGAAACAAAAAACGTTCGAATTCTTACAAGCTTATTGATTGTTCTATAGACAGGGCAAGAGGACTCATGGCTAGTTAACCTTAGGTCACCAAACAGCTCAGCCCCGGAGCTACCATGAGCTGGAGTTAGGACTGAGGTAGAGGACCTCAGGAGGACTTGAGGCCAGCCACACAGAGAAGGCTGAAGAGGACAAAAACACGCCCGCTAGATCTACATACAGATTTCTAGTCCCTTGAATCTATGACCTCTGCAGACAAATGGGCAAAAAGACAGTTTGTCCAGACTATCGCGCTGACTAAAATGGCCCCCTTTCATCCTCAAATGTTTAAACTGTCTTCTATTTAAATTCCTGGTTATACCCACCCACACCACCATAAAAGTAATGGTCACCCAAAAATGTGTCTGTGAATGTTTAGTCACCATTGCCAAAGTTGGAAACAACCCTATAGTCTGTGAACTGGTCGATAGACAAAGAAATGTGATGAGTCAATGCAATGAGCCAGATGTGGTGCCTGGCTTAATTTGGCAGTGTAGAGGCATGGATAAGATTATCGTAATCTCAAGGTCAGTTTAGGCTACTTAGTGAGACCTTATCTAGAAAAGCATAACGAAGAAAATCCTACGTAACAAAGGAAGAAACACTGTAGAGCAAGCCACAAACCACACGACAATATAAGTGGATTTCAAATGCATTATGCTAAATGAAAGAAATCAGTCTTGAAAGGTTACATACAATATTATTCATTTTACATGATACTCTTAGAAAGAAAATAGGAACAGAAAATAATTTATTGCTTCCTAGGGGGCTGAAATGAGAAGAATGACTGGATATAAAGGACAGGAGATGCAGGACCATTTTGGAGTGATAGAATTGTTCTGTAACTGGAATGTAGAAATGGAGCCATAACTGCACCAATTCAAGGCTCATAGCTGCACAGATTGGCTGTGTTTCACTATAGGCAGATGATTCCTTGTTAAGCCAGACTTTTAAACAGAGTAAGAGCATGCACCAGTAGTTTTCCAAGTTCTTGGTTGACATTGATAAGAAGCCTAAGGACGTCTTACATGATAAGATTTATTGTATTATGTTTTAAAGAGAGAAAAAAACATTTTAACATCAGAATAGTTTCATCATATACTAGCATAGGCAATATTTTTTATGAAAATTTCTATGGTTTACAGAAAGAAAAGGTCCAAAAGTTCACATTCACTGAACACATTTTAAAGATATAGATATAGTGTTTGTGTGTGTGTGTGTGCATGTTCACACATATATGCAGAGCCTGGAGGATAATTTGGCTGTCTTCTGCACTCATTCAATACCTTAATTCTTGAGAAAGGGCCTACCACTGAACCTGAAACACAACAATTTAGCAAGATTGGCCTCCTGTCTCTAAGACCCCAGCATCTGGCTTACAAACACACACTGCTGTGCCCAAATTCTCAACATGGGTACTGGAGATGGAATTCAGGTCCTTACGTTTACACAGCAAACACTTTACTGACTGACCATCTCCCAGTGCCGCAAGTATCTTTGCTACCTAACTGAATAGAAGACATGGGATTCTATTTTTGTTTATTTCTGATGCTATGTGTAATCAAGTAATCAAGCAAAGAAAGGATATTCTAATCTTTTCCCGATTAATACAGATGTTTTTGCACAACGAAAAGAGGTCAACATAGTAAAGAGGACAACCGTGATAGGAGCAGTTTGACCTTCACACCCCTTGACGGGTCTCACGACCCACACCCAGGACTCTTGGGGTACTTTCAGAACCATCCAAACCTTCTTCATTCTCACGACTTTCTTAAAACTCCAGCTTACACACTGCAGCTCACACTCCTGTCTCTGAATTTCCATAGCCCTTTTTGGTCTTCCCCTGTTTCTTGTATTGCCCACTATCACCTCTCTTTCTAAGTTACTTTTCTAACTTCTTGGGAGAGCTGTCTTTCTGTGAGCCCTTGTCCCACCCTTGCCCTGGTAATTCATAGAATCTTATGAATAGATTTTCATGGTATGCACATGTAAGAAGCTAATTATAAACAACAGATAGCTCAAGGTACATGGAACAGACTCATTGTCAATGCCATACAAGAAGTAGACACTTCCCTGACATCATTCATTTCTGGATATTATCAAGCTCCTGAAACCTGAGACCAATCCATTTGGATTCAGATCTTCCTCTTGTGATGATAATAAATGCATATTTTCCCCTTAACCTGGCTTCACCTCAGCACAGGCTAAAGAACGGACACTGATATTGCAGAAATGGCTGAGGTTTCAGACGAAAAGGATATGGGCTACTTCTGTCATAGACAAGATGCACACACTCCCTGAGACTAAGCTAGCCCATCTGATAGAGAATGGGATTGCTGCCTTGGGCACCTCATAAGGTTGTAAAGATTAAAAGAAATAACATCAAAAATGCACTTAAACCATAGATTTGCTCAAAACCCTCCAGTTGCATTGAACTGACTTCCATCTGACCTTCTGGAAGCAAGTACAGCATCTCCCAGCATAGGCAGACTGCCTGTGCCCACCTGAACTTTACCCATGTTTCCCTCTTGTGTTAAAAAGATTCTTCTTGTCTGGTCTCTTTACCATTCTTCTCTTGGTCTCAAGTCATCTTCTCCTTGGGTTAGGTCTCTCTGGAAGTCTGACAATTCCAGTCTCTGAACCTAAGCCATCATCTGGCACATCTCCAATCATTAGACAAGGGGACAGATGGACCCCATAAAGGGATAAGCAAGAAGCCTTTTTACCAAATCCATTCTCATTATCTAAGAGACAGTTTCCTCATTAGACAAACTTTTTACGTTTTCCACTTATAATTATTGGATGATTTATGAAACTTTTGTAGAGATATTACTCATTTACAAATTTTGAGGTAAGAGGGCTAATTGCTTTGTTTTCTGTTGGGTTTTGTTCACTAATTCAAGTAGGTATTGGGAGAAAAGACTTAATATGTGCCTGGCACTGTGCTAAGCCTTTGGGAATAAAAAAAGAAATGCTTGGTTGATATGATAGCAGTCTGAGCTGTATCCTGAAAAATAAATAGCTTTTGCATCTCCTCAGCACTATTCAATATGATCCTATTACATTTAAATGCTAAGCCACAGCCTGTAGGATTCTGATTCACTGGAGGACTAATGTTACTGATAGCCACACAGATAGCCTAGTCGGATATTACATTCTGAGCAATAGCAGAGCAAAACCCTCTCAACCTCCAATTCTTCCAAATGCCCATAAATACAGCTTTCTGAGATAGGGAACATCCACAAACGGAGAGAAATTCTGTAAATTCTTCTACAAAGGGTGAGGGATTTAAATAGCAAGAATGCATTTTATGAAAACTGCTAATCCCAATGTTTTAAATTTTGGCTAAAAGTTTCCCAGTATGTTTTGCTTTGTTTTAAAAGCTTGGGATCCACAGAATCATTCCACTCTTCCATTCTCAGAATTTTATAGTTGGTCAAAGGCCCTTTGCCAACTTTTGTTCTATTATTTTACTGCCTCTCCCCCACAGCATTTTCTTCCCTTCATTCTGCCAGTCTATAAACGTATCTGATATATGTCCCATGGATGTAATTATTCTTGCAAAATTTAATATTGTCTTCTATGTATATGCATTTAAAATTTAATTTTATTCCAAGTCATTTCTTACTCAAGACTGTGTTTGGATATAAATACATATCGATATAAATGTGGTGTGTGTGTGTGTATGTGTGTGTGTGTGTGTGTGTGTGTGTGTGTGTGTGTATTCCTGCATTTTGAATATATAGCGCAAGCACTGGCATTTTATTTATGTGTTACACTACTAAGGGCCCCTAAGTGATCACCAGTGTCTCACAGTAGACAGTACATCTGCGCAGTTCCTTTGTGTATCTTTGTGAAGAGTCTTGTAATATGAGGGAGCCTGCTTGCTGGGGTTTAAGTCCTACCCAGTTCCCCACAGCCGGCAAGCCCCAAAGAAAATCACACAGAGATCTCCATAAGTTATAAAACTGATTGGCCCATTAGCCCAGGATACTTATTAGCTCTTGTAGCTTATATTAACCCATTATTCTTCTTTATGTTAGTCACATGGCTCAGTACCTTTCTCAGCAGGTTAGGTCACATGTTGCTTCTCAGTGGTCTGGGCAGGAGTGCAGGAAGAGCTTCCTTTTTCCCAGAATTCTCCTGTTCTAATGGCCCCACCTTTACTTCCTGCCTGGTTGACTCACCTATACTTCCTACCTGGCCAATCAGCATTTATTTAAAACATGATTGACAGAATACAGACAATTCTCCCACACCAGTGAGTCTTTAAGAGGAGATGAGATTCTCCTATTCTTCTCTAGAAAAACATCAAATATAAACTGATGCTTTGTAGCAAGAAGGACCAGAGACTCCAGATTGGAAGGCACAACGGTTTCCACAGAGGCTTGGACAATGACTTCCAAGGAGTTCATGGTCTGGATGTGGTCTTGAGGTCATTGGGCTAATGGAGACAAGGCCAAAAGTGAATTCCTGTTTCCAAGATGGGATGCCAGGCAAGATATGAAGATCAACTATTAGAGGCAACATTTTTTTTCTCCTTCACATCAAGGAACTTTTCCCATTATGGACTTTTGCCTGGGCAGGAGGGATAATGCCTTAAGGATGCTGTGTTTAATTTCATGCCAATGTAGAAGCAGGCTCATGCTGTCCCATGAACCAGGCTTACAGTTTCTACCAGGTTCTATAATGGTCACACTGGCCTAGCTATTCAGTAATCTAACAAGAAGACCCCAACCACCTGAGGAGCCACCATCTTGATCCATCTACTTTGTTCCTGTGTGGAGAGGCAACTAGGGGACCCAATGAGCAAATTCCACCACTTCCCTTGAAGGCTTCATGGCTCTGTGCTGATACATCTCATGCCCATGCCAAGAAACAATGGCTGCTGTCACTGGCCAGTACTGCTGCTGATGGCTGCTATGCCTCTGCCGGGGCGGGGGGGGGGCTCATTACATTGCCACTATGGATAACTTTTCCAAGGCCATCTCTGCTGCCATCTCCAATGTCTACCACCACCTGCCTCCCAACTTCTACAAAGAGATGGTGTTCACAAAGTTGTCTTATCAAAAATTTACCAATAATCTGTAAATTTCCACACCAGAATCAACAAACAAAGGACCTGGGTTCCAGCTATGGCTACAAACAAGATTTTATGAAAGACAAATGTGAGAGCCCATGGATGTGGATTCATCCTACCTTGACCAAAGGTCATGAAGTTCAGACCTATTATTGCTCCTTCAAGGTTCTAACAGGAGGTTTGCTGAAGCTGTAGGGTGATTGGTAAAGAAAAGTCCCCAGACTATCTTGATACAAAATATATAGCTTTAATAAACAGAAGTAAGACTTACAACAGCTTACACCAGAATCCAGCCGATCTGTCCGGACACAGGAGCCAGGCGAAAAGAGAGCTAGTGGAGCGCGTTTGCAAGGTTTATAGGCAGGCTTTTGCCTGAGGGCGGCATGCCCCGAAAACAGAATATGATTGGCTGAACTCCCCTATCATCTCCCCCTTTTTTCTAAAATAAGACAGAACCAAACCAAATACAACTATATGTAATAGAAGCAAATAAAGTTACAAACAACAAACAATGTTAAGCAAGAAACCTATAACAAAAGTTCTGCTAAACATTCTATCTCAGGGAGTCTAAATAATGTAGATAGTAACTACAACTATCTAATCTTCAACTCCATCAAAGATCTGAGAAGGGAAATAATTTTACTCAAGCAGCCCGGAAGTACAAGCGGGAAACTTCCGAAATGTGCAATGAATGGAAGAGACAACTGAATACCTGGGCAATCACCCAAAGTTTTATATGCAATGTTGAGTCAACCAACTTTGGCTAAGGCCTGATCTAACTGACATGCCATTTTTCAAAGGCAAGAAACCTTTTAGGACTCTCTCATCCTGTCTTGGCAAGATAAGACAATCCTGTTTTTATCCATTTACGGATATTTTGTAATTTTGTCAGTGGTTGAGGTATGGGCTTTTTTTTTGCCCAAAGGCCAGTTCTGCCAGGAAGAAGACAAGCTCCATGTGGAGTGTCTTTGGTGCTCAACATTCTCTCGGGAGTAGAGCGGTGATGCCAGGAGCGATTGTGTCTCACAACTATAGAACTATGAGTTTGATTAAAGGCCATTTTATACAGCTCTTCGAAGAGGTTGAAGATTATACTATCTATATTAAGTATGATCTCTATGCATCTAAATAACCTGATTAGCCTAAATATAAATATAATAAACATATATGACTATTGATTTTTATTTATCTAATTGAAGACTAAGAGAATGAACAACTGTGCAATGAGTGAGGACAATGACCTCCAAATGTAAGCAATGTGTATAAATATCTTAATCAGAGGTAGGAATGTAAATATATGTATATATATATTGATACAAATAAAGGTAGAAGCATACTCACATACAACATTTAATATATCAATGTAAAAAAATCAACACCGGTACAATTTTTTAAAACCAATAACTCACAAATACCATTATATTAAGGATGCTTGGCCTAAGGTGTGGTTGCTGGCTGCATGTCCTGCATAAACATCAGAATACTTAATTCAGGATATAGATACTTGATGTTTTGGGTACTGAAGAGGTAATTACTTTGTTTGTTCCTTGCTTGTGCCATAGTAAAGAAACCTTGCCTTCTTTCCTCCTTTAGGATTGGGGCATATAAAGAATATGGAAAACAAACGTGGGCAAATTCAGTATTCACTGGGTTGTCTTTCTGACTCTCTCTGTGTCTCTGTCTCTTTCTTTTGTATTTCTGTTTTTCTGCCTGACATTTCTATCCACAAGCCCCTACCCTGGGCCCAGAGAGATGTAGCCCCTACATTGGACCACAACAGATGGCCCCAATGTGGTGTTCCCAACAGACAAATAGAATAAATTGAGCTTACTTTTTTAAAGATTAAGGCTATATTTGTATTGCTGAACTCTAGTCTAGACATATTTAGTTCACTAGAGACTTTCAGGTTACCGATCAAGGTACCTGCACCAGCTCCTAGCCCCCCAGCAATGAATCTTCTCGATTTTCAGTTTCTCATATTCTACTAGCTTTCTGGTTGTCATGAAGCATTACTTCTTTACTATTTTAAATTTCTCTATTATTTGATCATCTTTTTATTTTATTTATTTGTTTTTCGCTTTTTTTTTTGAGACAGGGTTTCTCTATGTAGCCTTGGCTGTCTGGAACTCACTTTGTAGACCAAATTGGTTTCGAACTTAAAGAGATCTGCCTGCCTCTGCCTCCTTTCTGGGATTTAAAGGTGTATGTCTCCACTACCACCACCACACAGCTTAATCTTTATATTAAGCTTTATATTTATGTGAATTAGTATTTTAAGTTTGTTTTAAATTTTATTTTCTTGCTTGCTTTATGGCTGTATTCTGATAAAATTTACATTCAAAATTTGAATGAGATTGTGAACATTATTTTAATTTTTAGTGGAAATTTACTTTTGTATGGTAATTTTGTCTATTAGCTTTTTTGAACTTCAGAAATTTCTAATTATTTGATTCAGATAGGTTGAATTCAAAGTTGACTGAATTTTCAATAAAGACAATCATACTATCAGTAAAACATCAGAACTTTACCTCACTTTTTTTCTAAAACTTCTTTTTTTTCTTGTTTTATATAAGTAGCCATGAATCCTAGCAATGAGTTAACCAGTATTAATTTTATTTGATATATGATGTGTTTAAGAAAAAATCCAATTTTTGTTAACATATTTGTTATAAACTTTTGGCATATGACTTTTGACAAATTAAGGATGCTTTTGTTTAGCTCTTATTCACTAAAAAGATATATTATGAATTTGAGTCATGCATCTTATATCCATATGTTTTTTACATATACACATGAGTATGTGACCAGTGTAGATTTATTTCTCTGTCCTGAATTGATGGTGTGATGTACTTGCTTATCACTCTATTGAATTCTACACAGTTGGTTTTTCCAATGCTAGTCGGATAATGCTTTTTCTCCCCAGTCCATCGATGAGGTGACCTTTTATTTTTTTTTAATTTTCATTTATTTATTTATTTTTAAGATAGGCTCTTTCTACAAATCCCTGGGTGTCCTGGAACTCACTGTGTAGACCAAGTTGTCTTCAAACTCAGACCCACCTGCCTCTCCCTCCCAAGTGTTGGGATTAAAAGTATGTGACATTATGCTGGCAGAATGAAGCAACTTTTGATGGTAAATTAACTTTTAATTTATGGAATAAATGCTTCTTAATTATAATGTATTTCAGAGATTTAATTCATTATTTTGCTGTTTTCTATCTATTTTATATGTATGATGGTCCTTGTCACTTTATTTTCTTATAATGTTCTGATTCAATTTTCACATCTAGATAGTTAATTCAACCTATAGAATCATTTAGATTGTTTATTTCTTTCTGAAACAGCATGTGTGTCTTGAAACTTCAGTAATTCTCACCTGTGAAAACATCTGAGTGTCAGTCTTAGGGCAACAGACAGAATCATGGGTTAGCAGCTCAGATTTTTCACTATGCTCTATGCCATCACACACACACACAGACACACACACACATACGCACGCATGCACACACATGCACACACGCATGTATGCAGGCACACACATGCACGCATGCACACACAAGCACACACATGCACGCATGCACACACATGCACACACGCACAGCCTTCAGACATATGTTTTCATCAACTTGCAGTTGTGTAAGCAAAACATGATTCACATTTGAATGTTTTCTCAATATGATTTCAACTGGACGCATGAATACTACATTTTAACACTAAAAATACAGGACACCTTGTTCTTCAGTCCCCATACAAAAAGAGCTAGTAGTTATTTAAATTGTTTTTGCTGCATTTGTTGCATAATCTACCTGAGACTCAAAAGCAAAAGAAAACATCTGGATGGATTCTATTTTGCCTCAGAGAGGCCAGTCTCAAACTGTAGCATATATCGCCACCCAACCCGGATTCCTCATTAAAAATCAGCTTATTTGGCCCTAACCCCAGAAACTCTAATATGGTGTTTTGAGCTGGGATCAGGAACATTTTGAGAGAGATGATTTATGGACCAGGGTTTGAGTTACATGGTCCTAGATTCCCTGAAATATTAGGATATTTTACCAAGGTCCATTGTTGCAGGAAAGTCAAAACAGCAGAAACTCAAAAGAAGCTAGTTGATGGCACCCACGGTCGAGCAAATAGCGAAGCACTAATGTGCATACACTAGTGCACACCTCATTTCCTCCATCTTATGTGATCCAGGATCCCCTGCCAAGGAAATGGTGCCATTCACAATAGGTAGGTCCTCCAGCTTCACCAAACTAATCAAGAAAATCCCTTACAAGTGTGCCCAGTGGCTTGCCTGCTAGTGATTCCACGCCAAGTCAAGTCCACCCAGGATTAACCACGGCAACTACATTCTATTATCTGAACACGCTTGCCTTTCCCCAACATGAAGTCTTCACTCGTCCAAGTCCTTCTCAGGAAATACCTTCCTCACTTTTGTTTACTTTTCTGGAATGAACTCTTTGAATCCATGTCTAGAATGTCATATCCTGGCTTGATTTTCTGGCCTGGACTCATAAGCATAAAATTCTCATAATTTGTATTTCAACATTAACCCCCAAACTGCAACAGTTTAGGCACCTCCAGCTCAGAGTTCGAATTACCCAAGGATCCGAAGAAAATGCTAAGCATTAAGCATACCCATAGATGTTGAGTTCAAGGTATTCATTCTCATTCAGCCCCTCTCTCAAGTAACTCCAGCAGATAGGCTGGAGTGTGTTTAAAAATGAGCAAACTGCTTATAAGACTCATGCAGTTTTCCAAAGTTCTGAAACCCATTTCACCTCCAACCCAGCTCTATCTTAGCTTCCATTTCCTCCTGGTTCTATTTTCAGGATTTAATCAATCCTTTTCTAATAACTAGATGAAAACAGATTACAAATGGATAATATTTTCCACATACTTTTTTAAAATCTAATGTTGATGTTTCCTTTCTGTTACCATTTTGGAGTGCTCAGAATGTCTCGGTCCAAATCCCATTGGTTTCCAAGGACTAATTTCCCCTATTGCCGGGGAACCATCTGTTTTGTATTTTGTGATCATGACTTTCATCTAGAAGTGCAGTTCACCCACAAATAATCACTGTGCCACTCTCTTAAGTGCATGCTCCCACTTCTGAGCCTTTCCCTCCATGACCTATTTCTGATGTTTCCAGAGTTTTCAGCCTCCCAGGAATCCCTTAAGACTCATTTTGCAAATGTTACTTCATCAGAGAAGAATGGCATCTTGACTAGGGAAGGGGCTTAAGTTAACATTCTGGGTTCACATCACCGCGCCGCGGTCCAGCTCCAGCCGGCTGTGTCAGAATTTCAGTGTGCTAACGCAGGGGACCTCAGACAACTTACTCTAACCTCTTTGTTTCACAGCTACGTTTTTAAAAATCTCATGAAGTTTACTTATACATTACTAACTTGGAAATAGCAAGCTCCATTTGGGAATAGGTTCAAATAAAGTTAAGTTAATTAAGTTTTGTAAAGAACTCTATTTGGTTTATCTTTGATAGCAGATGAAAGAAGACTCAGATACTAAAGCAAGAGTGTTCGTATCAGTTGCATTCAGGGATCTCAAACGGTGACGGGAAGAAGAGGCGAGCACAGCAAGAGCTCCCACGAGAGCTCCCACGTGCTGTTTAAATTTCTTGATCACGCACTTGCAATCCAAACACAACAAAAGCAACATCACCGTGGTTCCTTAAAGCCTTGCAGACCTCAGAGGCTTCTGATTTACATGGTGTGAATTATACCCCAAACAGCTATCAATATGGTATCTTGTGGAGATCGCTTTAGAGTAAAAAAATATATCACTATTGTGTGTGATGCATCTGAACAGACATGTATATGAAAAAGACATACAAATGGTCAGAAGCCACATTAAACAGGTGGTCAGCATCGTTGTCATTAAAGGAAGGTGACTTCAAAACACAATGAGTTAACCTTTTTTCTACCTGCCAAGGGACTGTCAAATTTTAAAAGTGTGGCGAGAATGTGTCCTGCCTGGAGTCTTCATGCACTACTGATGGGAAGGTAAAATGGTCTATCTGTCCTTAAACAGTTAAACATAGCATTACCAGATGGCCCATCAATTTTCCTCTACGTATATACCCAAGGGAACCAGAATTACACACTCATGCAAAACCTTGTCTACAAATGTCCATAGCACTGCTATTCATAATAGCTAAAACACAGAACAGCACAACTGCCATCAACTGATGAAAAGACAGGAAAATGTAGTAAAACCACACAATGACATATTATCATCCACACTAAGGCAGTAAGTATTGATACATGATACAACATAGATAAACCACTAACTCATTATTGCCATTACTCTGAGCATCCAGAACAGCAGAATTCCATGCAAACAGGAAGTGGGCTCGTAGCTGCAAGGGGCCGCAGGTGCAAAGCAAAGGTGGTGACTGCTTAGTGGCCAAGGGGTTTCAAGGGAAGATGATTTAAAAAAATGGCCCTGCACTAGTGGTGATGTTTGAACAACTAGCATGTTGTATTCTTCAAGAGGATGAGATCTATGGCATTCAGATGTATGATAAAAAGAAACATTAAAAAGAAGTAACTATTCTAGCTTGTAATTTCAGTTCCTTTCCAAATGGAGAGGAAACCACAACTCTCTCTGTTGTTTCTATAAAGTTACTGGGTCCACTGAATCCTGTGAATGTGTTTCTTTTATGGGCTGTACCTTCCACAACCTAGCCCCAGCACAGATACCCATTACCCTAGAGTGACTGTCAAATGATTTCCACCAGACTCCATTCCCACCCTGCACATGGCAGCTGATCGCTTCATGTGTAAGGGTGACTCCAATTAAACATTTTATGATACACACACACACACACACACACACACACACACACACACACATATATATATATATACACTTTTATTTGAAACTTATGAAGTAGTAGGTTTTCCTATGGCTTTTTCAAGCATTCTCAGAGCGTCATCCTTTCTACAGCCCCTCCTTTATCCTATCACTCCAACTGTCTCCATTCTTGTTGTTAGCCAAAGTGTCCCAGAGACTCCAAAAATAACATAGGCTATTGCTATTGGTCTTGGTTGCCCAACAGAACTTGATGGGCAACCCTGTTGCTGGAGACATGACATATGCTTGTCATAGAACATGACAAATCAATTGGTACTTACCAAGAAGCTTTCTCCCTGCTGGTTGTGTCAAAGAGTACAAGAAAGTGCCGGGGTCAAGACAGGGAATCTTCAAAAGCCTTATCCAAGTGTGAACTTTGTGAGATGTAATAATGATTTATGTGACAAAGAATGTCCACATATGCAATAGTGGCACCAGTCCTAAGGGGTAACCAGTCACGCTCTGCTTGTACTTAAGGCACACTCACTCCATAGGAGGAATAATGTGCCTGGTACTGCAACTCAGGCCAAGAAACCATGGAGTCACCGTCCCCAGGAGCAAATCTACTACTATTATTTAGAGAAATAGAAATAGTATTAGAACGTACTCTAAATTTACATCTCCACCCATAGTTAGTGCAGTTCTCAGGCCTCGCCAGAGAATTTCCTCTGGGCAGCAGATGGCAGAAACTCACAGCTGCAAATCGGACATCTCTATCACACCTGTCCCCAAGGCTTGGGTTCCACCTTGAAAGAGAAAGCAGAAAGATTTAAGAGCCAGAGGCTGGGAAGGACCAGAACAAAACAGTGCCTTCCTGATATGGCATGACTACTCCACCTATGAACCCATAGTAGCTGTTATTTCCTGCACAATATCGAGGCTGTCAACATTCTAGGGGAAAATGGGGAGGGCTTCATGAGCCTCCAACTAAAAGATATGGATACTTGGTGGCTTCTGGGGAAGGAGAAACAATTTTCTTTAAAGGTGTGGTTCCTGGTAGGTTGACCATGCTCCAGTGGGTGGCCCCACACCCAGAAGTATACAAGCAGTCCAAATTGAAGACTCTGTGTTATTAAATTAAAAATAAAAAAGGACAAGATATAGGGGGTAGGGAAATAAGAGCTTGTCTGAGAGGAGTTGGAGTAATATAATCAAAATAAATTGTATGAAATTCTCAAAGATTTAATAAAATATATTTTTTAAAATACGTATGACTTCTCTTACATGCATATATTGCCCATCATTCTGAGAACCTAAAAGGATCCCTTGTAAGTGATCTCAGAGTTGGCATAGAACACACCGAGACATCAAATTTTCAGCACATAGGAGATTTATTACCCCAAAGGTAAAGAGAAAGACACCCGCTGGGTCAGTCATAGAATCAGTTGGAAAGTTCTAGAGCTAAACTTAACAAACAGAAAGACCTACAGATGCTTCTCAGGCAGAAGAGAACAAAGCCAGTCTTCCCAGGTACAGTCAGGTGACATTGCTACTGGGGACCTGGTTACCCAGCTCTCTGGACCTTCTCTGTCCCCCCAGGGGCTTGCTCTCACTGTTCCCCCTTTTTATATGCCCCTCCCTCTACACTGTGCATTTGATGGGGCCAGACAGGGATGAGAAGGGGTATGTTTCACCTCTGTACCTTTTGCAGTGGGAGACAGGACCCAGAACTCACCCAAACACCAAGACACTCATAGGTCTTTGGATACTTTGGAGTTTGGTCTCACAAACAGTTCCTTTTCTTTTCTTTCTCTATGAACTAGGTTGGACACATGACTTGGTTTGACCAATGGCTTATCAGCAAGAGCGACGTAAGCAAAGAGTCCAGCAGCTCCTGGTTTTACGAATGTGGAATATAACACAGTAATGCTCAAATAAGCAACTCAACGTCTTTGAGTCCATAGGATGGACAGTGGGAGACCTTCACTCGGGAGGTCTGACACAGAGAACCCTTCCCAACGTCGTTAGACCTGACCACTATAGCCTACATCTATCAGCTGTGTCTGTCTGTTTGGTCACGATAACTCCACCTCCAATGTCTTCTGGCTGAGATGAAAACCAGAGGCATAAGGAAGTCTTTCTAGTCCCAGACTGGACAATCAGCATTACTTTTCTTTTTCTTTTTTTAAATCTTGATTGAATCACTCGGCACTAAGTCATCCTGTGATCCTTACCAGGTCTCTGAAAGAATTAAAATGGAAATCTTCACGTCGCATGCCTAAATACTTAAAGTTACAAACCAAGCTAATGCATCGCAGGATAGCACAGGTCTTACCCTCCCACCTTGACAAATACTTCAGAGAAAACAAATAATGACAACATAATGGAAGGCTCCCTGGAGCTGCGGGTTTCAGATTACTGAATTTTAGAGGACAGCATGCAAACATTGTGCCTCAGTGTTACGCTGAAGGGCTTCCGGTGAGCACTTGTCAACAAACGCAGAAAGAAAAAGAGCTTGAGAACACACCGCATAAACCAACATTTTACATTCTATGGGTGCTGCCAGCATCTCTAAGGTTCCGTGTTTGCCATATCAACAGGCTTAGCTTTAACTACTTCATTTCTTTTTAACCTACCAGTAAAATGGAAGAGAATAAAGCCAGAAATACTCTATCTGGAAAGTTCCTATGAGCCAAATCCTGTGTGTAGAAGAAACTTCAATCTCCTAGCTACCACATTAAAATATAAGGAAAAAGAAACAGTGAAACTGACATTAGTGATATAGTTTATGGAACACAACATAACAGAATAATATAATTATTAATTTATAACCTTTTAATATATAACCATTATTAAATTTTCTATGAGATATATCACACTGTCTTTAGTGTATATAATACTTTCATGTGCATGCCAATTAATACATATATGTGAATTTTACCCATGCAGCATGTCCCAGTTTGGACTTTCTCTGCTTCCCATGCCCAGTGGCTCCCTGTATCTGTGGCCTGCACAGCATTGGGCAGTGCAGAGTGGCCGTGCTGCTTCTGAGGCACTAACAGTCATAGTAGTGTGGGTCTCAGAGTGTGGTCAAGCAGAGCCTTGTTAATACAGATTCCCAGGCTGAACCTTCAAAGTATGACCCGGAACCTCAGAGGCAAGTCCAAGGAACTAACAGGTTTGCAGAAGACCCACCAATTCCAAAGCACAGCCCCGTTGAGACAGCTCCCTGCAGTCAGAGAGTAGGTATTTTTGTTTTGTTTGTAATGTCTTTGTGACCTGGCTAATTTGATCTACTCAGAATAAACCAGGAGTTGATCGTTGCTATGGTATTAAAAACCCATTTGCTGCCAGCCAATAATTAGCAAAAACTCTTCTGCCTGAGCAGTATGAAGTAAGCCGCGGTAACTCTTCCTCCTGGCACCCTTTCTCCATCAGAAAAGAGTGGTGCACTAATCTATGTCACTCTGCTCCCCAGGGGACAAACTCTTCGTAAACAGGAGTTGAGAATTTTGCCTCTCTCTCCCGGATCCTGGACTCCTGAGTGCTGCTTCCAAATCCAGACTACAGTTTCATTTGGATCAAACATGAACGGGGTGGCTTTTTGTTGCGCTATCTGGATCTATTTCTCCAACTGGATGTTTTTGGCTTTGCACAATACACCAGAAGGAGGGGAGTTGGAGTGACTGTGAGCTCATGTGTACCACAAACTGCGCAGGCTGAGTTCCCAAATTCAGTCTGCCCTGAATTTGCCACACACACCCACGCCGGGCCAGCAGCATGAGGCTGAATTTTTAAACATTTTGATACAGTTCTTTCACTGAGGACAGAAGGTTCTGGAAGCTCATTTATTTTGTGGTATTCTGAACTTTGCTAACTATAATTGACCTGAAATCCTCACAGTTTTCTAATATTAGGAAGAAATTTCTTTCTCAATGTTTTAAAAGCCTTCATATTGACAAAGAATTCCTGAAGGTTGAGCTGCAAATGGAGAGGCAAGCATGAGGCAATCAGCCAGGGATGTTGGCCTGATCCTTTCTTTCTTCCTCTTTCTCCTCCTCCTTTTCCTTTTCCTCCTCCTACTTCCTGTTATTATGTATCTTCCTGTCAGCTTCCCCATTGTTCTCCACCCCCTACCCCAAAAAGGTCACTGGAATTCTAATCTCCCAAAAAAAAAAACAATTCTATGATACTAATTACATGTCTGGAAAGTGAAGCTCTGGCCTGCAGGTGGTACCCTTTAAAAGCTACCAGTATTGCTATTATTATTGTCATTGTTATATTATCACATGGTATGGAGCCTTAGCTTTCAAGGATTGAATTATTTTACTTTGGTTTTGATGCCATGTGGGCTTTGTGTGTGTTTGTTTGCTTTTCCACCAGGCGCTTTTCTTCTTTCTTTACGGATCTCTGTTTTTGTTCCTGAATCCAATACTTGGCACAGGAAAGAATTTTCAGATATGTTAAAGAAGACGTTAAGAAAGCAAAATAAAGCCTTCTTCTATCAATGTTAAATGATAGAACTATTAACGAAAGGTGTGACATTTGATAACTTTTATGCCAGTATTTGAGGTCTTATTCTATACCAGGCATTCCTCTGGGAGACAGGATGGGGAAGCATCTCTGCCCCTGCATAAGAGGTGAACAAGAAGTGAATATGAGCAAAACGATGTCTAGGGTGAAGAATGCAACAGGGCAGTAAAGCAGAGGACAGACCAAGGGCCAGAAGGGGACTGGAAGGTTAATTAAGGCAGCCAGGTAGAGTTCACAGAGAAAGTGACCTTCAAGTGAAGACCCCAAAAAAGAAAGACAAACAAACTTAGAGAACATCCTTCCTAAAGATGGAAAAGCAGATGTCATTGCTCAGGACAAGAGCTGTCTGGAACTTTGTGGACTTGAATCCCCAGTGAATTATCAGAGAAGAGAAAGAAACAGCATTGGGAAGAGCATTTTTGCTGAACTGACAACTTGCGGGGTTGTTTCCAACCCTTCAGACTCTGTCTGTGCTCAGTAGACAACTGTGATAATGGTTAGACTGGGTCTTAATATGTCACTGTTAATAGCATGAGGTTCCCAATAGAAGCCTTCTAGAGCAGAGCAGGGAAGGAAAGGAAGTTGCTAAAGCTCCGTGTTTAGCCTGCAGCTTATGAATACAAATCAGATCCCATTGACCTGGATGCTCTAGGTTCTATGATTCCTGTCAGACGAGGCAGGGGCTCAGAAGGTTCACTTGTGTACTCAGGCGTCAGCTGCCACCACTTCTTTGCAGCAGCCATTTACTTCTGCCTGAGCCCTCGCGGGTTTCCTCTCTTACCGAATCCTGTACTCTGGCCTCGGCCCTGCAGGCTACTGGTCACCCCATCTGCTGCTGGAGACCTGAGAAGGATCGGAGGTGCAATGCTGTCAACTATTCAGCTTCAAACCCACAGGGTGCAACCCAGCATAAACAGAGAGGGACCTCAGTGCTTTCCTCACTGGTGGGCTGCCCCCAAAGGCCTGGGTGGGCCCTGCTCCCCTTTCGAACCAGAGCCCTTTCCCCTAGGATGCTGAATGTAGGAGTGACTGGAGCAGAAGCTTTTCCCAAGGCATCCACACAGCTCTGTTCTGAAACCGGCTTCTTTATCCCCCGCCCAGCTTCACTACACACTTTAAATTCTTCTTCCTTTTATCATAAGGGCCCGTAGGCCCACTCCATGTCATTTCTAGCTCACGCTTGGTCTCCTTTACACACCCGTCTCTCCCCCCTGCCCCCCCCCCCCGGTCTACCAGACTGGCTGTCCTGAATCCTCTCCATGGACCTTTCCTCACAGCCTTTCCCATCCACATGAGGGGGGAGGTGGCGCCACACCCGCAAGATCAGCTTTTATTTAGAAGAGCTTTCTTCACTTCTGTATCTTTGTATTCGAGTGCTTTTCATAGTTAATGGAATATTTCTATGTGGAAATGGGCTCTTTTTTTCCATTTTGGGGGATACATCATCACATCATGTCTCATTTCAGAACCAATGTTGTCTCAGATGTGATAAGATTCTCCCTCAGAGAGGGGGGTCATGTCGAAGTGGTCTCTGCACGCCAGTCTTGCGCATCGCCTAGCTTGTTTCTGGATCCATGTAGCTCATTCTTTATTTGACTCAATTCTCACAATGACTCCAAGGCTATCATTCATTAGTCCTATTTCATATGTGAGAAAATTGATTCAGACAAGAACAGCAGAGGCCTAAGTTAACAGAGGGGCTAAGGTGTAGAGTCAAGAAGTAACCTGTTTGATTGAATGTCCTCAAAGCCCAGTACTGCTGAGCATTACACAGAGACACGCCTTCAAGCTGGCAATGTAGTGAGCACACACCTTCCACGTGGGCTCCAGTCACCTTAGTGGCAATCTTAGCCTGGAACCCTGGGGTATGTGCGATGCACTCCCATCTGTCTCCTGCCTGTGTTGTCTGTCCTTCAGGCATCGCCCAACCTGATGTCAACAAGCTTTCCCACGTCATTTTTTGAGCAACTCTAGTTACGATTTTTCTGTTCAGATCTTTGGTTTATTTGAGTCAATATCTAGTGTGGTCTGAGACAAGGTCCAGTCTCCTTTTGCTCATGTGTTTAGGAAGAACTGACCATAAATGTGTCAACTCCTTTCTGGGTCCTCCATTCCGTCCATCCCTGACTATGTTCTGATTTTTATACTGGCACTGTGCTGTGATGTGGGAGTCCCCTCTGTGTGCTGTGATTATTTTAATGAATAAAGAAACTGCCTTGGCCTGTTGATAGGGCAGAACTTAGGTAGGTGTTTTAATTAATATAATAATTATTATAATATTATATATTTATATATTTATAACATATTATAAATAATATAATTAATATAGGTTCTGTGTGGTTATTTTGGTCCTGGGAGGCCGGGGCAAACACGCGGTCCCTCCTCCAACAGTGCTGGATTTGTTCTGTTGGTTAAAACATTTCATACATGTGTGTAATATGATCTAACCATAGTCTTCCTCCCTACTCATGTAGACTTTGATCATACCTTCCCTGTTACCATCCCCACCTCCTGGTAGCCTCCTCCTCTCCCCAACTATCCATCTACTTTCTTGGTTTTCTTTTTGAAAATCTAGATTGTACAGGACAGAAAAACCTATATTGGTCTTTTGACTACAGTTTTGCAATATGTTTTTAAATCAGATGGTATGATGTTTCTTTTTTCTTTTTCCTCAAAATTTCTCTGACTATGTGGCATCTTTTATGAATTTTGGCTGGGTTTTTTTTCTGTTTATGTGAAAAAATGCCATTAGACTTGTGATTAGAACAGCATTGGATCTATGGACTGATTTCGATGGCATGAACTTTTTAACAATATTAATTGTACCATCCATGGCCAAGGTATAGTTTTCATTTATTTGTGTATTCCCCAGTTTTTCTCATCATCAGTGTCCGCTGGTATTCAATAAGCAAATGTTTTCCCTCCGTGTTTAAATGAATCCCAGAAGTTTCTGATGCCACTCTAGTCAATGATTTTTCTTTTCTTTCTCAGATATTTCATTTTTACCATTTAGAAAAACCCCTGGACTTTTAATTTCAATTTTATCTAAATACAAAGCTTCTAATAAAAAAGGAAACAATCAATATAGTGATGAAGCAGCCCATGCAGCAGGAGAAAGTATTTGCCAGCCGTCAGTATGATGAAGTGTGGAGAATCAAAATGTTCACAATAAGCAAGGTACAGAAGCAGCCAAGGCATACACTGACGAATGAAGGATAAAACTAATGTCAAACACACCCATGAGAGAGAGAAAGACAGAGAGAGACACACACACACAGAGCGAGAGAGACAGAGAGAGAGACAGAGAGAGACACACACACACACAGAGAGAGACAGACAGACAGACAGACAGACAGAGAGAGGAGAACTCACCACCAGCAAGAATTCGGTCATTCTCCACCACACAGGTGAAACTAGACAGTACTATGTTAAGTGAAATAAGCCTAGCACAGAACGACTAATATTATATGATTCTGTTTATATTCAGAATATAAAAGAGCAATCTCTTAAAGCAAAGAAGAAGCAAAGAGTGGAATGCTGGGACAGGACCAGAGGGAAATAGATAGTATCAAAGGTCAAAGGCAAAAAGTTAGGCAGTAAAAATAAGTTCTGGAAATGTATTGCATGGTGTGATAGCTATAATTAATTGAAAGTAGATCCTGAACACTAACCCTGGGGGAAGAGAAGTGTGTGAGGTGAGAGTGATGCTAACTAGTTGAGCGTGGTGATATGATCGACTCACAATGTCTACATACATCTGTATCTAAAGGACACCTTACACATTTACAACTGCTCTTCATCGATTACTCCCCCATAAGGCTGGGAAATCACACAAATAATGCAACAAAGGTAAAATCACCAAGATATGCAAGATATTTCCTTTACTGTGACTTTAATCCCCAGAGGTGGTGAAATTCTGAGTTCTTCAAACCACCCTTTAGGGACCATGGCTAATTTCCTTATCGGTTCCATATGTTTTAGTAATGTGGTCTCAGGGGTTGAGAATCAACATTCCTCTGTCCCCCAGGTTCCCTGGCTTCCAAGAGTTCAGAGTCAACCGGAGATGAATGTCAGCATCCAGGTTTGCAAAGTTTCTCTGGGTCCTCAGAGACTACTTGCTCACCGACTTTTCTCAACGGCCTCAGCTTGTTAAATTCCTTGACTGATTTTGCAGGGGTCTGGTGCCTTGAGAGTCCTGAAAGGTAGTTTATGCCATTTCTGTACAGGGCACTTGGTGACTTACTTGCTAATCTTAGTCAGCACCTAGGAAGGATGTAGAGTGCCTCTCTCAGTGATTTTCTCATTCCTTTGATATCTACCCACATGATGTGTGTCTCCATGGACAACTTTCTGCTCTCCTAACAATTAAGTATAAGGTCAATCCAAAGGGCTCTGAGATCTACTGAACCTCCCACCCCTGAACTGCTCCCTCCTTCCTGGCTGATCCTCCTTCTTCACTCTCCTGAAGGAGACAACATAAAGAGGAGAGAAGGTAACAAATGTCATAGAGAAGACTTCAGGAGTTTGGGGGCCAGAAACCCGGGTTACTACAGTCTAGTCATTCCAATTATTTTCAACAGATGTCCCTCCCACATTTCCCACCCCCACTCCTCCTGAAAGAGATTCTGGTTTCAGATTTTGTCATAGTCTCCAGAACAGCAGCTCCTTCCTGCTGGATGAAATCACATACAGAAAAGCCACAGAAATGCCAGCATAGACCATTCAATAGGAATGGCACCGCAATATTCTTTCAGCATCTCCTAAGTGCATGGAGGAAGATGGCTTGGAACTAATATTCCTAATGTTACTTGATTTTTAAAGCGGGGACGGTGCCAACTTTCCTATCATGGCCTAGGCATTTGCCAAGACAGCTTCTCAAGTGCCTGTCACACGCATGCCACGCATGTGCCCCTCACTGCTGCTGAACCTGTGGGCAGATCAATCTCCTCAGCTGGCATCAGAAGGATGAAACATAAGGAAATCTCCGTTTCTGAAGCCTGCCTCTAATCCAGAGTAACCTCGTGTAGATTCCTTAGATTCCAAACCCTCACCTGTAAAATGAATCCATAGTTTCTGAGGCTCCACACTCATTAAAGAAATGGCATCCAAAACTCTCAGCAAAGAGCTCTAGCCAAGGTAGGCACTAAACAAAAAAGAAAAAAAAAATCCCTTCCCCTGTGGCAAAAGGTCACATGCACACACACACACACACACACACACACACACACACGGGCGCGCGCACGCACACACACACACACACACACACTCACGCGCACACATGCACACGCACACACACACACAGAGCAATCACTGAGCAGATAAGCACAGGAAATGTTGAGCTCCTGGATGTGGGTGAGTGAGGTTCTAAGACTCTGAAGACCTGAGATTTACTGGAATTTCCTGGGAAGGGCTGACCAAAGGGAGGAGAGGCCTTCTCTTGGATGATGGTTAGATGGGCCAACTGTGACTAGGGAACTCCTTTTGCCTCTGATTTTGAAATGCACGCCTCAAAGATTGTGGCGACAGGAGTGCCTGGCCAGGATTGACTTCCTGGGCCTTTACTATGTGGGCAGATACTAGCCCACAGTCATAACAAAGACACACAAAGTCACTAAAACCAGCACCGCAGTTGGAAGGAAACAGAGTGAAATGTGTGCCCGACTGGGGTTTGTGGGACCCCGTTTTACATTTCTCTCTTCTTGGAGTTGTGGCTTCAAAAGGTGTAGTGTATGATGAAATACAAAATTCTCAGCTGCTGATATCAGCGGAAATGATTAGAAGTGGGTGGGGCAAAGCAGAAATCATCTTTTAGTTCAAATTGTTGTAAATCAGACCAGAAAACTAGGCTATACATTATGCTTTTGTTACTCTGAGAGTTAAATTACAAGGAAATGAACTGTGCATAATAATTTCCTCACGTCACCGACTTCCTCGCTGCGTTTACCTCCAAATCTGGGGGGGTGGGGGGGTGGCAGCACAAAGCACCATCTCTGGATCAACAGCGCTCCCTAGTGGCTGGTTCCCGCAAGGCGGCGGCTGCTGAGGGCGGGCACACTGTGTTCGCGACCTCCTGCACAGGGTCCCCTGGGTTAAACACATTGGCCATGCAGATCAGCATAGTGGAGTTTGGGGTGTCGATAAAGAATTGTTAAGTTTCCATTTCAGTATTAGTTTTCACGAGAGTCTATGTTATTACCTCCACAGCCAAAGCTGGAAGATCCCAGTAAACAACCAGAAATTCTCTCCTTTAAAAAGACAGAACATTTAGTAAAAAGGCAAATGTGGGTATTTCTGCCTATACCCACCAGTCCACTTGCCGCTTGAGCTCTCCATTCGTTCTCAGCCCCATTTTCTAAGGGAGAACACCACTCCTACCACCGCCATCCATGTTCCCAAAGACCTGACAACTGACTCCTGCGGAGCAGAGCAAAAGACCCAGGTTGTTTTGTGAACCTGCAAAGACTTTGACTGGTCTCAGACCAAAATATTTTTTTTCCTTACATAGAAGTTTCAACTCGAGAGCTCATCAAGTGGCTTCTAACTGGCTTGGCTTAAACAACAACAGAAAACTGTCTCATTGGAGCAGTTTCTCCCCAGGTCTCGCCAGGTTTCTTCCACTTAGAGGAAAGGACAGACTCTACCCTTCTGTTGCTTGCCCTTTGATTATAGCTATGGACACCAAGAGCTATTTATGCTCTGACTACTCTCTGGCTCATACATATTACTTTCTTCTGGCTCTTAAGTGGACAGAGTTAGGAGTCACATGTCATGTGACTTTAAATTACACTAAGCAAACTCTTCCTTCCCCTTCTGTTCCTAACTCAGGCCTGGTCAGTGCAAGTGGCTACTGCGTAGATGATCTTGTCATATTCCAAAGCCCACTTGGAGACACACACGCGCGCGCACACACACACACACACACACACACACACACAGAGAGAGAGAGAGAGAGAGAGAGAGAGAGAGAGAGAGAGAGAGAGAGAGAGAGAGATTGGAAAAGCTTAGTTGCTGGGTGTGCATAGATTCCAGGCTCTGGGTTCTTAATTGGTCGGAGTCAGTAGCATATGTGAGCGGCACCTGTTCGGTGCAGTCCAGACACCAGCAACAGATGAAGGCGCGCCATTTAAGTATTGCATACAGGCTTAGCCACTGACAGGCTCTCAGCAAAATTTATGGAGAACCTCATTCATTGCAACAGCAATAGGCTCCATTTTAATGAATCCCCTTGGTAGTACAGTCATCACTCAGACGGGAACAACTGTTATATAGGTCTGTGCACCCTCTCGCTGACCTTTGTACCTCCCAACTGAAATGGAATCCTCCCCATCTTCCTTCCCATTGCACAAAAATTTAGTTTTTAAAATGAATCAACGTGTGTGGATTATAGTGCCGTGGGGGGTGGGGAAAGAGCAGAGCAGCAGTGAGCTCCGTGTCTAGCGAAGAAGGTAAGTGGGTTTAGTTGGAGTCACGATTCCCTTCGTAAATACCATGAAATAGAATTTCATGTAACAAATTAATGTGTGTGTGATTTTTTTTCAAAGCAAGTGCTTTGTTTCTGAGAGCTCCGCAAGGCATCACATGCTGTGGTTGCTATGGTAATTACTAGCCTCTGCTGAATAGGGACGCAAGGGTTACACAAAAAAGAACCAAACGGTGAAAGTGCACGTTAGAATGAATCAACCCACTTATTTGTAAAAGGTTGCAAGAGCTACTCGAACTAACAAATAAAGGAAAAGAGGGTAGGGACACGATATTCACAAGACCTAACCAAACTGCAGCTTTTTTTTTTTTTTTATCATAGTTATAGAGCTAAACATCTTAAAATCCCTTGAGACATTTCCCTGTAGGTTTCTGTAGTCGGAAGACAGAGTAATATCTAAAACCAGTACGATATGATAAGGCAGTATGAACAATAATAATAGCAGTTATAACAACAATAACACCGGCAAGAATTGTCATTTATTGAATAATTGTGATGTTTTTATTGCCTTAGTATTTTTATCTTCTTTAATCCACACAACAACCTCAAGAGATATGCATTAGTTTGTATTTTTATTTCATTTTCATTTTATTTCTGGGGTAGCATCTTGCTATGGTACCCACGATGATCTCAACCTCACATCCTCCTGCTTCAACCCCCCAAGTAGCTGGGATTAAATGCATGCCCCCCTGCCTGACTTAATTATTATTTTTTTCTTTTGTGTGTGTATGTGTGTGTGTGTTATGTATGTGCATCGATATACTTGGATATACCTGTTCATAAATGTACAGGCAGTATGTTCATATATGTACAGGCATACATTTATCCATGCAATATGGAAGCCTCAAGTACTGTCCTTGGGTGCCATTCATCTCTTCTTTGGAGACAGGGTCTTTTATTGGCCTGCCCTGACTAAACAGACTGGCCTCGTGGGTCAGTGAGCCTCAAGGATCCACGTGTCTCTGTCTCCTCAGTGTTAGGAATTCAGAATGTCACCAAACCCAGAATTTGTTTGTGGGTTCAGGGAACTGAAGCTCAGGTCTTCATATTGGCAGCCAAGCACTACACCAACTGAGTTATCACACCAGTCCACATTTTGAGTTTTTGCTATGAGGCACCTTAAGGATTGAGGAAGGTGAGGGCAAGTGAAGAGATGGAACCTAAATAAATGCACACCAGCGCAGGGGACTAAAGGTCAAATCTTTTGAGGCTGAGGGGAAATCGAGTCTTCTAGAGAGGTGGCATCCAGGTGGGACCCCAGAATACTGAGTATTCTGCACAGGGCCAGGAAGAAGGAATGTTCTAAGCCAAAAGGACCACAGGCCAAGTGTCTCCTGGGCCCAGTCTGCCGGCTTCCCTGTGTAGGCGAGTTCACGGTGGTGAGAAGACCACAGGGGAGCTGGGAGAGTGTGAGCCAGGAGGAAAGGGCTGGATTAGAAGGGCTTCACAACCCCATAAAGGGGTGGAACCTCAACCCAAGACAATAGCAAATCATTGAAGGACATTTAGTTCACTCTCTGGAAAGCAATCCAGTTTGTGGGTTAGCAAGTTCCCTTTGCCCACGTAACACAGAATGGATTTAAAGAGATAGAGAATAGGTAGGAGAGACCAGGAAAAGGCTGAGTGAAAGACAAGAGAGAACGGAGAATCCAACAGCTGCAGGAAGACAGGTGGGAGGACAGGTGCATGGCTTTGGGAGAGCAGTCTTTGAGTCCTGCTGACTCAGCACAGCAGCTGAGGGAAAGGCCACCAGAACATCTAGAAGGTGGCATTGCCTGTACTTCACAATGAGAATATTAACATAAAGAAAAGCTCAGTTACTCGCCAAGGGCAGGAATGAAATTAGAATCCATGCTCCATGCATCCAGAGCCTCCTCTATTCATTCTGTCACCTCAGGGTTGAAGAGATTTCCCGCCCAAAGTGTGAAAAGGAAATGGACTGGGTTTGGATGATTGAGAAATCCAGAAATAAACTGGGGAGTTCATACCTGAGAAATAAGCATTTCAAAGAGGAATGCAAACGAGAACCACGTATAAAATTTATGTTGATTCTTTCTTACCTTAGCCTCTTATAGAAATGTCATTTTGCACTTAATTAGCTGAAGAAATTATTGTTACAGTTCATGTGTGCAGCCAGATCTGGTGACATAGGTCTGTAATCCCAGATATTCAGAAGGCAGAGGGTGGAACATCACAAACTCAAAGCCTGCCTAGGAAACGTATTGAGACCTATTGCCATCCTATCTCAAAACAAAATGAAAAGAGGCTAGAATGTAGCTCTGCGCATGCCTAACACGGATGAGACCCTAAATTCACCCCCAGTCAAAACAAAGAAAAATTAAGGAAACAAAGAGTGAGATAGAAGAAAAAGAGTCCTTTTCCCCCAATTTATGGGGAGTTTGGTAATTTACCAGACTTTCACTGTATCTTAAGCAGTGGAATTTCATTCTGGTTCTATAGTTTTATTCTATTTCATACTTGACTCATATTTGATGCCTTTGCTTGAAATTATTTCTAAATTTTTTTCAACTTATTAAACTTCTTCTTTCCAGATCTCTGAACAGAGGGCACTCCATTTATTATAGAGCATAAATAAAAACAAATATAGCAGCAATGGGATTAAGTTCTCACAGCCTTGTATCTTTATCTGGAATGTCCAAAACACCAATGACCAGCTAGCATGTACAAGAGACCACCCAGAATATTATAGATTAATTTCTGCTGCTGTGATAAAAGTACTCTTACAGTAAAAAGCCACCTTAGGGGACAATTCCAAGTTATGATTCATCAATGCTAGAAGGTCAAGAATGGAACTGGAAGTATATAATCATAGTAGGCAGAGAAGAAATGCATCTACTCTGTGCTCAGCTCACTTGCTTTGCTCCTACACAATTAAAGATAGCGTGATGCCCATCTTTTGGAAGCATTTTTGCATCTCAATTAATGTCCCCACAAACATGCCTATAGGCAACCCTGATCTAGACAATACCCCATTAAGCCTCTCTCCCAGCTGATTCTAGGTTGTACCAAGTGTACAGTTGGAACTAACCATCACACAGACTGCCCAGGCATTGCCAGTCCTGTGTGGATATAACACAACTCTCCATTAAAAGAGGTGGTTTGGAAAACCAGGGCACATTAACTCAAAACCTTGTACATATTGAAAGCTCCCATTCATATGTGCACCATATATGCATTTAAACATCATCTCATGCACGATATAATCATTTAACCACATAGTTCATAAAATGCTCTGGGGGCAGGACTTGTAATTTGGAGAAAGGAACTCATCAGATCTCCACTCTTCCCCTCCCATTCTCTTACCACATTCGCACCTATTGTTCAAAACCTAGACCTATGAATCCCAAGCCACTTTGAGAGGCAAACTGAAGCTGATTTGTGCTCAGCAATTTGATAGTTTGCATCATTGAAATAAAAATTGGTCTTTTATAGTTTAATCAAAGGAATTCATGGGCCTTATATAAAGCTCCTTTTAATCATCTCACATACCATCTTACAGACCAGGAGGAGGTAAATGGTACTAGTCTCCTTTGATTGAAGCACATAGAAGCCTGCACCCATTGAGAAGTGTGGAAGGACACAACACGGAGTGAGCCGTTTAACACAGCAACCCAGACTAGAATCTCTCCAATGAAGTATTCTCTTCTAGCTTGCATTGCTTCGATATGTTTTCCACAGATTGAGATTTCTCTCTGATTTCCTTGTTATAGGAGATAAAATGTAAAGATCTGCTTGCATCCAAATAAGGTTGTCAGTTTTTGTCAAGGGAGTTGATGTTACCTCTCTATTTGGGGGCATGGACCTGGGAGAGTTGAACCGAAGTCTCATGCAATATCCAACTTTATTTAGGGTATTAGACAATTTATAATTTGAGAGAGGCCTGGGGATTAGTGGAGGTCATGCGAGCTAAGTCCACTTGAGTTAAAGTGAACAAGGGTAAGACCACATAAGTTTAGGCTTATACAGTCACAAGGGCAAGGTCACACTAGTTCAAGCTGTATGCAGTCACGAGGACAACTTGTGCTTGGAACCATCATTCTGAATTATAGTGGGTAAGATGATGGAGAATCTAAAGGAAAACCCACCTTAATACCTGGGAAGGACCCAAAAGCACATTCCAGATCAACCCATGTTATGGAGAAACAGAGGCCACAAGGCTCTTTCTTGTTTACTAGGAGTTTTCTCACAAGCTCTCAGAAATCTCCTCACACAGCTTCCTTCCTGGATGGACCATGTTCCATCAAGTGGCATTTCTACCTTCACCGCTTCCACCCATAGAACATCACTACATGCTCCATACAGTGTTCTAAGAAAATTTTAAAAAGAAGTCAAATACAACCAGATACAACCAGGGTATGCTCAAACAGTAAAAAAAAAAAAAGTTCATGTCTCTGAATCATTCTTCAGAGAATTGTGTGTGGAAACCCCCTACCTTTTTTTTTTTTTTCTTCATAAGAGAGCAAGGGCATGTTGGTGAACACATATAGAAACCAAGGCCAGGCTTTTGCCCAAAGGGAAATGCTTAGTTGCACTGTCTGCAAGGAAGCCAGGATCTGAAAATATCTAATTGGTTAGTAGGTTAGTAGGTTAGTAGGTTAGTAGGTTAGTAGGTTGGTTGGTTGGTTGGTTGGTTGGTTGGTTGGTTGGTTGAGAACATGAGCTGGTTGGTTGAATAGAGAAAAGGGGACTGGGGTGGCAGGGCCTTTTATACAAGCATTGATGGTCATATTTCCTTCCAGGTGGACTTGTCCTCTTCACAAAGATTTTGGCTTTTGCACACCTCCATTATAGGAAAGCAGGTACCAAAGATTGCCTGAGTCCTTGCCGGACTTTAAGGGTTTACGCTTGAATGAGCACTTCTCTAGTCAGCTACTTCTTTGGTTGATTTTCACACTTATGTTTTACGTAGTTTTATTTCAAGTCCACGTCGGACAAGGAATCATGATAATGCATTGTCAGGAACTGACATCAGGGCCTCTTCTTGGCTTGTGGGTCCTCTAACACCAGCCCCATGTATTCTTCATGAATTCTTACTAATTATGCCAGCTTGCCCTTCATCTAGGCCAAGACAACTTCCTCCACCCCCACACCAGTGCTTTCCATTAGCAGGACAATGAGTTAGCACTCTACCCAAAGCCCAATCTGGTTTTCTGTAATAACTTTCACATTCTGGGCTGACCTCCCTAAAACACCTTTTGTGAAACAATTACAGTTTATATGGGCCACAATTACAATCACTTGTATCTCTGGAGCAAATGCAGTTCATTACAAAATAGACCATATGCCCAAGTCCACTCATCTTTGATCTTTAAAGAGCTGTCTGATACATCATTAGAGTCAAAGAAAATTCCAAGATTGTGATTCAGTACAAAAAGTGTGAGATAAAGCCAGAATTCCAGTAGAAGTACTTATGAAAGGCCAACCCAATCTGAGCAATGAACCACCATTGGCGTTTGTCAAAGGCCTGGTAACTATCCAGTGTAAGAGTTCTAGACAAATTGAAATGCAAGACACAAGTGTACCACAAAGACACCTTCTTTTTGCACACACGTGAATAAATTTTCCACAAATCAAGTCCCATTTTAAATATACATGGAGTGATTCATATTTGTTCAAATGTTTTATAAAACTGGGGGATCCTCTTGATTTAAGTCTTGGGGTCCTAATCAGATTCCTTTTCTCTTCCAGTAAAAGAACTAAGACAGCAAACATGTGAAGCACCACAGGTAGTTGGACCACAGACAAAATCAAGGGTGAAGAAAGGCATTTATTGGGGGTGGGGAAACAGACACATGCAGCACACACAAAGAGAAAAAGACCCTGCACAGCCCTGGGTGGGGGAGGGCAACAGGGGGCCTCAGAAAGCAGAAGAATCCAGTATTTTTGAGATCTGGGTGGTTTTAAGACTTCTGAAGAGTTTTCCTCCCTAATTTAAGGTTTGTCAGTTTAAAGAAAGCTGGAATGGTTGATTCTACAACAGAAGAGTTGTATAACATATCCTGAGCTGAGCAGGCCCTGAACTTGTGATGAACTTGAGCCTCTCCATCAGTAGAGGGCCTGGTGGAAGACAAAAACCTATACAGCCTTTGTTTTAAGCTACCAGGCTTTTGTCTCAACTCAGGGGGTGAGCAAGAAACTGGCCCCCTTTACTAAGTAGCCAAGGCCACTCCCCTAACTGTCCGCATAACACAGAGTCCTAGTTCTCACTCTGAATATGGAAATCCCACATTTCTTAGTAATTTAGGTTTTAACTTCTATGGAGAATTTTTTATTCTGAAGTACAGCAGAAGGCATCTATCTGCATTGCTTGGATATGGTTCATTTATGGCCCCCACTTAAGTTGAGACATTGAATAAAGATATCATGGCTCTTTGGTGGCCTTATCAGATGATCTAGCCATAGTGTACCATCTTTGACCTGTCCACAATAATTTATAGTAAAAGAATGAACAATGAGCATGTAGTATTTACATGAGAATGGGTGTTTACATGTGGGTGCATGAAGCAAGCGTTGGAAAATATCATCCAGGAAGGAAGGGCCTGGGGCCAAGGAATTTTTGGGGAGGATGCACACCTTGAGCACAGACTGCTGATGCTGTCCTCACTGTGATGTGTGAGCAGACTCCAGCCCATGGCAGGCTGGAGAGCATAGCTGGAGTATATTCTCCAGCAGAATTCCAACCCCTTAGACCCTGGAGCACAGATGCCTACATACAACAGCCTCCTTCTAGAACCTACGTAGTAGGAAGACTTCATAAATGTCAAGGAACAACAAATTTTCCTAAAGCAAAGTGATGCATTGGTGTAGGAAACTTTAACAAGTTTGCAGGAACTTTGCAGTTAGGCAAAGAATGCCTAAAATTGGTTTCTAGACACAAACAACTCTTTAGAAAGTGGTTAGCCTTTCAAGCAACTCCTAAAAATACAAAGATTTTGTATATTCAATGAGACCCGTGGAATAACAATTACTTGTGTTTTCACTGCCCAGAAGTGTGAGGAAGCAAACAAACCAATTCACATTTCCCTTACCTAGAGCTTGTTTGCTGTTATTTTCTTTAAGAGTATCAGGGTTGTTGCTTGCAAATGGAATTTGAATGTGTAGAGAAGAGGCAGTCAGACTAAAAGTAAATGAGATTTTGAATAACCTCTGTAATATTTATAATCTTGAGCATTCCAAATTCCCATCATTTCTTACTCATCAAACAAACTCGAATGAATTTCTGGCCCATTTTTTCACTAAGTACACCTAATACACACACACACACACACACACACACACACACACACACACACACACACACACTCACGTGCATACACAGCTGCAATGTAAAAATGACTTGACCTATAACTTTCAGATAAGAAGATATGCTTGAAAAGCTGAAAGGTCTCTCATGGTGAGCCTTGAGTGGCTTTCTACCCCCGTCTTTCAAGTCCAAGTATGCATCTCCAAGTCATCCTGGAATCTCAAGTCAAAAGTGAGGAGAGAGGAAACAGATTAGTGAGTAATCAGGCTGAAGCAAAGCCAGGGAGGAACAGCTCTGGGAACAAGAAGGGATGTGCACGGGCAGGAACACAAATTCCCTGGCAACTGGAGCTGGAAAGCATCAAGGTTCTCAGAGCACACACAATTAGTTCCTGGAATGAGGTCAGCACACCTGCCTCCACAGAGAACACAAGCTCTTCCTGAGGCAGAGCGCCGCCAGCATGCCTCCCCTGGAAGCTGATAGCTGAGCTGTAACTATCCTGACACTGGAGCTTCATCTCCGCCTTGTGTTTTTGCCTGGCCACTGTACTGGCATCTGCACGATCTTGCCCGGCTCTCTCCATAGTCCTGAGAATATTACAAAAGGCAAAGTATCACTCTGTCACCTCAGTGGTGATCAAAATATAGAAAGAGCTAGATGACGTTGTTTCAAACCAGACAGCTGCTGGGTGACAGGGCTCACAGCAAAAGTCAGGCTTCCCCCTGCTGTGCTGTCATGGCCATAGTCATGGCCTTCAGTTTTATTAAAGGCTTAAGCGTGTTGTTTGCAGCATTCTCTCTTTACCACACAGATGTAGCACCAAGCAGGGTACTCAGCAGTTCCCTATCCATCTTTGTTCTGATGAATTAAAGATACACAGACTACATGATTTAAAGATACACAGACTACATGATGAAGCAGCTGGCTTGATGGTTTAGAATCTCCCATCTCTATGCTTGTCTTTTTCATATGAAGTGTTAACCTCCTCCGTCCCTGGAAGGAATATGGTCATCTCTCATTCTTCAAACTAATCATTAAAGCCCGCTTTAACAATTTACAAGGTCGGTGAGCTGAGCTATGATGCAGACCACAAATTTCCTCAGAAGATTCCCTGGAAAGGAGGAGATGAAGGTCAAGCATGAACTGTGACAAACAGGAGGGCAGAGACCAAAGTCTATGCAGAAAGTCTGGGAAAGTGGGAACCTCAGTCCTTCCTGTTTTGTACTTTCCTTCTTGAAGGCAAGTACAAAGGTTGTTCCAGATAGAAGCCTATTCCCAAGGGGGGGGGGCGTTTTTGAGAGCCCCAGTGGCAACATTGCTCTCCTCTTCCAGGCCTGGCCCAGGATTACACAGACTCATGCCATTCCTCAGCCTGGTGTGGTATAATTGTTCACTTGCTCAATTGCTCACTGTTCACTTCTCAAACACATCTTGAAGAATGGAGAGCATTGCAACTGTGGTAGGGTGCAAGGGAGAAGATTTGAAGGTGGAAAAGGACTCTAAGAAAACCTCAGCACTATGTGCACAAAGGGCCAGACCTAATGACACACCTGCAGTCTGAGCATATGCAACTAAGATTGTGACAGCAAGAGGGCAGAGGGTACGCTTACACTGGGACATCAACCAAGGACCAGGAGGGCTCACAGGGAAAGACTTTAAGAAAGGGTCATTGCAAGGAGTGGGCAAGATGAAGGAAATGAGCAAAGCCAATGAAACCCTGGAGGTTGGCAACCATGGAGAGATACTTCAACAAAGATGCAAGTAAGTAACCATGGCCCATTGAAGATGGAGCCTTGTGGGAGGTAAGCCTAGTGGTCACACTCTGGGTTCATTAAGAGGCCTGGCTATGATGGAAAAAAAGAGCAGGGGGTGGGACTGACAAGAGAAGACTATCTCAAGCTTTATCTTCCTCTCCAGCGCTGTCTGGGGCAGTGCTTCACAACCTGTGGGTTACAACCCCTTGGGATTAAACCATCTTTCCACAAGAGTCACAGATTTCATATCAGCTATCTCGCATATCAGATACTTACATTAGGATTTATAGTAGTAGGAAATTACAGCTATGAAGTCGCAATGAAATAATTTTATGGTTGGGGTCATCACAACATGAAGAACCATATTAAAGAGTCACAGCACTAGGAAAGTTGAGAACCATTGGTCTGAGGTTCTTCTCATTGACTACATCTGACCAGAAGCCAGTCTGCTAGGGAATCCCCATGACAGAACACAAAGCAGTGACTTCAGAGTGACAGTGATTGTAGAGGCCTAAAAATGTGAGCCTATTTCCATCTTGTCTGATGATCAGAGAGCTTGGAGGTTGCTCAGTTGGCAAGTGTAGCAACACATCTTGACTCAGGATGTGATTATTCAGTTCTTCTGACTTTAAGATAGCTCATAGAAGTAGATCCATTCCATCCTCACAGATGGTCAGGATATACAAACTTACTTCTGCTTTTTCTTTTGTAATATGAGGTTACTTGGGGAGTGGCTGTCTTCAGGATACTTGATCTAGGTAGGGTAGCTCCACAGCCTAAACATCAAAATGCTAATGACTTGATGTCTCAAAGTGTTCAAGCAATTAACTGTTCTAGTTGTCCTTTGTATCCTGTTAAAGAAGTCGTTTGTTGCCTTCTTCCCCTTTTGTATTGGGTATAAAAGCACATGGAAAATTAAACGTGAATGATTTCAGTCCTCACTGAAATGCCCTCCTGGTACTATTCTATGGTTTCTGTTTTATTATTCTTCACGTTTTTGTATTCTTTACTTATATTTCTAAATCCCCATGCCCCTACCCTGGCAAGAGGTGTTTTTGTCGAGGGTTATCCCACCATATGGTACCGAATGTGGGGCACAAACCCACAACCCAAAGATTAAGAATCTCATGCTTTACTAACTGAGGCTGGTCCTCTGATAAGTGATTGGCAATCCATACCCAAAAGAAAATCTTCATTACAAATATTAACTAATGGGTTAAGTAAAAGACAAAAATTTGATTTGATTTTGCCAAATCAGCAATACAGTACAATTATCAATGCTATCCAGTAATAAAACATACAAAAATCTGTTTGGCTAAGTCACTAAATCATATGACTGAAATCTATATTTATTGTATCTATTGTGACTACTACACATCTATATTTAATATATTTATAGCATATAGCACTTAGCATTTTAGATACAGTAAAGGTTTGTACAAATAAGAAAATAATTAAATTAAAATTTAATTATAAATAATTGCAATCAAATTAAATAAATTAGAAAAATTTTAAAATAAGAAAAGTTGAGAAGTGAAGTGGCTCAGTAGTTGTTTGAATGAGAATGGCTCCTAGGCTCGTTCGTATGTTTGAAGGCTTCATGCCCAGTTGGTGACACAAGATAGGTTCAGGAGGGACGGCCTGGAAGGAAGTGTGTCACTGGGGCCTGGCTTTGAGGTATCAAAAAACTTGGGCAGTTCCCAGTTCTCTTCTTTCTTCCTCCCTCTGTCTCTCTGTGTGTCTCTGTCTCTGTCTGTCTCTCTCTCCCTTGTCTCCTGCTTGTGGATTGAATGTAAACTCTCAGCTACTGTTCCAGGGCCTTGCCTTTCTGCCTGCTGCCATGCTTCCCACCATGATGGTCATAGACTCACCCCATGAAGCTGTAAGTCCCCCCAAAACTCTTAACCTTGGTCATGGTGTCTCTTCACAGCAATAGAAAAGTAATGAAGACCGTGGTTAAGAGCTTATTGTTCTTTCTGAGAACCAGGGCTCAGTCCTCAGTTCCCACATGTGGTTCATAACCATCTATAACTCCAGTCCCAGGACATCTTATGCCCTCTTCTATCTTCCTTGGGCACCAGGCATGATCATGTAAAACACTTATATGTGTATAATGAAAAGAAATATAATCTTATAAAATACATTGTTGTGGTTTGAATGTGAAGTGTTCCCACAGGGACTGTTCTAGAAATTCACAGGGACTTTAGGAGGTGACACCTGGTTGGAAGGGACTGATCTAAAGTTAAAACTCTGCTTTCTGTCTGGTTTTGACCATAGTTGAGATGTGACTATCTACCTCATGTTTCTCCTCTGGCCTGCCCTGGTCACATGTGAGCCAAAATAAGTGCTTTCTCCCTTAAGTCGTGTCTTATTGGGTGTTTCTCACAACAATGAGAAAAGTAACCCCATGTCAGATAAACTGAGAAGTCAATGAGCTTCCTCCTCCTCACTTGGAGGACACTTGTATTAGTTACTTTTCTACTACTGTGATAAAACGCTATGACCAAGGTAACTTATGAAGAGGTTGAGCTAAAAGTTGCTGCGGATCAAAGTCCACATGAAAGCATGGCAGCAGTAACAGCTGATCCTTCTGCAAGCGGGAGGCAGAAAGCACACTGGGGATGGCCCAAGTCTTTTGAAACCTAAAGCCCACCCCCACCAGGGACAGACCCCTTTCCAAGAAGGCTGTGTCTCCTAATCCTCTACCAACTGAGGACAAAGCCTTCAAATGTTTACAACCATGGAACCATTCTCTTTCCAAGCCCCACAGTCCGTGAGAGTCTCTGCTAACACACAGGGATCTCTCAGAGATTTGCTTTCTCTGTGTCTGGTCCAAGTCCCCTTTGGGGTTTACCTCTGCTTCTTGGAGTTGCTGGCAGCACATCCAAGGTCTTCATGGTCTTTTGGTTCATACAGCAACTTTTATGGTGGATGGACACTCTCAGTCTTGTGTAGTAGGAGGCCGCTTGTTCATTTCCTGGCCACCCAGCCTCCTCAAATACACCGAACCTCTATTAATTAAATCACTGCTTGGTCTATTAGCTGTAGCTTCTTGTGGGCTAACTCTTATATTTTAATTTAACCCATTTCCTTTATTCTATATTTTACCATGAGGCTCGTGGCCTACTAGCAAGGTTCCAGCTGGCAGCTCACATCTTTCCTCTCTGGTGGCTACATGGCTTCTCCCTGATTCTGCCTTCTTTCTCCCAGCATTCAGTTTAGTTTTCCCCACCTAGCTCTGTTCTGCCCTGCTCTGTTATAGGCTCAAAGCAGTTTCTTTATTAACCAATGGTATTCACAGCATACAGAAGGGACTTCCACATCACCCTTGTGAAGGTCAAAAGAGATGAACATAAAAAAGCCTTTCAGTGTGAATCCCTCCCCACTCTCGGCAGGTTCCCTCCCTAAGTCCATAAAGCTACAATGCAGATGACATTGTTGGGTAGACTTTCTAATGAATAGCAAGGGTAGTTTGGGAAAGAATGGACAACATAGAGTCAATAAATGCTGACAATAAGGGCTAGACTTTCCCTGGAATATCATCACGGAGCTACCTTTTAAACTTCTCAAACATTAGGCCCTACCCCATGAACGACATCTCAACCCTATAATAACAAATCCTATATCAAACTGTGCCCTGACATTACCCTTATCAATACCCTTGCTATCTAGTTTTATTGCTTTAGAAGTTCCCTATTGACCTACAAGTTCACATAGATTCTTGATTCCTTTTCTGTATTTCTACAAGCTGCATATCTGCTGACCTTTTATTGGTTCATCTGGTAAAGTGCTTTCTATGTTGTATGCTTGCTTGCTTGAAACAAGACCACATTTTGGAGCCCAGGCTAGGCTATATCTTACTGTTTCCTACATTGCCCAGGCTGACCTCAGATTCACAGCAATCCTCCTCACAAAGCCTCCTGGATTCTAGGATTGCAGTCTTGAAGGATCATAGCTACAGCTGAGATATGAATTATCTCCCAAAGCCACATAAATTATAGGCTTGGTGCCTCAGTGGTCTGACAAGGAGCTGGCGAAACCTTTCAGATGAGGGGACTAGAAGGACTTGTTCTCTTAGTTAGAGGTGGTGTACTCTGGAAGGGAATCACGGGGCTGCTGCCTCTTCCTGGTTCTCTTTTGCTTCCTGGCAGTGATGAGCATCACTCCACCGTGCAGTCTGCCTCCAAAAGCAACAATTCCTGTTAATCTTGGGCTGGAAGCGAGATAGCGAGAGCCCCAACAATATTTTCTGTTTATGGATTAATTGTAGGGTGTTTGTTACAATAACAAAACACTGACTACCACACTTTCCAAAGACACACTTTGACTTTTCCTGTAAGAATCGTATCTAGATCCAAAGGGAAGGAAAGAAGAACATTTATCCAATTAAGTAGCGAGGCACCTGCCTTGATCTTCAAGTCAATAGATCCCAATATAACAAGGATCTATTGTATAACAATACAATAATTTTGTATTGAGAACTGGCTACATGATTAGTAGGCTTGCTGCAACTGTGAAAATGTGGGTCCCTTTTACAAAATTATTAAGAATTTCAAAATGTCAACAGCAGATCATTAAACGTAGGGTGGGGACTTTCAGAACACTGACCCCTTTGTACAGATCTTGTGCTCACAAAACCAGCCCTGTTCAAAGTCTTCAAGTAGCTTACACCCCAATGCATACAGAATTCATCACCTTAGCCACACAAACTTTGTTGCACTTAAAATCCTAGTGGGTTCTTAACTCAGGGCAGTGTGCTGACTCAGTCCCAGCATCCTAATTACACAACACCCTAATAACCCAGTGGGTTATTAACTCAGGGCAGTGTTTTCTGACCATACATGCAGGAAGGACATTTGAAGTCCTCACCTTAGCCTCCGAGATCCTTCCCCAGCTTTCTAAATCCCAAGTCGTCTCTCCAGCCCAACACTGTTCACTGAACTTTCAATTCTGCTCAGTGCTTGCGCTGCCAGGGCTGGCTGCAGCATCTCAGTCATCTGTCTTCTGTGCCTGCCTTGTCACAGACCCCCTGGTGCTTCCCAAGAGAGTGGCCAGCCTGGTGATCTGAGCAGGTAGCTCTGGTTCTTCTTGACCTCATCCAGGTACAAAGGCACACTTCATGCCTCACCTACTAATTGTGTAGCTCTTTAGTTCTGCATTGATCTTGGCTACACAAGCTAAGCACATAAAAAACATACAACCATACTTTGGAAAGACGCTGAATTGGCTTTGACCTGCAGAGTGGGCAACCTCTTGGTTCAATCAGACACTGGGTTGTTGGTTGGGCAGGATTTCAGTGGTGGGGAATATAAAGGTGATTGGAGACCCCAAGGAGTTTCCCGTTTTAATTAATCAGATTAAGCAGTAGCAAAGGCAATGGGGAGACGATTTAGCCTTGCTTTCATATTGTAAATAAAATGTTCATGTTATTGTATCTATAATTTTTTATGTGCTGTGAGTTTTATGTACCAGAATTGGTGATTCTTTTTGCCTCTGGAAATGAAAAGTAGGAACGGAGTAAATTTCTTTTTAATGACAGCTCTTTTTTCAAGAGTCAAATAGTGCTATCAGACAGCTATTTTCAAAGCCTAATTTTGGCTGCACCACTCTTCCCATTATAAATAAGATTCTCTTTTCTATAAGCTTGAGTTTAAGCCTGTTAGAAGTGGCAATTCTGCTACAATATTCTTCATTGACCTGAAATTCCATTTTTCTCCTTTGCAGTAAGAGGAGTAAGAGTAAGACTCAAACAAGTTTTTGATTCCTTATTAGTCTAAAGAGTCTCTTCTCAAGGATTCTGTGTAAGGTCGACTTCTGGGGACTCCATTGAAAACTGATTTAATTATCACAAAGTTCTTACACAATGCCCCAAAGTTTAGAGAATAAAGGAAGAGACCTCCAAGTCATCATTTGTAGCTCTATACCACTGAAACGTAATATATACACATATATATATAATATTACATATAATATATATTATCAAGCTAGAAGATAGATAGATGATAGATAGATAGATAGATAGATAGATAGATAGATAGATAGATAGATAGATAGATAGACAGATGACACTGAAACCTGAAACTCATCCTAGATCAATGACTGAAAAAGCTATTGAGAGATAGCACCAAAATAGAGCTACCAAGGGCTCTTGTGGGTGGGTGGGGGTCTCCTTTTCTCCAAACCAGTCTGGCTATTTGTGGCATGTCTACCCAAGCTTCTTGCTGCAAGCTGTAAGAAGTGGGGACGTCTAGTACTGACTCCTTTCCTCTCCTTTGTTTCTGAGTTAACCGAAAAAGAAAATGCATTTAATTTGGTCATCCTCTCAAGGCTCTTTACAGACTTAAAGAAAATATCCATCAACCTTCCTGAAAGGATGTTTTTTAATTTACTTCCACTTTTCTTCTTTGTGTTTATCAGAAGAGGGAGCTACATCTGAAAATAGCTGTAATGCAATGCTTAAGAAACAAAAGGGACTAAATCGGCAGTCCAAGGCAGTCCGCCCATCTGTCCTGCTCCAGGACAAAGGGATCCCTGAGCGCAAATGTAGAGTGTGAACAGTTTCAGGACTAAGTGTCACAACATTTGTGCTGATGTTTCTCAATTGCCAATTACAGCTGGCTGTACAATTTAGTTACCCAAAGCATTGTGGTATGCCTTGATGCATAAACACTCATGACTAATTGGGAAAAGCATTTCTGAGTACCTTGCTGAGGATACACGGCTCCTTTATTATTGATTCCTGGCACCCTGCCCATCTAGCAGAGACCGCTTTCTTTTGAATGAGGCTTGGATGGGATTGGCTCACTCACTGTCTGTGCCCACTTCTACTCGCCTCCACAGCACAGCTGACTAACCAACCATTCGCTCTGCCCTTTGCTGCCGTCTGTTCTTGTTTTTCATTTGTTTCATAGCATCCAACAATTCTGCCCGTGAGAAGCTCTAAAGTTACTGGGTCCCCTTTGTACCCAGTCTGTGAAATTACTTCTTGTAGTGCACTTAGAGAGGGGAGGAGAGGCAGCAAAGTAATTTCAAACCATTTCCTTGTTTGTTTAAATTAAGGGCAAATTTTATCAAATAAACACTAATGTTAAGTAGATGCAAACATATACATGTGTGCACTCAGAACATGAAGAGAGAACTGTCCCAGGGAATGAGTGAGTCTAGATGCTGGGACTAGATGGCTTGCCTTTTGGGTCCTGTCAGTTACATCTTAAACACTTATCAACTAAATAATCAGAAAAAAATGTCTATTTTTTCTATTAAGCAGTGTTTTATTTACATGGGCTCACTTTTCTAGATAAAAGGAGATCTTCATGGAAACCAGATGTCTACGCATTACTTTTTCTTCTGTGTGGTGGGGTAAGTGAATCAGCTGAGAGACACAGCCCTGAGAACAAACTCTCGTTTATATTCCTAGAAGTCATCTCATCTGACAATTGGCCTTAAACTTCCCAGGGGCTACATTTTCCTCTCTCATTTTCAGGGGCTCAGAGCAACGAGGCAGGCTGCCTCCCACTTTCCTCTCAACGCCTCCTTCTGCCTGCTGGCAAAGTAGTTCTTTCTAACCAAAGAGGCAAAAATGACTCTGAGAGATAGAAATGTGTCCCCATGGTTACAGCTGAGTCCTCAAAATGTGAAACTGTTGTGATCTAAGGACTCAAACTTTTGCTTGTTGTTGTTTTGAAAGGAGAACAATAACAATATGAGAAATAACTACTTAAAAGGTGAGGAAGTGAAGAGTCCAGGGCAAATTCTGAGTAAGTCAGAAGTCCCTCCTGTTTGTAAGCTTCCAGGGGAGGAGAACCCAATATGGAGTAGTGGCATATTGAAGCGGTAGTGGAGTCTGCATGGTTTCTCATATGCAGAGAAAAGAACCATCAGGTGATAGTCTTGAGCACAAACTGCAGACATGACTCGGGAATCAGCGTCCTTTGCTGACCTAGAAACTAGGGTTTCCACAGAAGGATGGAGAACTGTGGGCGTAAAAACACGGTCAAAGTTCAGCTTCATCAAAAAAGGAAACCTCTTCCAAAGGGAATTAATGTTTGAAACATTTATATTTTATAGGCTCCCAGGAAGATCTTTGCCAAGTTTCATCACTGTACCCCACAGCTAGAAACGTAAGTATTATCTGTTTTCTAGAAAGGAAACTCCAATGAAGCCTTTTCCCCCCAAAAGAATAATGGGAAGCACAGGCATTTCAAACAATACTCTCTTTATCTAGACCCAATCATTCCAGAGGTTTACATATGACCAAAAGACAACCCCCTATGTGACAAACATGTCTAGAAAGCAACCTAAAAATAGAAGTGCTAACAGGAGTTGGGGGTGAGAGATATGAAAGGGCAGTGAGTTTGTGTGGTCTTCAGGAATGTTTTCTCCCACCCCATATCATAATCCAGTGGTGCAGCATGCTCTAACAATTGTTGAGCACTGGATATACTACCAGAATTTTGATGAACACTACAATAAATAGCGGAAAGACAAATTACTCTTCCTTCAAAATGGTAAGGACATGCAATAGACATAGAATATGCATAGCAAGTCTTTCTTTGTACCGCAAGCTCCCAAGTAACACACTGAGACTTCTTATTAATTATGAAAGCTCAGCCTTTAGCTTAGACTTGTCTCAATTAGCTCTTATTACTTAAATTAACCCATTTGTATTAATCTATGCTCTATCACATGCCATTACCTCTCTTCCATCTTTCACCTTCTAGTTTCTCTCTGACTGACTGGCAACTCGATCCTCTTCCTAGAGTTCTCTCTGTCCCCAGAAGTTCTAGCTATTGACCATTCAGATTTTATTACATGAATCACAGCAATATATTTTCATACAGTGTATACATATCCCACAGCAAGTATGTGTCAAAGACAATGACTACATCAGAAGTAATCCTGAGCAAGGGCTACATTCAGTCACCTTCATTTACAGTCTAAAGAGTTACGGTGACAAAAGATGAACATTTGCTTGAAATGTTACTGGGAGTAGGGAAGTCAGAGAGAAGTTTAACCATGTGGCTATGTGTGTGCGCCATGCTGGGGAGGGTGCTTTCTCTGTCCCCACTGTCATTTAATGCCACTATCCCCACTCTACTAGACGATAAGACTGAGACTCTAGAGTGTAATACAAGTTTCAGGAAAAGAAATGTATCTCAGTTGGTAGAATGTTTTTCTAGCATGCACGAAGCCCTGGGTTTAATCTCTAGTATAGCATAAATCAAGCATGGCAGAGTAGGAAAATAGAGGCAGGAGAGTAGGAAGTCCAAGGTCATTCTTGGATACATATAAGGCTAACCTGTCATGCATGAGATCCTCTCTAAAAAGAAGAAGAAAAAGAAAGAGGGAGAAAGGGGAGGAAAAGAAAAGATCAAAACAAGAAATTAATGTTCATATTCCTGCATTTCTTCCCCTTTTTCTGATCAACCCTAGGAGAAAGGGCTTTTTCTTCCCTGGGCACTCCAGGGTTTTCTGTGCTTTGTGCTGTGGAGAGAGATATATAAATTCATGTGAATCCATAGTGTAGAGGAGACTAGAGAGTCTTTGTGGACTGGAATAGCAGAAGAGTTCAAAGGGGTTTCCAGGGGAAAAAGCAGCCTAAAGTAGAAATGCTAACAGAAGGAGTGGAGAGAGAGAGCAGAGGGGTGGCAAGTGAGTTGTCATAGTCTTTAAGAACGCTTTTTCCCATCTACATGCTCAAGTGAGGCCATAGCAAAGATTTAATTGTGTCTCAATGACTTAACGCAGGACTGATGTTTCTGAATTTTGATCTGTCACTGAACTAGAGCTATATGTAGTGGGGATTGCCAAAGTTCTCATCACTTCACAGCCAAGTGATAGAATAAGACCTTGAACCCTTTACGGTAAGATAAAACTTTGTGTAGGCTGCCCAGGAGAAGATACCTGACTTGTATCTGTGAAAGTGAATGGCTGGAAAACCCAGGAATCTTTTTTTTTAGGATGTTCTCCAGAGTACAGCAAGTGGAAGGAACATTCTTTTCCAGCATGAAAGATGTGACTGGAAATAAGGAAAGGCAATTTCAGGCATGCACAGCAAACACTTCAATCATGTGCAGTGACAGACATGGCCCCATCATGCTAGGGTGTGGGAAGCCATGCCACTCTCCCACCATAATGGGCCTGACATGTTGGAGAACTCATTTAGCCATATTAGGTTGGAAATCCATTTTGTTTTGAGTCTGTGAGACCATATAGATACAATTACAAATATCAGTTTTCATTATAGATTTTGCAGATGTAAGTGGCATATTTATATCCTGCCTGCACATGAGCCTGATTAGCAGCAGCAGCAAATTGGATTGGGATGTTAACAAATGGAGGCGCATGCTGTGGACGGCTGCAGTCAGGGTGGGCGTCACAGCTCAGCAGCTCTCATTGGTCCCCCATCTTCTTGTTGCTTTTCTTCAGCTGCTTCTCTTGACAGCGAAGAATGCCGACAGCCCCACCGAATTCCCTAAACTCCGATTTTCTATCACACCAAAAAATGACAAATGAGGTTTTCACTCCTGTTGATGAGCACATCACGAAAATGACATAATGGTGTAATTTTTCGCCCCAAGACAAGGAAAAAAATGTATTGGAAATCACCGTGTTCATGTTTTTGTTCCCTTTCCACCTTCATCTGACCATAGTTGTCACTCAGAGACTCTAAATAGAAGCAGAAATGGATGCTGTTGTTGAGAGGCTGCCTTGGTGTACATCTATGACAAGGTCACACTCGTCACAGTGGCTGGGACATGCTTTTCTTATTGAGAGGGGTTATCCCAGGAATGTTTTGCAGACTGTTAACTGACATCTCTGAAATTGAATGTGACACCCCAAATGACATTTTATGGGAAGAGATCTTGACAGACACTCATCTAGAGAAATTACTGTTTCCATGTATGCTGTACCCAATGTACACAAGTTCTCGTCAGTCTTTACACGATTACGTTTTACCCACTTTCAGACAGTGAGCCAAATTGACCTGGTAAGTTATTTAGGTGAAGTCCTTAAATTGAAGGAGAGCATCAAGGCAAACAGTTTGCTGGGGTTTTGGTGGCGGGGGTGGGGGGTGGGGGGCAGGGGGTGTTGGTTTTGATGGGTTTTGTTTGTTTGTTTTGTTTTGTTTTTTGCTTTCTGATTACATCTTGTGGAAGGCCATGCAGTAGTTCTGGATCGTATTCCAGGCACCCCTAAGCACCCCTAAGGCACCCCTAAGCATGAAGGTCCTAGCTCTCATTTCCAAGGGGAAGAATAGCTCACAGAGAACTAAAATGCCTGTTATGTTTCCTAATGACAATCAGCAGGGAGAGTGCTTGCCTAAAATGGACATGGCCCTAAGTATGGCTCCTAGCACTGTAAAAAAGAGAAAAGAAAAGGAAAGACAAGACAAGACTTGCTTTCAGGGTGCTTTGGCACACTTTCATTTTAAGATCCCACGGGTATTTGGAAGGCAAAGCTACCACTCAGAGAGGCAATTTCCCCAGTTGCTTCCGTTCACCGCCTCTTTAGCTTAGTAGAAGATGGCTCACGTCAGTAGACCTGCATTCTGCGGGGTTCAGCTTTATACTAGGAGGGGTTTCGCCACTGTACCCTCTCACACACTCCCACCTGGTACCCACACTCAGGAGGGTTCTACACTGTTGCACAACTGTAGTGATTCTCACTCTCATACCTTCATTCTACAATATTAACTGCATGAAGCTATGGGCCTGTACTACAAGTACGAAAGCACTGAAGGCTTAGAGGGATGGTTTTAGGTCTCCTGCCTAGACACCTGCTGTATTTAATAAAAATATTAAAAGTTAATATTTTTAAATATTAATAAACCAGGATGTGGTTGAAATCCCAGCTTGCTTAACACTGACCAAACTAAATTCTATAACCCAATCTGCTAGGCTACTTTTATAGAAATAAGGCTAGGATTTCTTTGTAGTGAGAAGCCATGTGCGAATGGCTTCTCTGGAACATACATCCTTGGGAAGTGCGCCTTCCCATGCTGACACTGGGCAAGGCCTTACAGCTTAATTTGTCCAACGGAACAATAACAAGTTTGACATGTATAGCGGTTTGGCCAGGCTTGTGTGTGCTGTTGCTCCCTCTGGCCTCCGTCGTCACTGTGATGACATAGCAGGCTGCTGGCTGGAAGAATGTGCAAGCACAGTTAGCACATCTGCATCTCAGCTGGTGGCCACCTCAGGCCTGAGTCGCACCTCCCTTGGCTCCAGCCTCAATTTCCAGTCAGAACTATGAGCAATGGATGCGTTTGGTTGCGTGCCACCGATTTGTTTGCTTCTTACTCATCATTTCTGTGGCAATGAATGATTACTAATTCTTCACCGCATTCCAGAGTTTTGGTACAAATGACATTCAGGGATGGGTATGGTGGGCATATAACTGTAATCGTAGCACTTGGGAGACAGAGGCACGAGGGGAAGGAGCTCAAGGACGGCCTGGCATGAGACTCTGTCTCCAAAAACCAAACAGCAATAATTACAATAGAAATTTGGGTGTGGGGGTGTCATTCAGGAGTTGGAGACAGGAAGATCACCGGGTGAGGTCCAACCTGGGCTATCGCATGGGCTAGCATACAGCTCTGTGACAGAATGCTTGCCTAGCATGTGTGAGGTCCAGGGTTTACACTTTCACACTGCAAAAAGTCACTGTCTGTGGGAAAGATTCATGTGTATATATGTATAGTATATATGAATCTTATATATAGTAGTGCATATAGTATATATAGTATATATAAGTATAGTATATATAAGATTCATAGTATATATATATAGTATATATGTATAGCAGAAAAATGTTTTATGGATTTTGCTTAAAGATAGTTTCTAAATATTACCACAGAAAGACTTTTAATGGGAGATTGTACCTAGATCCACAGTGTAGAAAATGGAGCAAAGCTGGTTAAAGTGCATACATGAACAGGTCAGAGGAGACTCACTCTGCTCAGACACACCTACTCATGCTGGCAAGTACTGTGGTCATAGTTTGAAAAATATTTCCAAAGCTATCAAGGAGACCAAGAGTCTAAAGGATTTAAGCAAGTTGGCCAGTCATGTCGTAAATGAGTACCAAAGCCAGAAGCAGAAACCAACCTTCCTTCCAGAAGTTCAAGGTGCGAGAGAGGTGGGAGATAGCTCTCTGTGTGGCCATTTCCCAAATCCAGTAGATTTCTAGCTCCCTCCCTGAAGACTACACAAGCAGAGTCACATCCTTTTCACCGTCTGACCTCCCTAGTCAGTTGCAGGACACCTGTTCTGGACGCTGTTAGGCAACAGGCCATGAGACAACATGAAAAAGCCCCTTCCTATTGGGATCTATAACCATACACAGCTCTATAGAACATTTGCCGTTGCTGTAATGACCTTTTTTCTGTATCCAAAGTGCTCTGGTCGGCCCTCAAAACATGATCGTTTCCATTCACTTTTCCCTGGCCTTTACACTTCCTCCCTAACTCTTCCAGTAAGTTCTCTCACTGTTTGGGTTCCTCACAATGATCTTTTGAATCATGCTGCCCTCATGTCTTAGTGTTTCTCTTGCTGTGAAGAGACAGTATGACCACAGCAACTCTTATAAAGAAAACATTTCTTTGGCATGGCTCCCTTACAGTTCAGAGGATCAGTTCATTCTCACCATGGCCGTGTCAGCAGACAGTACTGGAGTAGTAGCTGAGAGTCCTACATCTTGCAGGCAAGTCCACTGGCACACTGGGCAGTGTCCTGAGCATAGGAAACCTCAAAGCCTGCCTCCACAGTGACACACTTCCTCCACCAAGGCCATACCTTCTAATAGTGCCACTTCCTATGAGAGTATGGGGACAATTGTATTCAAACTACCACAACGGTCCAGTTGCTTTTGCTCTTGATGGCACTTCTGCTTCACTGGATTGGCCCCCACTTAGCAAACATATGAGCATATAAAATCCCATGTTTAATCCTGAATCTCTTTGGATCATCCAAACTTTTCTTTAGAGATCTATGAAGAAACCTAATCACTTATTAATCACTATAAAACCTCTTTTTAATATCACCTTCATGTTGGTCATCACCTCCCAAAGAACTTGAGTTCTAAAGTTCTGATGATAAATTTTCTTTATACTGGAGTTTTCTGGAATCATTTTCTGGATTTTCTGTTTACTAAGTACAAAATCACAAAAGAAATAGTTTGTCATTTGCCATTGTGTGCAAATTTTTCAAGGCTGAAAAAAAATGCAGTAATTCTATAGAAGGGATTTTCAAAAAATGAAAGGAAAAAAAAGAAGAAAAAAGAAAGAAAAAGAAAAAAGATTTAATGTTTCCCTCACCCACTTAATGCTCAAACTATCAAGAATGAATGATTGTCACAAGCCTACAATCCTAGAATCTGGGGAGACTGAGTTGGGCTAATGACAAGTTCAAGTCTTTCTTAGGCAGGATAGTAAGTTCTATGCTAGTGAAGACAGCTTAGTAAGAACCTTTAAAAAGATGCTTGGAAGTAGCTCTTAATACTTGCTTGCCTAGGTAGAGAGCTTGCCTAGCACGTGAGAGGACTTAGGTTCAACCTCCTAGCCCTACCCAGTATCACCAAGATCAAGAGAAGAGAGAGAAAGAAAGCTAGGGCTTGCTCAAGTCAGAAAGATGACATCTTCAGAGCTCTGAAGAGACTAATTAGCATGCAATTTGAGACTGAATGAAAATTACAGCTGTGAGGGAATCCGATGGATGAAGCTCTATCACTTCTTTATCATTAAGGAAAAGAGGTATCACTTTTGGGTATATATCCAAAGGGTTCTCAATCCTGCCACAAGAACATGTGCTCAACTATGTTCATATCAGTTTTGTTTGTCATAGTCAGATCCTGGAAACAACCTAAATGGTCCTTGACTAAAGAATGGATAAGGAAAATGTGGTACATTTACACAATGGAGTACTACACAGCAGAAAAAAAATAACGACATCTAGAATTTTGCAGGAAAATGGATGGAGCTAGAAAACATTATTTTGAGTGAGGTAACCCGGACACAGAAAGACAGTTATCACATGTACTCACTCATAGGTGGTTTTTAAATATAAAGAAAAGCAGCCTACAAACCACAGTCCCAGAGAACTTAGACAACAATTAGGACACTAAGAGAAACTTACGTAGATCTAAACTACAAGGGAAGTAGAAAAAGACAAGATCTCCTGAGTAAATTGGGAGCATGGGGACCTTGGGAGAGGGTTGAAGGGGAGAGGAGAAAGGCAGGGAGGGGAGCAGAGGAAAATGTAGAGCTCAGTAAAAAATCAATAAAAAAGAGGTATCATCTGCTTGTTTGTAGGTTTGCTTTCTTGTTTCTATTCAGCAGAAAAACTCAATCATTTGTGACCGTTTGTTAGTGTTCTAGTTTCAGCGTGGATCATTTTTTTGATATTCAATGAATTTTCATTATGAAAAATTATTAATATAGAAATGCATCATATTAAAACAATTGGGGTAATTTTAGGAGTCCAAAACCAATTTCGCACCATCTCTGAAATCCTCTTGAAGTCACCTTCCTCACCCCTAAGTGTGAGTGTACATTTGAGAGTAGGTGTGATATGTAGGAAGGACTTAGAGCTGAAAGAAATTCACTGTAAAAATCCACCTCTTTATCTGCATACAAAAAGACTGAGAACCCACCATCTGCACTGCAGACAGCCAAGCTGTCTGCCATTGTTACCTTCTGCATGGCAATGTGTCATAATTTGCTTATCCTCACTTTTATGCCTAAAGAGAAGATGAAGAGGCAGGAACACCTCCACTTCTTCCTAAATATAGAAAATAAGCTATGTTTAACCATCTGCTTAACCCTCACAAGTCACCTTCTAAAATCCCTAAGTTCTAGCTGTCCTCAGAAATGCACTAGCTAGAAGTGTCCCTTCTGGGCAGGAGACTTGCAGGCAGTTTTAAGCTGAATATTTCAAACTGTCAAAAATTAGTTAAGAAATATGAAAAATTGTAAGTTTAAGTATATTGTGCTGATGCTAAATAAAGGATCACACAACTGGTTTTAGTTGTGTCAGGGTTATAAATTAAGAGGTTCCTCAAAGTCTTGAGGAATCAGATGTTACTGTGTCCACTTTACTAATGGAAGGCACATTCACTAAAATACACACACTGTTTTCATTTCTCCCTCTACCACGCTGGGGGGGTTTACTCTCCTTGATGCTATAGCATAGAAGCTGGAATTGGCAGAGACCATAATTGTAAAGACTCCTCCAGGCAACTCCAGGTTGCTCTGAGACTTTCTGCAAATTTAGCATAGCCTCACCCTTTTCTATCAGCAGAGGCCCAGGGGGCGTAAGAGAGGACACTTTGTCTCTCTCTCTCTCTCTCTCTCTCTCTCCTCCCTCCCAAATCAGGCTAATCACTCAGGAGGAGAATAATTTCTCATACCTTCTGGTTGACTAAAATACCAACATGACATATACCTAATAATTCTTTGTGTTCAGAGAGAGCTATTTTAGCCTCAGCCATAATTCAAAGTGTTGGTTAAAGCAATACATTGACTGGTACTCTCTCTAAATATTTTTGAATAAATTAATAAATAAATGTGTTCCTAGAAAATATAAGCAGGTTATGAATCAGAGAGAGCAAACTACTTGCAGTTTTAAAGAGGGAAAAGGTTCCTAGAACTTTTGAATGAAGTCAGTTGAAGTGGGAGCAGAGGGGAAGTTCCTTTGAGCCCAGTGTGAGGGAAGAGAGCCAGGCAATTGTAGTTTGGTGTGGAATCAGGGTTTTGCTTTGAACAGGACAAGGACAAAGAGGAGCATTTGTGGAAGGCCTTGCTGCCCAATTAGTGCACTCGAGCAGCTTTCTATGCTTTCTAAGGAGTTAATCTCACTTTTAATATGAGCACTTTATTATAGAAGAGCTTGGCTCCCCAGGGATTTGCTAATTGAGATGTCACTGTATTCCCGGTGGTTGTGAATCTTCCTCCTTGGGGAGCACAGATGACCTTTGGAGCCAGCCAAAAGTCATTTAGCACCAAGCAGGGTGGGCAAGGCAGGAGATCCAGCTGAGTAATAGAATCTAAGGACAAAACAAAAGGAGACCATAAAACAGGAGAGATTCTGACAGAGGCTCCAAAACCTGTACTGAGAGTGACTCCCAGGACTCCGACAGGCCTGGAGCAGCAGCTTCCAAATCAATGTGTCATCTTCTAAGTGACTCTTTGAAAGGAGACTCTTCATCTGCATACCAGTGTGTGGATGCATTTCTACTAAGACAAATCAACACTGAGTATCTGAAGCACAGACCTATACTAACTGTTCATTCTTGATTCTGAAATCCAACAAGCCTAGGCAATGTATATGTGTGTGTGTGTGTGTGTGTGTGAGAGAGAGAGAGAGAGAGAGAGAGAGAGACAGAGAGAGACAGAGACAGAGACAGAGAGAAAGAAAGAAAGAAAGAAAGAGAGAGAGAGAGAGAAACACTTAAAGAGAGCATGGGGATCTTTTAGCATATTTAAAAGATTTTTTTTTTTTTAAGATGGTTTCTCAGTGTAGCTTTGGAACCTGTCCTGGAACTTACTCTGTGGACCAGGCTGTCTTTGAACTCACAGAGATCCATCTGCCTCTGTCTCCCGAGAGTTGGGATTAAAGGCGTAGGTCACCACCACCTGGCTAAAAAATAAATCTATTTTATGCCACTGTAACATATCAAGTACTAGTCAGATCCTAAACTTCTGAACAGAAAATATGTAAAATAATTTTGGTCAGACCTTTTCTTCTGAGCGTAACTGAGCACAGTGATGCAGATACACTTTCCCACCACAGCACAGCTGTATCCTCATTCATTAGAAATTCACTTTCCTTCAAGATAGAACCCCAAACATCTAGTCTGCCATCTTATTTGTGATAACTATAGAAAACCTTTCGGTGAATCAAATCCTCTAATAGTGTATGGTTGTCAGATTGAAAAGAATAAATAAAAATACGCAACATTCAGGCAGCTGAAGCAGGAGGATTGTCAATTTGAGGCTCTCCTGAGCTGCATTAGAAGACCTTGTCTTAAACAAGAAGTACACATATATGGGGCATAGTGATGTTGGAAGATCACTCACGTTTATCAGAAATGCCCTATTTCATATCTGGAAATGTCACAAAAGAACTCAAAAGAGGGGAAGTCAATGAACTGTTCACTAGTGGGATCTCTGAGCTTCCTCCAGTGGGGGGCTGTGGGGTCTCTGACATCCTCAGAACATCACACAATACGCATCTGGTTGACCCCAGGGAAGACAGACTGTGCAGGTGTTGTTCCTGAGAGTTAGGGGGTTGGAGGGTTGAGGAGAGGGGAGGGAAAGATCAGTTCCTGGAGCCCTGAATGTGGGATACTGTGTGTGTATAAAAGAACTGAAAGGGAGAAGAAAGGGGAAGCTTTCCATGTATGGCTGTAGATTATGAATTGGATCCCCTTTAATGTTCCTTGAGAGAGCGAGTCAAGATTAAAATTGCTTTTTAAATTACTCCCCGTTAACTGGATTGTGTGTCTTTCAGTGACACTGCACAAAGATTAAGTCATAAATCCTCAGGGATTTATTTGAGTTGCAAACAGTATAATTTTTCCTGTTTTCTTTCTCTCCAGTTCCCTATGGTGGAATCTGCAGCCGAGTTGCCACCCATGAGGCCATTGCCAGGAAGCTACCAGGCAGCTGCTGAGACCAGATGTGTGACCTTTCCACCTCCCCCAAGTCCAATTGCGCCTTGCCAGCTCAATTCTGCTATGGATCAGACAACAGTGCAGGGAGCATACACTTAGCGAAAGAAGTATTACTTAAATATTCTCCTCGTGTATGTGCATTAAATATGTTTGCTTATCAAGGATGCCTACTTCTAACAAGGATTAGAACTGGTTAGCAATATTTTATGAGTGTGAAACCACTAAGAGTCAAACGAGGGGAGGGAAGTGTCTGAGAGCCCTGAGCTCCTTAAATCAGAATCCAATGAACCTGTTCTCTCCCAGTCCAAGGAACATAATCAATGGCTTTCTCAGGGGATCGATTCGCCTGCTAGTGGTAGTCTGGCTTTTTCATACAGATAGCCGGTCTGCGATTCACTCCCGTAGCAGCATCTAATCTGGCCTGTATTGCTCTGCGATTCACTCCCGTAGCAGCATCTGATCTGGCCTGTGTGGCTCTTTGTGGATTGCAGCAAAGCAGCTACCACATTAGCTAGGTGACTGACTCTGTGGCTTTTCTTCTTGGTTCATTTTTGGAGATTTCTGTCATGTTCTGTTTCACCTCTCCCTGTGGCAGTTGCACAAATTTCTTAGAAGTGGTGTCTGTCTGTCCTGCACAACAGCGAAAGTTTGTTTGTCAAAGCATGGGCTTTGAGGGAACTTTCACATGCTTCTGAGAACACACAGGTGGTATGTTTGCTCAATGCTTTTGCTCTCTCTTAGTTTTCTTTCCCCATTGATTTTTTCTCTTTCTCCTTCTAGGAAATGTATGTTTGACATTTACTGAAATTCCATATACTAAACCAGAAATGCCAGCCACTCTTCTTGCCATCCAATAAACCTCTCACTCTTGCCTTAAAAGTTAACAGAGAGCAATTATTGTGACAGAGAAATTTGCAGCCATGTTAGGATTGAATTGACAAAGAACTTCTATCGACACCAGTAGGTGCTCAAGGAGGAGGCTATTTTCATTTCCAAATTCACACTTTCTTTATAAACTCAGTTTTCCGGGGGAGGAAAGTGATTCTTCCATGGTTTGTCTAGTTTCTTAGAGGCATCTGAAGAGTTGAATCTCTCCTGTCTGTGCAGAGTCAGCGCTTTAGGGGGAAGAAGCAAGCAGTTCCCCCTCAAAGCAGATTTCCTCTGTATCGTACACAGGCCTACATTCCCTTAAAGAAGAGGATGCCTTGCCATTGAAAATTCTGCTGTGTCTCATGTGTCATTTAGCATTTAGAAGTATTGTTCGTCCCAGTAAGTACTCACTGGCAGCTCATATACACAATGGAATGGAGTTGTCTGAACCGAAGACAAGGAACAGTAGAATTGGATGAAAAGAGGCACATAGGACAAACTGGTGAGAATTTGAGCTTGGGAGGACTCCACAAACTGGCTTTGGTTCCTTCACTGTGGCCTGTGTAAACATCAGCGAATAAAGGAAAAATTAAAAAGCTCACCAAATTTATGGTTCGAAAATATGAGGAATATGGAAAATGACCATATCAAGAATTTTAAATGTTTTTGACAGGCAAGAGAAACAATGAGTTGACTAAAATGCTCAGATTTAACTGGGATCAATAAAGTGACCTTGCAATTGGGTTCAAAAATCTAATTGTGTCCAGGCAAGAGAAGAGAAATTTAGCTTAGCCATCTTTGACATTTGGACAATAGAAGATTCAATATTTTCTAGATCTGTCTTATAAAAAGTAAAGTCAAGGATTAGGGGATGAAACAAATAGGAAAGTGAAGGTAAAAGTCAGTGGCAGCAAAGACAACCAGGATATAGTTTAAAATGCTGTCAAAAAGAGCCATTCGACACAAAATCCACGAATAGCAACTTAGTGCTTGGCTATCTCTTAACTGGGTTCTCTAGCGGGAAACACAAGAGACAAGAACTAAAGTATCAAAAAGGAATAGCAGGTGAAGAAATATACAAATCAGCACAGCGTGGTGCATTCCCTCACCTGCCCTGCGCCTGCATTACTAGCAAGTAAGGTAGTTGGTTAGCAAACAGACTCCTCTGAGAAGAATAAAAAAGAGGAAGGACAGCAAATCATTTGGCTGCTCTCCTATAGGGCAAGATTCAAACAGAAGTCTCAACATTATCTGTGTGCACTACTTAGCCTCTGCCACTGGCCACTCAGGAGACCAGATACACTAATGTGACTTTATCCAGTTTCAGAGGGAGCTATCTTCTACAATTGTACCAGAGGAGAAGCACCCCATCATAGCTGAAGTGCTCAACAAGTGAGAGCAATCAAGGCAAACTGAGGACACTTCCAACTTGCAGAAAATGGGCAGGCGGTACAGCCAGAGCCACAGGGGTCTAGAAAAGAAAAACCAACAATATATCTTTTTTAAAAAGGTATATATTTTTTAAAAAGGTATATTGTTATTTTAAGTCAACCATAGCATAATAGCCTTTCTGTCACAGGCAGAGTATGACAGACTGAGTGTTATTTAGTTGGTAACATTGCAGTGTTTATAGCCTGTGTTCTTTCCAAAAGCCATTAAAAATGTTTTAAGGCTTCCAAAGATTTATTATTTACAAAATATAAAACTGATAAACAGAAATTAATAAATGTTTAATTAAACATCTACAAAATGTAACAAGATGTAGACTACATTATTTGTTGTGTTTGGCATTCATAAAATTTTATTACATTTGAAAATAATTTGTATGTTAGATATTCAAGTTTTATAAGAATTTCTGACTATGCACGATGTTTATGTCAAGGAAATCATTGCCAATCATAAATTAAGTGAGTTGTTCATAAATTTTTTTCAAAAGTGAATGATTTTCAAAATCCTTTCAAACACTTTATGACAGTAAACAACTTATATGAGCTAACAATGACTTTATTATGTTATGCATGGTCTCCTGCTGTCATGTGGGAGCTGATAGTGAAGCGGATACTAAGAACCATCTTCCCATCCAAAAGCTGTCCAGCAAAAGGATTACAGTGAGACTGACTTTGAATTTTTACTTCCCATGTATCAACTATTCAAGTCAAAATAAGTAATTTCATCTCTCTTGCCACAATTCTTTATGACTTACACAGGACTGATAATGTCTATCTTATTGGTTATTGATAATTGAGAATGCTATAGGTTCTAACCTAACAAAAACCCGAGTCACAATAGATGGCATTAGTACACGTGATTCATTGCAGCATCTGGAAAAAGGGAGCTGTCTGTGAGGACCTGTAGATTTTATGTCAAGTGGGAAGAACTGAGGGATTTTAGATGGAGAGACATGGACACTAATGTCCCCAAGACCTTTTCCATGAAGATGTACATGTATTCAACATTAAATATAACATAGCATAAAATGTGAATGAAATGGATTAATGAATAAATCATCAGTTAAAGACGGCTAGATGTTAATACATACTAGGCTATAAGGTTTGAATTTGTGCTTTTGGCTCTAGAGGACAAAAGCAGAATCAGTGGTTCAGAGCTGTAACAGAAGCACAGGTTGCACCTTTTTAGGGAGTAACTATTGAATTAGAAATGGCAAAAATGGAATAGCCTTCCTCACTGGCAGGAGCGGGGGCTTGATGGAATAGCCTTCCTTACCGGCAGAGGCCGAGGGGTTGCAATGTATAGACACTGAGATGTGGAAGAAGGGCTGGGAGTAGCAAATATGCTCAGCAGACTCTTCTACGCTTTCACCTTTCTGTCACCGCTCAGCTTGGGTCATACACCGGACGGAATGCCAGTGCTGTCCTACCCCATTGCCTACAACATGTTCCCAGTGGGAGGAAACTGCTACTCTACTACGGTCATTTCCATTCAGATAAATACGGGCTGCAATTGTGTTGCTGCATATGTTAGAAGCTATTCCTGCTTATCTTGTTGCTTTCTGTTCTATCATGAACAAATCAGAGAACAAGGAGGAGGAGGTGGTGGAAACATTTAATAAAATATGTTAGCTAAGCATTAAGAAAAAGAAAACATTATCCTAACTGCATTACAGCCATGAATTCTTCAAGCAGAATATAAGTGGTGACTGAATGAAGAAGTAAAATATTAAAATATTTTGACCAGTAAATTCTTTCCAGTCACTAAAAAGGCAACATTGTGGGACACAGTGGTCTGCACCTTTAATTCCAGCACTTGAGAGATAAAGGCAGCAGACCTCTGAACTCAAAGCCAGCCTGACTGACTTTGTCATAGAACTAGCCAGGGCTATATAGGCAGAACCAGTGTTTGTTTGTTGCTTGTTTGTTTTTGCTGCAGTGCCATCTTTTCTGTTGGGAGATGCCAAGATGTCGAGAAGGGTCTTGGCTGCCCAACTTTTGGAAGTCTCCTCTTCATTTAATGTTTATTGCTGTCTGTATCCCTTCTTGCCTGCTGTTGACAACGTCTTAGCTACTTCTATGAAGGCGTATCACTATAAGCAGGTCACTAAGGCCCAGTGACCATGGCCTGACATATAAGTGTTGACTAAAAGGGTGATGCAGGTGAGGGTGTATGATGTCATGCCATGGTTTGTGGGTCCTCCAGGTTCTTTTCTCTTCTGTTGCCATGCTTTCCTTTGCCCCACCAATGTGTCTCAGCTTTCGTGGAATAGGGATGTGGCCTTTTGAGGACAGAATTTGTGCCTGTTTTTATGTTGCCAAAGAGAACTACAGTAGCATGGTGACCACACCTCTTTTTCATAGGACAAGAGGCCCGCTTTCCTGCTGGGCAACAAGGAGCACAGGGCTGCATCTCAGAGCACTTTTATCTCTTCCAGGTCAGTGCGAACTAGACCTTTCTGCTTATAGGAAACTGTGTTAGTACAAAGTCCTGCTGCCCTAGATGTAGGTCCTAAAAACAAAAACAGTCCAAAGCCTGATCTTGGACAAAGACAGAGTTTTATCTCTCTGTGTCTTAGGTCCTAATCTGAAACCTAGGAGCAAAAATCTCTGTTGAGGTGAGGAAATCAGGCATAAGTGTGCCACAGAAAGCTTTTCCGTCTTTCCATCCGACTCAAACTTTTTACAGAATATCTGCTTTGAACCCCGAACATGCCAAGCTGCTGCCACTGACAAATGACCCTGGAACTGTCTTCTGGCCGGGGGGTGGAGGGTTGTGCGGTGTTACTTCTCTTTCACCTGAGGACCTCAGGGACAGGCTGAGCTCAGGGTATGGTCTGAGTCTCGGAAACAGCTTCTTTTCCCATTGTGCAAAGCTAATTGGCCCTTGTGGAAATTGGACCTATGCCCTTAAACTAATTAACACTATTGCCTATTAGCTCCAGCTGAACTAACTTCCGAAAACACAAATTCATTTTATTTAGTAGATAGCAATTTGCATTTTTAAAAGATAGCCTGCCCATAGATTCTGGCCACTAAATGTGCCTCAAATTCTACACACGTCCAAGGCAGCATGGACTTGGCATATAATATGGCTACTGAGGTATTAGGAGGGGCAGTGGGAGCTAGAAACTATTGCTTACAACCTCTCTGTCACTAACTAAATGACCTTCCTGGAATAAGTGATTAGCCTCACAGGACCTGGTTTCTCTTCTGTAAAGGAGGAAATTAGCCTAAAGGCTCTCTAATCTCTATTCTTGGTGTGAAAGGCTGTGAACTTTATAACTCCATGCTCCGAGAACATGGAGCTGGACTGACAAATGGCAGGACTTGCTGCCAGTAGGGGAAACTTAGTTAAAAACTAAACCCCCTCGTTAGAACCCAAGCTGCACATATAACTCTTAATGCAAGTTAATGGGAATTAGAAACATCACCAGCAAAACAATCGATGCCCACCCCTTTAGCCCGTGATCTCTTGGTCTGTCATTTAGCTGCCTGTGACCAGATGTCCTTTCATAACTCAGGAGACCTGAAGGAACCCTGAGGAAAACTGGCCGAGGCGAGGCTGACAGCAGGACACAGTGATCTTTGAGGGCAAGGTGCATTCCCATTGCAAGACAAGTCCATGGCAGAGCAAAAACAGCCATGACAGATGGAGAAGAAACAGATGCCTCCTAACCCATCCTCTGCAGGGTCAAGCTTGGTGGCCTACTCTTCAATGAGATTCACTGAAAGGAATCTGCCAAGGAGATTTTATAAGGTGCCCTTCTCAGGAATCATCATCACCATATGCCATCTCTACAATACACGAGCACATTTGCCCTCCAGGTTGTTAGATCAAATGGGACTGGTAATGAATTATGCATAAAACTCTTATTTAACCAACAGCAATCAGTTTAGTTACATGTCTATTTGTAGACAGAAGATGGGCAGTCTCACAGTGTAGGGTTATGCATGCACTGAAGCTCTGGATTGTTCCTTAGCAGTCTGGATGGCTGTGTGCACACCATGATCACAGCAAAGTCTGAAGTGCTTTTCTTTCCTTCGGGAACCCGAAATGGCAAACAGGAGATGCACATGCCTGGAGCCTTTCCTGCCTTGCTCTGCCTGGACACTATCTGGGCCTTCCCACTGCTCCTGCATTCTTACCCTTGACCCCCTGGTGCTATCCAGTTCCCCCTTGTCAGGTCCCTTTGAAAGCTGCCATTTCCTCTCCTGACAGGCAGCAGGAAGGGGAGAAGGCTGCAGGCCAACCTTTGCTCTGAGAGCACTGGAGAATTACTCACAAAGGCGGCTCGTGACAGGGTGTGTTCAGGAAATATTGATAAAGTGAGAGAGAGAATGAGGAGGGAGAGAGGCCTTGTGAGGCCCACCTCCCCACCCCCACCACACACACAACAAAACACCCTCTCCTCTCTCTCCATCATATGTTGGCTGAGATGCCAAGGGGTCTTCTGCAACGGCTCGCCCAAACAGGTATTTGTATACTTCGGTTGTGTTCCACGTGGAGAACTGAGACGCAGTCATGAGTTCCTCACTGATAAAATGGTGAAATATTAAACTTTCCTTGTGGAAGCTAAGTGGATTAAGCAATATAAAGGGCACAGAAAACAGGCTAACAGAAGGTAAATGTGTGTGTAAGTCCTTTTTAGTATACTATTATTAATAATTATAAGATTATTTTGGGAAAGGAAATTACAGTACAGTAACAGACTGCTTCTCTTCTGCTTTTTTTGTTTTGTTTTCTAAAATTAACAGAGAAGAAGACATTGAGAACAGCATCATGACTGTGTTCTCCTGGGCCCTTGCTCTTTGATTTTGTTCTGTTCTTAGTAACTTCATTTCTTTGCTGCACAGCCGTACTGTAGCTCTGGACGGACATAAGGCTGTTCAGGTGTTGCTGCTTGCACTGGTTTTAATTTTTGAAATCTACTCAGATCACAACTACAAAAGAAGACAAACTGGCCCTTGTTTCCAATCAGACATTTACCGACTTACTAATTGTGAACGGCAGCCTTCTCATTTGTAAAATGGTGTGATCGTGTTTATCCCGAATTCCTCCTAGCATTGGAGAGAGAGAGAGAGAGAGAGAGAGAGAGAGAGAGAGAGATCCACTGAGACACTATAACATGAAAAGACACTAAGGAGGGAAAATTACTGTAGAGACAGAAGCAGAGCCTAGATCTTTGAATTAATTTTCTGCACTGGTTAGATCAACGTTTGTTCCACGGCGAGTCCTTCCTCATAGTGAAGGTTTGCCGCTGAAGAATCATTCAGCTGGATTGCGTCACACCTTCACAGTGTCTCCCCACCTCAAAAAGCCAGGCTAGCCATGCGAAGAAAACTTGGCTGCTCAATGCTCTTCCTTAGGACCTTTGCTAACCCTGATGACAGCCTTTGCTTCCCTGCTCAGTTTTATCAAGCTCTTTGTGTTTCAGTGGAGGTTTTTATTTCTTGCCTTTAATGTAAAATGACAGCCAAATCTTCAGAACGTTTGCTGTTGAGATGATGTCTTCTACATTCCTACCGTCTCTCTTGTTTAGTTCTGCTTGTTGGGCTGTCAGATAAAGGCCCATGAGCAGTCTATGGGAATTATTAATGAAGATTCGACTGGTTTTTCTTCTAGAAACGGATCACTTCACTTTTCATCTCACTGGCATTTTACATTAACAATCTAAAAATAGTCATGAGTATTCTAGGGAAGGAAATATCAATATTTGGCAGGGTGTTTTTTGCTTTCCAGTTGTTATATTTGGTTCTTTGCCCAGTTCGGACAAAGATAAACGAATCTTTTTTAATAGTATAATCTCCAAATCAGTACTCATGGAGTTTTGTTTAGAACAAGAACAGAATCTCATTTTCTGACACCTTCCTTTAAGCACAGGTCTGTCTCTGCCTGTCCTGTAAAACAGCCGTTTTTACATGAAATATGACAGTGGTGGTTGTGGAAAAGGATTGTCCGCCCTGCACTGCAGCAGGAAAAGAAGTCTGCCCTGCACTGCAGCAGGCCAGTTGCTGCTTTTCTGCAAACAGCTGAATCTCTGCAGGCTGCCGGCTCTTGATCCATGCTGGTCCCGTTTATGAGCATGGACTGTCTGTGGCATGTTGCAATGCCCTGCCCTGCAGAACCCATTGTGAGCCACCTTCATCAGAGCTTCCTTTCACAGAGAGAGAACCGTGTGTCAGAATATCATATGGATGAAGTTTGACATCTTTATTCATCATCTATTTATGGGATGGATGTACAGTTAAAGGGCAGCTTGAGACCATCAAATCCAAGTCTAGCTGTGACCTAAGTGAAATTTAACTTAGGTCTCCTGAGGTGAAGGGAGAAATGAAGGAAAGAAATGAAGTGCCTGTTTCAATTTAATGCCTTAGGTTTCTCTCTACTTTCTGCTCCCTTTCTCTCTCTCAATCAAAAGGCTGAGACTTTCTTTGCCCCCCTGAAGTTTTAGGGTTTCAGATGCTTTGAGACACAATCTGTGCAACTGTGACATCTGTTTTTTCCTGACAGAGTATTACCACTATAAAGTAGCTTAAACGGTGGGGTCCTCCCCGCTGGGGGCCACTTCAAAAGCAATGTTTGAAGTCCCCTGATGCTGGCTGCGGGTGAAAGCACTGGCCATTGTGTTTAGCTTATTAATTAATTACATTAGGGCACAAAAATGCTAATTTTCATTTACATCTCTCAGCTGTCTTCTGCCTTTGAGTTAACAGCCTTCAAGTCTGTTTTGTTTTTGCTTCTGTCATACATGAGTAACTTTAGTTTCAAATATTGCTACAATGTAGTTATTAAACACCTTGACTTGGGGTTATTAGCATGTCTTTTGAAAGAGAATATTGCCATTTTGCCCTAAAGAAAGCAAAAATTCGAGATTGAGGCAAATCAGCTCTCCTAAATCCTACTAGGTGGAGACAGACGGAAAGCACCTACTTAATAATTTCATTAAAGAAGGAAAAAGAAGTCTCTGGCTGGCCCTTGAATTATGAAGAAGAAAATTGCCCTCCTGCTTCCTGGAGGAGAAAAGAGTCCACCGACTTTTAATCACAGTTGATTGTCTCATCCCAACCACAGCCTGCTTGTTGCTAAATATTTTCTCCCAACTCAAACCAGTCAACAGGAATCTCTGTGGTGTAAAGCCAAACAACCCCCACTACCAAAGTTCAGACGCAGTCACCAGACAAAAATTTGCTAAGAACAAGCACAAATGAGCAGCTAATGGATCCCATATGTGGCCACTAATGTAAGTTTACGAGAACTTCCAAGAGATTTCTGAAGAGAGTCTTGTAGCACAGAAGAAGATCAAACACCCAGTTTCTTGTCACAGCAGACAGCTGATACTCAGTCTACAGTTCCCCTGAATTTGTCCTGGTAAACATTAGGAAAGTTCTGACTGCAATGTTTGCTTTGTCAGAGCCAGCCACAACCATGTGGTAGCCTAGGGGAAGTATTCAGATGTAGCTGCCTTCCTCATGGTACAGACCCATCATCCCTTGGAGTCTATTGCTTGGAATTCATTTTATCCCAAAGAAGGGGTTTCATTGAGTAAAGCAATTTTCTTCACTCAGGAAAATGGTGTGCATTTCAAAATAATTCTTTCCTTCAAATACCCATTCACTCTCTCTCCAGGGAATGAGTTTCCTCAGAGTCACACTGAACAGCTTAGCCACACACCCATTCTCCTGAATAATGGTTGCACACATGTGAGAGAGATTTGTTGTTGTTCATCCCTTGGTTGTAGTCGGAGCAGAAGCAGGGAAACTGGGTTAGACTGCGTTGGGGGTGGAGTTAAACGGCTTACCACTCCTTGTTGTTTGCTTTCCCTTATGTGTGTCATGAACTCTGACTTATAGAGATAAAATCTCCCCTCCCTCTCTCTCTCTCTTTCTCTCTCTCCTCTCTCTCCTTTTGTTAGTGGGACAGCTTCTATGAGGAAGTCACAACCACTAGAATGTCCTTATAGGTTTTAAAGATGACCAGAAGGGTCTTTGAAACCTGTCTTTAAGACTACCCCAATTGTTTCTCTCTTCTCTCTAACCCAGAAGTGAAAAACCCCAGAGCAGTGGTGGAGGAGCCAACAGGGCCATTTAGATGAGGGGACCACAGAAAATTCTTCACAGATCTCAAAAGAACAGTACTCAATTTCATATGGAAAAGCAAAAAACCCAGGATAGCCAAAACAATCCTGTACAATAAAAGAACTTCTGGAGGCATCACAGTCCCTGACTTCAAACTCTACTACAGAGCTACGGTACTGAAAACAGCCTAATATTGGCATAAGAACAGACAGGAGGACCAATGGAACCAAATAGAAGACCATGTTATTAATTCACACAACTATGAACACCTGATTTTTGACAAAGAAGAAAAAAATATCAAATGGAAAAAAGAAAGCATATTTAATAAATGGTGATGGCTTAACTAGAAATCAACATGTAGAAGAATGAAAATAAATCCATATCTATCACCATGTACAAAACTCAATTCCGAATGGATCAAAAACCTCAACATAAAGCCAGCCACAATGAACCTTATAGAAGAGAAAGTGGGAAGTACACTTGAAGGCACTGGCATTGGAGACCATTTCCTGAATATAAGCCTAGCAGCACAGACACTGAGAGAAACAATTAATAAATGGGACCTCCTGAAAGTGAAAACCTTCTGTAAAGCAAAGGATATGGTCAACAAGACAGAATGACAGCCTACAGAATGAGAAAAGATCTTCCCCAACCCCACATCAGAAAGAGGTCTGATCTCCAAAATATACAAAGAACTCAAGAAATTGGTCATAAAAAGATCACATGATCCAATAAAAAAATGGAGCACAAACCTAAACAGAGAACTCTCAACAGAGGAATCTAAAATGGCTGAAAGACACTTCAGGAAATATTCAAAACAACTCTGAGATTCCATCTTACACCTGTAAGAATGACCAAGATCAAAAACACTGATGACAACTTATGCTGGAGAGGTTGTGGGGTAAAGGGAACACTGCTGCTTTGCTGGTGGGCATGCAAGCTGGTACAGCCCCGTTGGATGTCAGTGTGGTGATTTCTCAGAAAATTAGAAAACAACCTTCCTCAAGACCCAGTAATACCACTTTTGGGTATATATATCCAAAGGATTCTCAATCGTGCCACAAGGACATGTGCTCAACTATGTTCATAGCAACATTGTTTGTCATAGCCAGAACCTGGAAACAATCGAAATGCCCCTTCACCAAAAAAATGGATAAGGAAAATGTGGTACATTTACACAATGGAGTACTACACAGCTGAAAAATATAATAGCATCTTAAATTTTGCAGGCAAATATGGAGCTAGAAAACATCATTTTGAGTGAGGTAACCCAGACAGAGAAAGACAATTATCACATGTACTCACTCATAAATGTTTTTTAAACATAAAGCAAAGAAAACCACCCCCAAAATCACAATCCCAAAGAACCTAGACAACAATTGGGCCCTAAAAGAGACATACACAGATCTAATATTCATGGAAAGTAGAAAAAGACAAAATCTCCTGAGTAAATTGGGAGCGTGGGGACCTTGGGAGAGGGTTGAAGGGAAGGGAAGAGGCTGGGAGGGGAGCAGAGAAAAATGCAGAGCTCAATAAAAAATCAATAAAAAAAAGAAGAAGAGGGGACCTGGCGAAATGGTGAATGCTTTTGGACTAAATGGCCCCATTATCCAAGAGCACACAAAGCATGCATGCTGGGAACAGAAATCGGAATGACCTGGTGATGTCCCCAGAGCCTTTGAATTGCTCCTTGACAGTGAGCTGAGTCTATCCCAGGCAGGCTCACCAGTCTTCCAGCTGCCTGAGGCCAGTTGGAGGGAAGCTGAAATGTTCAGAGTCTGAAGAGCCAGCAGGATCTGGGGGATAATGGAGCATTCAGCTTGACATCCCAAACTGGTGTATCCAGGAAGTGTAGGGTTCTTGCTGGGATGGAAGACAGTAATTGTTTTTTTAGCATGACAGATAAGACACTCTGGGTCCTGCAGATTTTCTACAACTAGGAAGCAACTGTTCTCAATGTCAAGACTAAGTATTTAAATCTGGACTTTCAGAGGCTTTCTTTTCTCCCCACCTGCACCTCCTACAGGAGTACTTTCAAGTATAAATGGCCTTTTCTCTTAATTTTACGCTCAAATAGTACAAACACAATCAATTTTAATCTGATCAAATCAGCCCATTAAACTAGTAACCGTGAGTGTGTGCGCGCGTGCCTGCCTAGAGGACTAATGTCAACCAAGGATACCACTCCTCAGCAAACTTAGATCAGTTTTTGTTTGTTTGTTTGTTTTGTTGTTTTGTTTTATTTTTCGAGACAGCGTTTTTCTGTGTTCCTGGTTTTCCTAGAACTTGCTCTGTAGACAAGCCTGGCCTCAAACTCAGAAATCCATCTGCTTCTGCCTCCCGAGTGCTGGAATGAAAGTTGCTGCCACCGCTCACCTGTTAGTGTTATTGTTTTTTTGTTTTTCTGCGAAGTCACAACTCAGTTCCTCATGCTCACAGGAAGCATTTCAGAGACCGAGTCATCTTCCCAGCGCTCAGTCGGTCTATAAGAACCTTCTGAGGAATTAGAGGGACCATCCTGTGACTGGACTGGGCTTACAACCGGTGGAAGCTTACAAATAAACTCTAAGACTGCAGTTCGAGAACTGAAAAGGAGCAAAACGGCAGAAGCTAGTGAAAGATGATGTGTGATGGAAATTGTAAACAGTCTGCTCCCTCGGAGGTTGTACACAGTGCAGTCCCTTCTTGGGTGTTCTCATTGACAGCTGAAGTCAAGTGGAGCCACAGATGAACTATTACTTAAACACAAAACCATCTTCCTCACAGCAGTGCCAGCCCACCTGGTGATCACCCTCCTCTGGTCGCTCACCAGCAGGGTTGACAAATATTTAACCTACACAGAAGGACATTTAGGGAGCTACATCTAGCCTCTCCTCCTCCAGACCCAAAGGAGATTCTTGAAAACATCAGACAAAACAATTCTCAGAATAACGTTGCCTTCAGAGAGGGATTTCCCCTCTAATTCCCTCCCACTTCTGCAGAGTCCAGCTGTCTTTCTCGCCCCCCCCACGTCTCTACCTCTACCCCTCCCCAGCAAACTCTGGAAAAACAGTAGTAACTAACATTTGTGCCTTTGGCAATAAAACCACAGGCCTCGCAAACCCCAAATGGCAAAAAGACATTTCCATTCCAATCCCAGTTTTAAATTAAACTGTAATGAAAAATCAGCAGTGGCAGCTGGGACCAGAGACACTGATTGTCTCTAGGAACAAAAAAGGAGGGGTACACGGGGGAGGGGAAGGATAAAAAAAAGAGGCCGCAAGTAAGCCTCGCTCTGGCAATAAAGCAGCTGGTAAACCTTCAAGTATAAAGAAATTAGAAAAACAAATCTACTACTGAGACAAGCCAAGATGGCTGTTTCCCGCCGCAATCACAGCGAGGCGGATCACAAATCACTCTCCACTTTATCAATGGACAAGGAGGAGGGGCGGGAGGCCGAAAAGATGCGCAGGCCTTTACTGACACCTGGAGGAAGACCAGGGTAATTTTCGGGGCGGGGGTGGGGGGGGGGCGGCCGACTCCTCCCCAACACCCTCGTGGGACTGGGGATTGGGCTTTTCAGGAAAGCATGAAGACACCTGGGACTTCAAGGAAAAATAAGAGGGCATCACTGCCTTCTTATTCTTTATTTTTTTTAAAAAAAATTGCTCTGAGGGAAACAACATGGACTTCAACTGAAGTTTTGAACCGAGTAATTTGACCAAATTGAACCCAACACGGTAGTTTTAACTTTGTTTTTGTTGTTGTTATTCATGGCATAGGTACTTTAATCAGAATGAGAACGAACTCTAGGTTAAATATTTTTATTGTATAGCTTTCCAAAACTTACAAACTCTGAAGAGCCTTCACCATATACTTTTGTTTTCTGAGTATCAGCGATCAGACTAGGAGCGGGCAGAGGTGGGGCTTGGATCTGTACGAACCTGTGTGAACCAAGTTACTACTGAGGGAAGGGGTGTCCAACTTAAGACCATATGGGTTTGTGATAAATAAGACTGTGAAAACCATGTTCCTTCACCAAATAAGGTTCTCAGAGTTCTGTGAGATCTTTTGAAATTAGTGAAACTTTTCTAAAAGTCACAAAATACATGTAGGGGATTACATGATTATAGATAAATCACAGAACAACCTGGAGTAGATGGTGATTTGGGCTGAGACTGACAACTATCCATCTATGAGATCCTTCTGGGAACCCCTTTATAGATATATGATATATATCAGATAAAACTTAGAACATGGGCAGAACATGATTGCCTGTTTAGATGTCAGAAGAATTTTTGTAGAAGAAACAATTTTTGTAATCAGAAATATGCAAGAATATGAAGAATAAAACGTATGTCCTGGGCCAGGCATGGTGGTGATGCCTTTAATTCCAGCGCTGGGGTTGTGGAGGGTTGGGGGTGAGGAATGCAGAGGCATGCAGATCTCTGTGAGTTAGAAGACAGCCAGAGCTACATAGTGAGTCCCCACCTCCATCAAAAAAAAAAAAAAAAAAAAAAAAAAAAAAAAAAAAAAAAAAAAAAGGTCCTGGCTTTCACTAGCTCCAGAAATGAATGGCAGGCATTAAGGGAACTGAAGAGGTCAGAGGATCTGATGCAGCTCAAAGCAAGCAATGCCAAATTTATCTACTATTTAAGTGGAACACACTGCAAAATGCTCAACATTTTTATTTTACCTAATTGATATTGGTTTCTATGCACCTGCTATGTAGTGCCAAGCTCAGGCATGCCAAACTTTGGGTAACTAAAATTTTATTTGCTCATTCACTCTTGAACATCCATTATGTCACCCACTCAGTGCATCCAGCTAACGTCTATTTGCTTTCCTAAGAGAACCTCAACCATACCATTTTTAAGATATGTATATATTATATTTATGTAATATATAATATATTATTATTTGTTTGTTTTTTGAGACAGGTTTTCTTTGTGTATCAGCCCTCACTGTACTGGAACTAGCTCTTATAGACCAGGCTGACTTGGAACTTACAGAGATAGACCCACCTCTGCCTCCCAATTGATGGAATTAAAGATGTGTGGCCCATGGCCCTGCTAAGATTTATACTTATGTGTATATGCCTGTGCCTGGAGGGCAAAGGTGTCAGGACCTCTTGAAAGTGCAAGTTACAGACAGCTGTGAGCTGCTTGGTGTGAGTGCTGGAACTGAACTCTGGCCTTCTGCAAGAATAGTATGTGCTCTTAGCCCTGAGCCATGAGACTTTCAAACTTGGTCTTTACTAAATACCTCATTTTAGCCAAACAAAACAAATGACTTTATAGCTTCTGAAGAGTGAGTCCCACAGCATCCACCCCAGTCTTTGAATCCAGTAACTCTTCCTCCCAGATTTTCTCACTTCACCTCCTCCCCTGCCCCTCCTTACCTTTGATCTTTGTTCTCTGTAGCAAGGGTGATGAGGAACAATCAAAGGAAAAAATTCAACTCCTTTAAGAAGGTTAGATATTCAACTTTTGCAAATCTTAAGAAATTGAACAATAAAAATTTTATTTCTTGGTGATGGCGTAAAATAAATACAAATAGATTCCCCCCATTTCCTGAATGGTGTTTGGGAATGCATACTTAAAATAATAAAAAGTTCTGATGTATATCAAGACTTGGTATTCTCTAGGTTTTGATTTTTGGGTTTGCTTTGCTTTTGTTGTTTTCTGAGCGGTGGGTGCTGGCAGTTGAACAAAATAATCAAAACACCATATTCATCAAAGATTTCTCTTCACCTCTATACTACATAAACGTTCAACAAATCCTCTCCAGCTAAGCTCCCACTACAGTAGAAAATATTTACATGTAGCATGGGTTCAGGCCTGTTGGTGATGGAGATATGAAACTTATTTAAAAAGTACAAGGGGTTGGTGGGGTAGGAAGATGGCTCAGTCAGTAGGTGCTTAATGTGCAAGGATCGGAGCTTGAATTCAATCCCCCAAACCCATGTAGAAAAGTCCAGGGTAGTGGGGAAGGTATGGACAGGAGAGTATGGTAGTTTGAATATAATTGGTCTCCATACTCCCATAGTAAGTGGTCCTATTAGAAGGTGTGGTTTTGTTGGCATGGGTATGACCTTATTGGAAGAAATGTGTCACTGTAGGGGTGGGCTTTGAGGTTTCCTATGCTCGGGATACTGCCCAGTGTCTCACTTGACTTCCTGTTGCCTACACGTTGTAGGACTCTCAGCTCCTCCTCCAGCACCACATCTTCCTGAATGCTGTCACACTCGCTGCTTTGATGATAATGAACTGATAATGAACTCGAAATGAGCCATCTCCATTAAATATTTTCTTTATAAGACTTGTGGTCACATTGTCTCTTCACAGCAATAGAAACCCTACCACAGAGAGAAAGGCACAGCCATCGTCCATGCTCCAATCTGTTGCACAGTCCTTGAGAATTTGCCAAGTGTCCTATTGTCTTGAGTTTCTGTTTCTTTAGCAAATGAAGAGAATCATAAAATGTGACTTATTTGATTAATCTCAAATACTAAAATAACACTCAACTTCATTAAAGTAAATAATTTTTATTTTCTATAGATTTCGTGCTGAAATAACAGATTCCTGGGTCTGCTGTTCATTGCTGTTATGTTCTCCAGAGCAGGGCCTTGTTTGCATAGCTCGCTGTGAGGCACCAGGATTTGGCCAGAGAAGGGACCTCACATGTGGTGTATGGAAATTGAGCTTCATGTGGCATTTAAAGGATAGGGCACATTTTAATTTAATTTATAAGTTAATCTCATTGTGAATAGCATTCATGGAACTGCTGTCTATATTTTGAACACTTTTCTAGGGACTTCACAGATATAGTCATGAGTTATTTAACAACAGGGCTATGTTCTAAGAAATTCGTTGCTAGGCAATTTTGTCATTGTGTGAACAGCGTTTAGTGTGTTTACACAAACTTGGGAGGTGTAAGTCAGTCATTCAACTTGACATATTGATTTGAAGGAGAACTGGAGTAAGCTAACCCTCACCCCTAGCCCTTCTGTGGACAAAAGGGAACTGATACTCTACTGGCTGGAATGTAAACAGCCCAGTCACTATGGAAATCAGAATAGCGGGTCCTCAAAACAAAGGCTAAATCAACCATATGACTCAGCTATACTATTCCTGGGTGTTTACTCAAAGCCTCTGAGTTACCACATCACAAAGACAGGGACAAATCCATGTTTACTGCAGCATATAAAATACTGCGCTATGTGAAATAGTGAAGCCACAGAGCCAACCTAGATGCCCAACAGCAGAGGAATGGGAAAGAAAATGTGGTCCGTAGACACAATGGATTTTTTTTCAGCCATAAACAAATATGACCGGAGGTAGCAATATAAGCAAATTAAGACAGTCGCAGAAAGACGGTTATCATGTTTTCTCTCACTTGTGGTTTGTAGATTTTAATGTAGATACATTAAATTGTGTGTGGGTATTTGCATTGAAAGCAAGAACAAAACTGTCTCAGGGAACAAAGGAGACTAATAGGAGGGGAAAAGAGGAAAGGAAAAGGGAGGGGAGCATGGGAGAATTTGCATAACATGCAATATATACTTGTATGGAAATATCCTTTTATAACACAGGATCATATGCAATTAATATACACAGTGAAGATCTTTTTAAAACAAATTAAGGGGTGCAGTAACCATGAGGCAGGAATATGAAGCTGCTCACAGCACAACACAGCATGCTATTTTGAAGGACTCCTAAAAACGAGGGTCTAAAATAACAACTGCGTAGTACAGTAAATGCAGAAGCTAACAGACTGGCTTGAGCCATTATCGTGGACTGTATATCAAACTGCATGTGCTCCCACCGCCATAACCACAGTCAGATGACGTGGCTTTAGTAGGAGAGGGGTAGTTCTCAGTTTCCCTGTCATCTATCATCCTACGGGACTATCTTCAAATGTGTGGGCCACCATTGACCAAAATGTCATCTCCAACACTGATCTATATCAGTTTCCCTCAGAAATTCTAGGATTCATCACTTTATCTTCATCATGGGTAACAAATTTTGCAGACTCCCCCTCCCTTAACTGACCAGTGGTACAACTGATGCTAATTCTCAATTATCTGGCTCCAGTCTCCACGCACAGTGCTCACTCCTGTTACTCTATGGGTAAAGAATGGAGAAACCCACAGCGGACCCCAAATGCCCATCAGGACCACTCACAGATATGAGGGAAGGAGACCTTGCTTGAAGACTTGCTCATATTCCTGAAAACTCAGGGAAGGGCTAGAGAAGACGATTCTTAGAGCAGGTAGTGTTCTTTTAAAGAACTACATCGCCCTAGGAATCGGCATCTCTGGTGTACCAGTCCCTTCCCGTGGGCAGGTGCTCTGGGTCAGCTCTGTGAATCTAGTGGATCCCTGCTCCATGCTTCGGAAGGTCGGTGACCCCACGTGGCTTTTAAAAGATGAGAAGTTCCCACACATGTGTATCAATTGAGAAACAAAATCTTTTAGTGTTCATAACCTATCAGTGTTGTTATTTAAATGGACTTTGTTGTGATTTCCATTTTTACTTCAAAATTTTTTATTAGGTAAGAAGCTCTCTTCTCAAATAAAGTTTTCAGAGACCACAAACAGCTTCTATAGCAGTTTCCAACCTGAAACACCAAGGCAGTATATCTTCATATTATTTCTGAATTATAACAAAGAGGCCAAGTTCTTTTCTCCTATTGTGAAGGGTTTAAATAATAAAAATTTTACGTGTATTACTGCAAAACTAGTAGAGACCACAAATGGCTATAGAAAATTCAAACCGTTAGGTTCATACATAGGTAGAAAGTACCTTGTTGTATCTTAAAAATCTAAAGCCATATCCACACAAGCCATCTGATCTGCCTTCAGTGGTACATGATCTTCCTGGTGCCAGATTTATTAGCAGTGCTTCTCAAAGTTTGTTGTGGGGCCGACGTGCATTAGAATAGCATGGCAACGACACAAGCACTTGTTAAACATGAAGGGTCCTGAGCCCCAGAAAAACAATTAAATTTAGAACCTCTAGGGGTAGGAACCTGGGATTATCTGTTTAATAAATATCCCCCAATGGTTTCTAATTCATGCCAAGGTCTAAAACCCATTAACATCCACCATAATGTAGTTTTTAGAGCAGAGATGCGGAGGCAGACTTCTACCCAGCCACAACAACCCTGCTCCTCCCTTAGTCTGTTATTGGGATTAGAAGAGAGAGGTGATGAGTATCCAGAGCCTCTTCCTTCTGCCTTGCCATGGGAAGCATTGTGCTTCTACCTGAGGTCCTGGCTCCCCCACCCTTGGCACTAAGCATAGGACATTACTGAGGACAAAAGATAAGCTGGAAAGTGGAGAGTGCCGAGAAAAACTGCAGCAGTGGGCCAGTGGGCGCTAGGGGTTCAGGAGGAGTGTGTGCATGGACGTGGAGCCAGACCCTGAGACAAACCATGGGGCTTTAAGAAGAGAGATAAATAAAGATTTTTAGGAACCTGTTCCGTATATTGTGCTAAAACTCCCTCTTTGCACTTCCTCGGAGGACTTTTCTAATTAAAAGACATTACTCAAATCACTTCGGAGTCAGAGCTAAATTTCTTTGAGAAGCAATTACCACTCAGAATTCAACTCTAATTCTAGAAAGTCCATATTGGATGTTAGAAATAGATTGGTAGATGATAAATGGCATAGAGATGGTAGATAATAAATAGATGATAGATAGATAGACAGGTAGGTAGATAGATGTTGATAGTAGATTAAACTTAATGCAAGACTAAACAACTAAGTACTCTCTTACCAAGTGACTCCCTTATTCCTAACTGGTCCAATCACCCCCCCCCCCCACTAATTGATTACCCCACTAATTCCTACATGTGCTCTTTAGACCTTGTTCCTACTTCAGCTCTCCTTCAATTTCTACTGCTTCTTTGTCTTTCTCGTTTTGTCTCTCCCTGGTTTAAGATAGCTTTCCTTGCTTGTCTCTTTTTTTCCACACCTTTTCATGTTATGATTGCTTTATTTGTCCTTCTGCAAACTTTGCCCTCCATTCACCCACTCTGAGGCTGTCTCCATAGAAGCGTGCCTAGAGTCCACACCGAAAGAAGAGCACCCCAGCCTGGATTCCTGACTCCAGCGACTCCAGCCCTGGTGTTGAGGTCATGTCTATGTCTGATATTTCTGTTTTTCTCCTTCTTGGAAACCATGACCCTTGTCCCTGAAGACTCACATTCATGAGCTGAGACTCCTGGATTCTGAGATGGAATCTAATTGCAGCTTTGATCCCCAAAGACATTTTTTCATCTTTGCCACTCTCAGTCCTCTGTAAGTTATTTTCATTCTTCCAGAAATTATTGGTTTTTTTCCTTCCAGGTACCTCTTTTTTGTACTGGACAAGTAGACAAGTAAGAGTTCTTTCCCCATCCCATGTGACTTAAGTGGAACAGCCAATGATATGTTTAATGAAACATGTTGAGACCTAGCCTAGTCTGGAGTCCTGGCCACACTGACTGGTTGAAGGAAAGTCATAAGACTCAAATAACATGCATGCCTAATGCTTTTTAATATGTGTATATTGTCATTGGGGCGGAGAACTGAGAAAACAAAGAAATTAGATATACTTGAAGGTCTGGTTTCAAAGTCTGTGGAGACAGCTGTGCATCATAAAGTGGTTAATATTCCTTCCTGGAGCAACCCCGAAGCAGTAAACAATGGATTGCCCACCCCTCAGCCTGCTCTGTGTGCTGGGTGTCAATGACCCTGCAGACTGAACCTCCATTGCCCATGACAATAACTTGCTCATGAGCACATCTTCTATTTGCTTCCTCACTCCCTCATCTCACATTCTCAATCTCTTACAGTGCTTCTTGCAATTCTTAAATAAAATACACTTAAATTTTTGTGTACTGTGAAAACAATGAGTTCCCCCTAAGGACTGGAGGGAGATCACTGGAGGGAGATCCATATCCAAATTTTTGGAATCTGGCAAAGGTAAATCAAGGTTATTAATCAGATGACCTCAAAAGTAAGGAAAAAATTCCCCAATTATTGGGCAAATCCAATGAAATTGCAAGGGCCCACAAATAGGGAAGATGAAACTGGGAGAAATGGCCCATAGGCAGCACTACACGAAGGTCTTGGTCAGATCTTGCTAGTTCTGAAGATGAAGAAAGAGGCTAGTTCTGAAGATAAAGAAAGTGTGAGAATCTTCTAGAAGCAGAAGGACAAACAACAACTACCAAGAAGATCATTTGTTCCTAATGCCTCCAGAAAGCAGTACAGCCCAGTGACATCTATGCAGTAGATGGAGATCTATACAGATGTTAAGTAATAAATGTGTGCTGTTTCAAGTCTCTCAGTTTGTAATAATATGTCATAGCATTGAGTTGGAACTAAGATACTTTAATTTTGTTCATACTTTAAGAAAAAACATAAACAAGAGAATTGATTTTCTTTTCTTATTGTTTTTTGGGTGTTCATGTCCAAGTTTCCCAAATTTGTGATGGATAAATGTTTCCTGGATATGGTTTGCCAAAACAATGTAGGAAATTGAACTAATTTGAAATGATGTTTGACTAATTAAATCAAACCTCTGTTTCTTTGGCAGAGCAGACCTTGCCTTGGAGTGCCAGAGGAGTCTCACCAGGACACCCATTTTAATTAGTCAAGCACTGTCTCATATCCAAAGACTGGATCTGCATCTGCAGATATTTTTTGTTTAAAATGTGAAATAATATAAAGATTCTAGTATTAAGAAATAATTATTGCTTGAGACACTGGTGAACTCAGCTATTACCTGAATGCAAGTAGTTTCTTATTTTACTGTAAAGACGATTATTTTGAGCTTTAGAAATAATATAATGTCTCTTCAGATCTCTTAATGCTATAGTGCCTCACAGTGAAAGCTCTTCAAATAAATGACCATGTGCATGTTATTTATATATTGCGAAAACCCTCAAAGTGTTGGCCCATCTCATTTTCCTAGTCAAAGCTTGCTTCCCGGCTTTGCCCTGCTAATGACCTCGATTCTCTCTTGATGCTTTAGGACCAAGCTCTCTTTGATTAATCATTCTCTGTGTTGATATCAAACAGCCCTTACATTCTTCAAACAGATCACTGCTTCTGTTAAATAATGCCCTAAATATGCAAAGCAGATAAATGAACGACCATTGAACCAATGGGAACAGAACTTAGCTCTAAGATGGCAACACAATTATAATGAAAAGACACATAACTGATGAGCCTCATATCTGAGCATAAAATGATCTGTGAAGCGTAAGATCAGAGGACTGCAATTTGAGGGCTGAAGACAGAGTTGCCGTGCTGGAGCATAAACTGGAGTAGACGGCATTTTGAAACTGTTGAGTGTGTATATGTGTGTGTGTGCATGTGTGCGTACACATGCATATATTTTTCTTTGAAATGATTAAATGTTTCAAGAAATAGACCTCTTTCAGGGGCAGCGGACCAGAATGATATGCATCAGGGTTTTATTTCATTTCAGTCTCTTGCTTATTTTAATTTATGAGGTGTGGAGAATATTAGTTTTTAGGATGATTTAATATTTTATGTTGTAAGTGATCTTCTGCAGTCAGTCTGTTAATTAGATACTGCAGACAGACTGTTTAATATTATGTGTTGACTCTGCAGGAAGAAAGGGAGAGGAAATATCTCTGGTAGTCAGAAAGAATCTGAAGCACATGATCCAAGTTCTTTTAGAGACCTTGTGTTAGAGGTATTCTCTGGTAGGACTCATTGTCTTTGTTCTTTCCCAAGGCTGCTGGACCCCCTCTTGTTTTACTCTGTTAGAAGTTTTATAGAATTTGGGGGCGGGGAAAAGACAGGAACCATGGGGTTTGTTTAAATAAAAAAGCCATGTCTGGGAAAATTAGAATATTGGAGACCAGACCCCATTGAAATGCATCTTCCTATGCTGATTTCCTTGGAGGACCCATTTTGAAGTGGCGTTTTCCCATCATTTCCTACCAGCCCGGTCCTCCATACCAGCATCTCCCAAGTAAAGAAATGAAACATGATTTCTCTGAGTATTATTTATATGTTTAGCTTTTTATTTGGAGAATCTGGGAAGGGACAGAAAATTAACATGGAGAATACAGACCACACATGTGTTTTTCTTCTATTCATGTGGTAAAAGAAGGCTGTGCGCTGGCTTCTTCAGTTTGTTGTGTTGTGTGAGTTGATTTTGCTGACCAAAATTTCACAAGAGCTAGGGGACTCACCAAAAAATTATTCTGTCACACGACTCAATTACATATGCCTTACATTGCATTCGTGAATATTCAAATTGCATCATAAGGTAAAGAGAGATTAAGTCAAATGATTCATTTTAAGATGAGGTTCAGGTGCATGAAATTAAATTAAGACAAAGTAAAATAAAGCTCCCCTGTCCATAGTGCAGCTTTCCGTACCACTGTACTAGAACAAGTGTGACATAGTGTTGAGAAGACTTTTCAGCTACAAAATGGTGGCACCTGCTCAGTTTAGCAAAAAATGACTTTAGCCTTAATAGCTACCAACATAAATGATTGCTGTTTATTCATTCCTTAGCCTTTTGTCTGGTTTATTCCGTTCATAGTATCAGAGCTGTTTAATGTACTGCCTTGCCTGAAGCTAACATCATCAATTTTAGCATACACTAATAAGAAATTCTTTATCCATCAATTTTCCATAGAGAAAAAGATCAATATTTGTTCTTCTTTTCATCTGAACTTTATAGTTCTCAAATGCCCTTGATTAAGAAGCAATGGAAGCACAGTGCCAGTTCTTCTCATAAAAATACCAACTAGCAAATATTCATGGGCAAAAGTACTTTTATGAATATCCCAGTGATGTGGGATTTCTCTCTGTATGCTGTGATTACCACTGGTTAATAAATGAACTGCTTTGGACCTATAGCAGAGCGGGGAAAACTAAACTGAATGCTGTGAGAAAGAAGGACAGAGTGAAGGAGAAGTCATGGAGAAGACAGATGCACTGAAACTTTGCTGGCAGGCCACAATGTTGTGGTGAAGCACAGATTAATGGAAATGGATTAAATTAAGATATAAGAGTTAGCCAATAAGAAGTTAGAGCTGATGGGCCAAGCAGTGATTCAAATAATATAGTTTCTGTGTGATTATTTTAGTTCTAGGTGACCGGGATGAACAAGCACCTCCTTGCAACAGTCCAGAGCCTGGGGTGAGGCTGAAGCACCCACATTTTTATACAACAAAACAGGGTGGGCAAAGCACAATAGAAGCACTTGGTACCTGTTGTGAAAAACACCCTGACCAAAAGCTACCAGGGAGGAAAGGGCTTATTCTTATCTTATGGATCACAGTCCAAAGCAATTCTTCAGTTAGTCCCTCTTCTCAAGTCTGCCAACCAAAATTAGCCATCACAAAATATGAAATGAATAGCTTGCCTCTGACTATGTTTCACCTCTCCAGAAAAGCACAGCATCATGGGATAAGATTCCCTTTGGTCTATAGTTTCTCCAGTGTAGAAAGAGAGTCCAAGGCAGACTTTGAGCTTTTCTGACATTCAGAGGCATTTAATGTCCATCTTCCAGTTTTCCTTATAGGAAACACTGGGAGAATTGCTACCCAGGATCATCTAGAAACAGAGCAAAGAACACTGAACTCACAATGACCAGCTCTCAGTGGTGGCACTACCTTTGGGCTGGTGACTTAGCCTCAGAACACACAGCCTAAGACCTTTCCTAAGGCAGGAAGCCCCCTGATGTGCAATAATTTCATTTGAGATTAAAACCTTCCATTTTAGAGGGAGACTCATTAAGACACAGGATGCTAAAAGGGAGGTGAAAAAATGGAATTTTCTAAGGTAAGACAAAATATTCTATTGGAAGGAAGTTGGTTAAATAGAAAGCAAAGAACTCAATAGCTTCAGGAAGCCACTGAAACTGACCAGATTAAATAGGCCTCTCCCTCCCAAATCATATATAAGCAGTAAAGATTTTAGGACTCAAAAACTGATTGAGCTGCCTAGAAGAGGCTCAGATCAGCAGATCTGTAGAAGGCAGAGACCAGGAGAGCTGCCGAGAAGACTCTCAGACAAGGCAAGCTGCTTGGAAGAAGTAGAGAGCAGCTGACATGCCTACACGAGGCTCTGGCCAACTGGGCTACCCAGAAATGACAAATATCCATGAAACCTGTTGAGTTGCATGAAGGTTTACAGTACACTGCAGGTTTCCAGGTTTTATGAACTGTCAGTCAAGTTAGGGTGGGATTTTGGTTATTTGGCTATCATTGGGTCATTTCTGCCTGTTTCACCCATATTCCTGTAAGAAATCCCAATAAAACTAATTGGTTCACTAATTGGAGTTTGGTGGTATCCTTATCTTAGTTTGCTGTCAGTTCCCTGTCTGGGGTAAGTAGACATTTGTTCATGTTTCTTGGGAATAGTACCACACAATACCTCCCTATATGTGGGTCCTAACTGAGCAAGAAGTCAATACAGCACTGCCTCTTAACCATGGGACGTGCCCAGTAACACTAGACAACTGTAAGAAACCCCAACTGAATATCAAGTCCAGATATTGTTGTTACCTCAGTGGTGTGGGAGGTCCTTCTGTCTATGTGCTGCTTTTATTGGTCAATGAATGAAGAAACTGGCTTGGTCTGATAGGGTAGAATAGAGATAGGCGGGGAAACCTGAACTGAATGCTGGGAGAAAGAAGGGTGGAGTCAGAGAGAAGCCATGGAGCTGCCAGAGATAGATGCTGGGAACTTTAGCCGGTAAGCCACTGTCATGTGGCAATACCCAGAGTAATAGAAATGGGTTAAATTAGTATAAGAGTTAGCCAATAAGAAGCTGGAGCTAATAGGTCAAGCAGTGATTTAAATAATACAGTTTCTGTATGATTATTTCAGGTCTAAGCTAGCTAGGCAGCCAGGAAGAACAAACAGCCTCCCTCCAGCACCTCAGACTTCATATAAGTCATCATATATAACAGAAGACGGAACCCAGATGACAGACTAGACCCCTGGCTGTGGTACATGAACAGTAGCCTTACCCAACTTCATGGCATGGTAAGCTTTTTCTATCCAGAATCCTAGAAAGACGTTTTACCTAGCTGTAAACAGTTCAATTTAGAACCCCTGCTGGCTTGTGGAACTATTTCCCAACCAAACATCTGTAAAAGCAGAAAAAACATCTCTGCCTCTTCAAATGTGTGCACATCAGTATCAGAACAGAAATATGACAAAGAATCATGGAAATATGACACCACCAAAGAATGCCCATAAAGCTCCAATAACTGAGTCTAACGAAATGGCGATATATGAGCTAGCACACAAAGATGTTTTTTAAAAGAATTCATAGAATTGAAAGAAAAATACAAATAGACAACTAGAAACCACAGAACATCAATAAAAATACTAGCGTGAAAGATAGGACTGAAAATCACTTAGAAAATATAAACAATTGATATCATCAGTGGGAATAGTAGAATTTCAGAAAGGTCATTTGCAATTATCCAGTCAGAAAAGCAAAAGAAAAGAAATACAAAGTAAAAAGAAAGCCTACAGAACTCATGGGACATCATCATTTACACATTCCCAGGAGGAGAAGAGAAAGAAAAATGACAGATATTCTGTTTAAAGCAATAATGGCTGAAAACTTCAAATGGCTATCCATATTCATTAGGCCCAAAAGTTCTTAAGCAGATTGAACCACAAAGGTCTGTACCTAGACACAGTATAATTAAATTATCAATAGTCAAAGACAAATGGTTTTGAAAGGAGTGAGAGAAAAATAAGTTTTAAAGACATGGGAACCCTGGTAAAACTATTAGTGAATTTCATAGCAGACACATTGTAGCTCAAGAGAAAGATAGATGACATTTTCAAATGGTGAAAGAAAAATATTCCCATTCAAGAAGACAGTGTCCAGCAAAGCTATCCACAGAAGTGAAGAAAAACTCCAAATAACAAAAAGCTAAAGTCCCTCTTCAATAGTAGACCTGTCAAACAAAATATACTAAAGCGAATTCTTCAAACTAAAATGAAAGCTTGCTGTTAAAACAGAATATATTAATGTATAAAGTTAGCATTTTAGGTTTATTTATTTTATTTGTGTGTGTATGTATGTATATATGTATATGTACCACTTGTTCATACCCTCAACTACTAGAAGAGGGCATCACATCTTCTGGAGATAGAACTGTGGATAGTTGTGAACCACCATGTGGATGCTGAAAATCAAATCCAGGTCCTCTGCAAGAGCAGCAAGTGCTCTTAACTGCAGAGTCATCTCACTAGGCCAAAATTCACTTCAAAAACAAATACATAAGGGCTAGAGAGATGGTTCAGAGGTTAAGAGCATTGCCTGCTCTTCCAAAGGTCCTGAGTTCAATTCCCAGCAACCACATGGTGGCTCACACCCATCTGTAATGAGGTCTGGTGCCCTCTTCTGGCCTGCATGCATACACACAGACAAAATATTGTATATATAATAAATAAATATTTTTTAAAAAATAGTTACGTAATTGAACTGAAAATTCTCCCATCTGGATGCTATGCCAGTCACTTTCAACCCATGTATACAAGTTAAATAAACAAATAAACGTTAAACAACTATAACTGCGGCAATACATTTATAAAGACATAAAATGTCAAAATATAAATAAGAATCTAAATAACCTAAGTCATGAGAGTAAAGAAGTGGATTTAGTCATTTTGTGTGCATTGCTTCGTAGACTTGTTCATCTTTTCGGTTCTATTTATTTGTTTGTTTGCTTGTTTGTGTGTTTATCTATTTATTATTTGAAGTAGGGTTTTATATACTCCAAATTGACCACAAATTCCCTGTGTAGTCAAGGCTGACTTTGAATTTCTGGTCTCTAGGCGTATATGTCCTGAGTCCCAGGGCTACAAATACACTGCCATTCTAGTCATATAGCATTGAGGACGGAACCCAGTGCTTCATGCGTGAGAGACAAGCATTCTACCAACTGAATTGATCCTCAATCCTTGTTTTTGTACCAAGTAAGAATAAGTAAATAATCTTAATAATGTGTAAGTGATAAAGAATTCCATTATATAATGATACAGGGGTCAATTAATCAAGACATTTATAAATCTTCATATACTCAACATTGTATACCAAAAAACTTACAACAAGTATTATCAGAACTAACAGGAAAAATGCAAACAATACAGTAATAGTAGGAGATTTCAATTCTCACTTTTTTTTTGAGACAAGGTTTATTTGTGCAGCTCTAGTTGTCTTAGAACTCACTCTGTAGACATGGCTAGTCTCAAATTCAGAGATCCACCTGCCTTTGCCTCCCAAGAATTAAATGTGTATGCCAACACTACATGGTTTTCAATGCCCATTCATAATGAGATCATGCAGGCATGATATAGGAAATAGCAAAGTTGAAGTCGACTGGACAAATGGATCTATAAGATACTCACAGAGTATTCTATCTTACAGAGAAGGATGCCTATTCTTTCAAAAACACGCCTAGAACTTTCTCCAGAATGTATTAAATGTTAGATAAATTCTAACACCTCCAAAACAAGTCTGGATAAACTCAAGGAGATTGAAATCATGCCATGTACCACATTCTACTTCCAATCACAACGTAAAGAAACTAGAAGTCAATGGTGCAAAGAAAACCGGAAAAATTGACAAATCCAGGGAAACTAAATAACATGTTTCTAAACACCCATGGATCAAATAAATCATAAATAAACAAATGTTGTTTTTCAGGAGCTGAAAATAGGAGAACTAGGAAGAAGCTGGTCCAAGGTGCTAAGTTTCAGTTATAAAAACAGATTAACTTCTTGACCCTCAGCATGGGCACTACACTTACTAATATATTTTAATTTAATATTATTTTTCTTTTCTTTTTGGTAGTAGGAATGGACCAAAAGGCCTTGTACATATGAGGTGAGCACTGTAACACCAAGCTACATCATGCTTCTTAGCCCTTACACTTAATAATACATTTTATTTTATTTTTTTTCGTTAAACTTGTTTATTCAAGTATCCGAAAACACTCTTTCCACTTCCTCCCCTCCTCCCAATACTCTCCCGCTCCCCCCACTCCCCCCACTCTCTCTCTTCCTCCCTCACCATTCCCCAGAACAGTCAGGATTTCCTGCCCTGTGGGAAATCCAAGTTCCTTCCCCCTCCCTCCAGGTCCAGGAAGGTGAGCATCCAAACAGGCCAGGATCCCAAAAAGCCAGTCCATGCAGACGAAACAAGGCCCAGTGCCATTGTCAATGGCTTCTCAGTCTTCATTTGGACTTGGGGGCTCAGTCAGCCCCCATGTCAACCACATTCAGAGAGTCCAGTTTGATCTCATGCTCGTTCAGTCCCAGTCCAGCTGGTGAGCTCTCATTCGACCAGTCCCCTTGTATCAATGTGTGTACGCACCCTTCGCGGTCCTGACTTCCAGTGCTCCAATGTGGGTCTTCGTCTCTATCTCCATCCATTGTCGGATGAAGGCCCCCTCTGATTCTGCTTTTCTTGTTCACGATCTCCCTCCCACTGCTTCTCATTTGGGCCTAAGGAGTTAAGTCCAGTGTTCCAATATGTGTCTCTGTCTCTATCTCCATCCATTGCCATATGAAGGTTCTGTGGTGATATGCAAAATATTCATCAGTATGGTTTTGGGCCAAGGCCAGATTAGGCACCCTCTCCTCTGCTGCCCAGAGTACAATCTGGGGACCTCTCCTTGGGCCTGGGAACCCCTCCAGAATCAAGTCTCTTGCAAACCCTAAAATGGCTCCCTTAGTTGAGATATAAACTTCCCTGCTCCCATAACCATCCTTCTTCCCTCCCCCCTCTCATTCCCCCAATCCATCCCCGATCCTATCCCTCTCCCCTCTCCCAAACCATCTCCCCGTACTTCTACACCCCCACCCCCCCCACCCACCCACCCCCCCCCCCCCCCCGTGCACCCAAGTTTGCCTGGCAATCTTGCCTACTTCTAATATCCAGGAGGATAACTATATGATTTTCTTCAGGTTCACCTTCTTATTCAGCTTCTCTAGGATCACAAATTATAGACTCAAAGACCTTTAACTATGGCTAGAAACCACTTATGAGTGAGTACATACCATATTCCTCTTTTTGGGTCTGGCTTACCTCACTCAGTAAAGCGTTTTCTATTTCCATCCATTTACATGCAAAATTCAAGATGTCATTGTTTTTTACCGCTGAGTAAAACTCTAATATGTTCCACACCTTTTTAAATCATTCTTCTATTGAGGGGCACCTAGGTTGTTTCCAGGTTCTGGCTATTACAAATAATGCAGCTATGAACATAGTTGAACAAATACTTATGTAGTATGATAGGGCATCTCTTGGGTATATTCCCAAGAGTGGAATTGCTGGGTCCTGAGGGAGGTTGACTCCCAGTTTCCTGAGAAACCGCCACACTGATTTCCACAGTGGCTGTACAAGTTTGCATTCCCACCAACAATGGATGAGTGTTCCCCTCACTCCACATCCTCTCCAGCATAGGATATCATTGGTGTTTTTGACTTTAGCTATTCTGACAGGTGTAAGATGTTATCTCAAAGTGGTTTTGATTTGCATTTCCCTGATCGCTAAGGAGGTTGAGCATGACCTTAAGTGTCTTCTGGCCATTCGAAGTTCATCTGTTGTGAATTCTCTGTTCAGTTCAGTACCCCATTTTTTAATTGGGTTAATTAGAGTTTTAGTGTCTAGTTTCTTGAGTTCTTTGTATATTTTGGAGATCAGACCTTTGTCTGATGAGGGGTTGGTGAAGATCTTTTCCCAGTCTGAAGGTAGCCTTTTTGTCTTACTGACAGTGTCCTTTGCTTTACAGAAGCTTCTCAGTTTCAGTAGGTCCCATTTATTCATTGTTTCTCTTATTGTCTGTGCTACTGGGGTTCTACTTAGGAAGTGGCCTCCTGTGCCTACATCTTGTAGACTACTTCCCACTTTCTCTTCTATCAGGTTCAAAGTGGACAGGTTAATGTTGATGTCTTTAATCCATTTGGACTTGAGTTTTGTGCATGGTGATAGATATGGATCTACTTTCATTCTTCTACAGGTTGACATCCAGTTATGCCAGCACTATTTGTTAAAGATGCTTTCCTTCTTCCATTGAATACCTTTAGCTCCCTTGTCGAAAATTAGGTGTTCATAGGTTTTTGGGTTAGTATCCGGGTCTTCTATTTGATTCCATAGGTCGACTTCTCTGTTCTTATGCCAATACCAAGCTGTTTTCAATACTGTTGCTCTGTAATAGAGTTTGAAGTCAGGGATGGTAATGCCTCTAGAAGTTCCTTTATTGTATAAGATTGTTTTGGCTATCCTGGGTTTTTTGTTTTGCCATATAAACTTGATTATTGTTCTCTCAAGGTCTGTGAAGAAGTTTGATGGGATTTTGATGGGGATTGCATTGAATCTATAGATTGCTTTTGGTAGAATTGCCATTTTTACTATGTTGATTCTCCCAATCCACGAGCAGGGGAGATCTTTCCATTTTCTGGTATCCTCCTCAATTTCTTTCTTCAAAGACTTAAAGTTCTTGTCAAATATGTCTTTCACTTCCTTGGTTAGAGTAACCCCAAGATATTTTATGATATTTGTGGCTATCGTGAAAGGTAATGTTTCTCTGATTTCTCTCTCTGCTTCTTTATCCTTTGTGTATAGGAGGGCAACTTATTTTTTGGAGTTGATTTTGTATCCTGCCACATTACTAAAGGTGTTTATCAGCTGTAGGAGTTCTTTGGTAGAGTTCTTGGGGTCGCTTATGTACACTATCATATCGTCAACAAATAACGAAAGTTTAACTTCATCCTTTCCAATTCGAATCCCATTGATCTCCTTATGTTGTCTTATTGCTATTGCTAGAACTTCAAGCACTATATTGAAGAGGTATGGAGAGAGTGGACAGCCTTCTTGTGTTCCTGATTTTGGTGGAAAGGCTTTGAATTTCTCTCCATTCAATTTGATGTTAGCTGTCAGCTTGCTGTATATTGCTTTTATTATATTTAGGTATGATCCTTGTATCCCCAGTCTCTCCAACACCTTTATCATAAATGGGTGTTAAATTTTGTCAAATGCTTTTTCAGCATCCAATAAAATGATCATATGGTTTTTTTCTTTCAGTTTATTTATATGATGGATTACATTGATAGATTTGCGTATGTTGAACCAGCCCTGCATCTCTGGGATGAAGCCTACTTGATCATAATGGTTAATTTTTCTAACGTGTTCTTGGATTCGGTTTGCCAGTACTTTATTGAGAATTTTTGCGTCGGTGTTCATGAGTGAGATTGGCCTGTAATTCTCTTTCTTAGTTGTGTCTTTGTGTGGTTTTTGTATCAGGGTAACTGTAGCTTCATAAAAGGAGTTTGGCAATGACTCTTCTGTTTCTATATTGTGGAATACATTAAGGAGTATAGGTATTAGATCTTCCTGGAAGTTCTGGTAGAATTCTGCATTGAAACCATCTGGTCCTGGGCTTTTTTTGGTAGGGAGATTTTTGATAACAGTTTCTAATTCTTCACGACTAACAGGTCTATTTAGATTGTTCATGTGTTCTTGGTTCAACTTTGGTATATAGTACTTATCTAAAAAAAAATGTCCATTTCTTTTACATTTTCCAACTTTGTGGCATATAAACTTTCGTAGTAAGATCTGATGATTCTCTGAATTTCCTCTAGGTCTGTGGTTATGTCCCCCTTTTCATTTCTGATATTATTAATTTGCATGTTCTCTCTCTGCCGTTTGATTAGTTTGGATAGGGGTTTGTCGATCTTGTTGATTTTCTCCAAGAACCAGCTTTTTGTTTCATTAATTCTTTGGATTGTTTTCTCTATTTCTATTTTGTTGATTTCAGCCCTCAGTTTAATTATTTCCAGTCTTCTACTCCTCCTGGGTGAATCAGCTTCTTTTTTTTCTAGCGCTTTCAAGTGTGCTGTTAAGTCTCCAATGTGTGCTTTCTCTGTTTTCTTTAATTGGGCACTTAATGCTATGAACTTTCCTCTTATCACTGCTTTCATAGTGTCCCATAGTGTAGAGGACCGCAACCACATTCGCCATTCCAAGATGGCGCTGACATCCAGTTCCACCGCCCGGTGAACAGGATAACGTGCATGTGTTGGTAAATTTCCAACGCTGTAGTCCCTGCCTCTCCCGAGGCGTCATCTGGGATGATGGGCAGCTGACCAATCTGAGAGTGACACGTCCGAGGCGGGGACTGTTTCCTATATAAGGGCTGGGTTCGCCTCGCTCTGGGTCTCCGCCATGTTGGCTTATGCTCTCGCTCTCAGGATGCATTAAAAAGCTGTTCTGCAGAAGGATCCTACATGCCCCGCGTCGTTCTTGCTGGCGAGACAGTAGCGCGGGACATCTGGTCCCGAATCCCTCGGGACGCTGAGGGACCCTGACAACTGCTCGCACCGCCGGAGACCCCTTGGACACAAGGAGGATTCAGAACTGCAGGTCTGTATACTCAGAGAGATATGGCTTTTCCTGGATTTTTCGGTTTTGGGCTTGACTTGTTTCCGCATTGGGAAGGTTTCGTAGGGGCCTTGCTACCTCTTTTAGTAGTCCTCTTATTTTTCGCCAAAGATTGCTTAAAAGATGAATCCTGCCAGGCGGTTGCTGCAACGGAGGAAGTCCAGGATAGCATTTTAGAAACTGAGTACAGTGAGAGGTTAGGTGCGCGCACAGTCTCAAATAAGGAAAAAGGACCCTCCAGTGGTTTTAAGAAAATAAGAATGGGGGAGAAGACTGATTTACAAGGTCGAAAGATTTCTGGAACCAACAATAAGAAAAAAGGAAAGGACAGTAGTTTATATCCTCTGCAGGAGCTTGAAGCTCTGCAAATTGAAAGTGACCATGAAAGTGAGCATGAAAGTTCTGGCTCAGGAGAAGAGGTAGAAGAACTAGATACAGAGGAGGAGGCAGAATTAACCAGCGGTAGGGCCATGAGGTCATCCCAAAGGGCCCATCCGCCTCCTTATGTACTCATGTGTCATGAGGACTTACAGGTCCTAAGGGAAGCCTACCCATTGCTCATTAAGAGTTTACAGCTATGGGGTCTTCAAATAGCCGCTGAGAAGGTCCAGATTACAGACACTGGCCAATTCTTAGGTTCTGTTATTCTTCCTGAAAAGATTCTACCACAAAAAATAAAAATTTATAGGGACGATTTGCGAACATTAAATAATTTCCAAAAGTTGTTAGGAGATATTAATTGGCTGCGACCGTTTTTAAAAATCCCCTCTGCTGATTTGAAGCCATTGTTTGATATCTTGGAAGGGGATACTCATATTACCTCCCCTCGGGCCTTGACGCCGGCAGCAGAAGCAGTCTTATTACTAATGGAGGAATCCATTAAGGAGGCACAGCTGTGCCATATTGATAAAACTCAACCATTTGTTCTATATGTGTTTAAAACAAGAAAGCTACCCACTGCTATGTTATGGCAGGATGGACCGTTACTGTGGATCCATCCGCATACTTCTCCTAACAAAAGTATTGATTGGTATCCAGCTGCTATAGCTCAAATTGCCCTTAAAGGCCTTAAAATGTCTGTTAGTCATTTTGGTAAGCATCCAGCGGTTATGATAGTTCCCTATACCTCCTTTCAGATACAAACTTTGGCCGCCACCTCTGACGAGTGGGCAATTTTGGTTACCACCTTTTCAGGAAAAATTGATAATCATTATCCCAAACACCCTCTGCTGCAGTTCGCTGCATGTCATCCCATTGTGTTTCCCTAAGTTACGTCTTCTGCCCCGCTAAAAGACGGGATGATGGTGTATACAGATGGCTCCAAAAATGGTGTGGGAGCCTATGTTATGGATTCTAAAATATATACAAAAAACTTTTCTGCCACCTCACCACAGATGATGGAATATATGGTGGTTTTAGAGGTTCTTCAAAAATTTCATTGTCCTCTTAATATTGTTTCTGATTCTGCCTATGTGGTTAATGCTGTTAAATTATTAGAGACCGCTGGAATTATAAAACCTACTAGTATAATGGCAGCTCTTTTCCAGAGGATACAGGACTGTTTACTAAATAGGAGAGCTCCATTTTTTATCACACACATAAGAGCACATTTGGGGCTCCCGGGCCCCATGAATTTAGGTAATGATCTGGCTGATCATGCTACGCAGCTTGCTGCGGTAGCTCTTGCCTCCCCGTTACAGACCGCTAAAACCTTTCATGATAATTTTCATGTTACAGCTGAAACCCTGCGTAAACGTTTTTCTCTTACCAGAAAGGAGGCTCGTGATATTGTAACCCAATGTCACAATTGTTGCCAGTTTCTCCCTATCAGACACACTGGCATAAACCCCAGAGGAATTGCGTCTTTGCAAATATGGCAGATGGATGTGACTCATATCACTGCCTTTGGAAAACTTCAATATATGCATGTGTCAATTGACACATGTTCTGGCGTTATTCTTGCCACACCACTTACAGGAAAAAAAACCTCTTATGTCATTCAACATTGTCTTGAGGCATGAAATGCTTGGGGCAAGCCCACATCTTTAAAGACGGATAATGGGCCTGCCTATACTTCTCAAAAGTTTAAACAATTTTGTGCACGGATACAAGTCACACACATTACAGGCCTGCCTTATAACCCCCAGGGGCAAGGTATTGTAGAGCGAGCACATCGCACACTCAAATCTTATCTACTTAAACAAAAAGGGGGAATATTGAAGGAATTACCCCCAACACCAAGAGTAGCCATTGCCATGGCTCTGTTCACTATAAATTTTTTAAATCTGGATGATAATGGCCAGAATGCTGCAACATGACATAGTTCGGACCCGCAGCGGCCCAAGGATTTGGTTATATGGAAAGATGTGTTTTCTAATGAATGGAAAGGCCCGGATCCCATCCTGTTGAGATCCAGGGGCGCTGTTTGTATGTTCCCGCAGGACCACAAAAATCCATTCTGGATGCCAGAAAGACTGACCCGAACGGTGAGGGGTGACCCACAACACGCGGACTCGCCTGAAGATTTGGCTTCTGTTCCTCCTACCATTTTGCGGATGGATGACAACGGTTACGAAGGAGCAGGTTACGAAGGAGCAGCGATGGGGGATACTCTCAGCCTTCCTGAAACCGACACCAGTCAGCCATAGAGTGGCAATGTTTCCTCTTTTTTTTATTTTATTTTACAACCAATAAGACTCTGGGGGCTCCCCTACCTTCTATTTATAAGCTTAGCCGAAGGATTCCAGTCCTGGGTTGTGTCCTTCATCTCCTACTTTAAGATTGGGTGGGGGTGGAAATGTTTGGAACAGCCCTATGCTGTAGATCAGTGTTTCTCCTCTGGATGGTCTGCTGACTCAAATCTCAAAGTCATAGGGACAAAGTGTGGTTATTGCACAAGCGCTGGCTGCCCTGGAACAGGGAACCTCTACTGATATGGTTATCTATGCTGAAGCAGTAAGGTTTATGCCAACCAGCTCCTGCACCCCTAGGACACCTCTGTCCATTGCACAGGGTGGAATGCTTGGCTTAGCTAGCCCTGAAGGTTGTTGAGCTAAAGAACATCGCACAGAGAATGGCCCTCTCTGAGAGATATGTCGCCCTGCATAAGGGTTTCCTGCCATATATTCCCTTTCCCAGAAAAATGGCAGAGGGCAGGCCGGATAAGTTCCAGATGTCATGAACCTAGGGGCAGATTCCGTGCAAGCCCATTATGTTTCCACTTTGGGAAGTGCGACCTCTATCTTTGCCTTCTGAGGGAATTGCCTTTCTGCAATGAAATAAAAAAAAGGGGGAGATGTAGAGGACCGCAACCACATTCGCCATTCCAAGATGGCGCTGACATCTGGTTCCACCGCCCGGTGAACAGGATAACGTGCATGTGTTGGTAAATTTCCAACGCTGTAGTCCCTGCCTCTCCCGAGGCGTCATCTGGGATGATGGGCAGCTGACCTATCTGAGAGTGACACGTCCGAGGCGGGGACTGTTTCCTATATAAGGGCTGGGTTCGCCTCGCTCTGGGTCTCCGCCATGTTGGCTTATGCTCTCGCTCTCAAGATGCATTAAAAAGCTGTTCTGCAGAAGGATCCTACGTGCCCTGCGTCGTTCTTGCTGGCGAGACAGTAGCGCGGGACACCATAGGTTTGAGTATGTTGTGTCTTTATTTTCATTAAATTCAAGGAAGACTTTAATTTCTTTCTTTGTTTCTTCCTTGACCCAGGGGTGATTTAATAGTTGACTGTTTAACTTCCATGAGTTTGTTGGTTCCTGGGGGTAGCATTGTTGTTGAATTCTAACTTTAATCCATGGTGATCTGACAAGACACAGGTGGTTACTAATATTTTTTTGTATCTGTGGAAGTTTGCTTTGTTACCAAGTATGTGGTCAATTTTTGAGAAGGTTTCATGGGCAGCAGAGAAGAAGGTATATTCTTTCCTATTTGGGTGGAATGTTCTATAGATATCTGTTAAGTCCATTTGATTCAATACCTCCAATAATTCTCTTATTTCTCTGTTGGGTTTCTGTCTGATTGACCTGTCCTTTGGCGAGAGAGGTGTGTTGAAGTCTCCTACTATTAGTGTGTGTGGTTTGATGACTGCCTTGAGTTCTAGAAGTGTTTCTTTTACATAAGTGGGTGCCTTTATATTAGGGGCATAGATATTCAGGATTGAGACTTCCTCTTGATGAATTGTTCCTGTTATGAGTATGAAATATCCATCTCCATCTCTTCTGATAGATTTTAGTTTGAAGTCAATTTTGTTAGATATTAGAATGGCCACACCTGCTTGTTTCTTAGGTCCGTTTGCTTGGAAAACCTTTTCCCAGCCCTTTACTCTGAGTAGGTGTCTGTCTTTGTGGTTGAGGTGTGTTTCTTGTAAACAGCAGAATGTTGGATCCTGTTTTCGTATCCAATCTCTAAGTCTGTGCCTTTTTATAGGTGAATTGAGTCCATTGATATTAAGTGATATTAATGATCAGTGGTTGTTGACTCCGGTTATTTATTTTTTTGGGGGGGGGTAGTGGAGTGTATGTTTTTCCCTTCTTTGAGTTGTGCTTGTGAAGGGTCGCTAGATGCCTGAGTTATTGTAGACAGTGTTAGGAATGTTGGATTCCTTGGGTTGTGATTTGCCTTCTAATACTTTCTGTAAGGCTGGATTTGTAGCTACGTATTGTTTAAATTTGTTTTTATCATGGAATATTTTGTTTTCTCCGTTGATAGTAAACGATAGCTTGGCTGGGTAAAGTAGTCTGGGCTTGCATCCATGGTCTCTTAGTTTCTGCAGTACCTCTATCCAGGACCTTCTGGCTTTCATGGTTTCCATAGAGAAGTCTGGTGTAAGTCTGATAGGTTTACCTTTATAAGTTACTTGATCTTTTTCCTTTGAAGCTCTTAATAGTCTCTCTTTTGTCTGAATGTTTTGTGTTTTGATTATTATATGGCGAGGGGATTTTTTTTTTTGATTCAGCCTATTCTGTGTTCTGTATGCTTCTTGAACCTTCATAGGGATATCGTTCTTTAGGTTGGGGAAGTTTTCTTCTATAATTTTGTTGAATATATTTTTCTGGACCTTTGATCTGCAATTCTTCTCCTTCTTCTACCCCTATTATTCTTAGATTTGGTTTTTTCATTGTGTCCCACATTTCCTGAATGTTTTGTGATGAGAATTTGTTGGATTTGCTGTTTTCTTTGGTCAGAGCGTATAATTTCTCTATGGTGTCCTCAGAGTCTGAGATTCTTTCTTCTATCTCTTGTATTCTGTTGGTTATGCTTGTTTCTGAAGTCTCTGTTCGTTTACCTAGATTTTCCATAGCCAGACGACCCTCGGCTTGTCATTTCTTCATTGACTCCATTTCAGTTTTCAAATCTTGAACTGTTTCCATTACCTGTTTGATTGTTTTTTCTTGGTTTCCCAGAATTTCATTTACAGATTTACTCATTTCTTCAAACCTTTTGGTATATTTCTTTTCCATTTCTTTACTCATTTCCTCAATCTTTTTGTTATACTTATCTTCCATTCCTTTACGGCAGATTTTCACCTCCTGTTTAAGTTCCTCTATTATTTTCATAAAGATCCGCTTAGAGTCAATTTCTTCTATTTCTTCTGGAGTAGGGTGTTCAATTCTTCTAGTTTCATGATCCCTGGATTCTGGAGATGTCATGTTGCCTTTCAGATTGTTGGAGGAATTCTTGCATTGGCGCCTGCCCATCTCCTCCTCTCTGGATGAAACTCCTCAGCACTCTCTGGATAGAACTCAGTACTGCAGCCGGGATAGCTGGTGTTTCCAGGATCCAGGAGACAAATGGGCAGCAGCAGTCGGGGCAGGGAGGGGTCCCGTGGAACACTGAAGACCCTGCCGCAGAAGCTGAGGGGATGGGGCTGTGCTCTCTTCTGGGACAGAGAGCCCAGGTGAGTACCCACCCACCTCTCTGGATAGAACTTCTCAGCCTAATAATACATTTTATACTTGAAATTTAAGAGAAGAGACATAAAATATTCTTCCTAAACACTAAAAGGAAGTAATTATATGAGTTAATTGATGTGCTAACTAACTTAATTGTGGCAATCATTTTACCATATACATGCATATCAGATCTTTACATTGTATACTTTAGAATATATGTAATTTGACAATTATATATCAATAAAGCTGGAATCATGACAGCACTATGGATCTGGTATGTTTCCAGGCACATCGCATTTCATTCTGTTTACCTTTATTGCAATCCATAGATGCTGCAGATTGCTACAAACTGAAGGCTTGTGACAATGTATGTTATGTGCCCTGTATGCTATCAGCATCATTTTCACAACATCATTATGTACCTCCTTGTCCTTGCTTCCTTTTGGTACTTATGGTACTTTTTAAAATCTCTAGATTATTACTGTATCTTTATGTGATCATTATTCCTATGTTGTACCAATGCATTGTCTGGTAGCATCACAAACAACACCCTTAAAGAAGAGAGGATGTGTTTGAAAAACATTGGCTATATTCTGAATGCCTCATCATCTATTCCTTTCCATCTCTTCAGGCTTCCCTGAGACACTACAGTACTAGTGGCCTCTAAGTGTTCAAGTGAAGCAAGTCAAACATCTCTTTAAATCAAAAGCCTAGAAATGATTCAACTTAGAAAGGAGGCAAGTCAAAAGCTATAGTAGCCTGAGCTAAGCCTCTTGCTCCAAACAGTTTTCTAAACTGTGAATAAGGGTAAGTTCTGGAAGTAAATTAAAAATGCTAATCCCTTGAGCACACAAATGGAAAGGCAGTTAAACAAATTTATGATTGATACAGGAAAGGCTTAGTGGCTCAAATAGGTCAAATCAGCTAAGACATTCTCTTAAACCAAGGCCCTAACATTCCTCAGTTCTAAAATAGGATAGAGAGGGTTAGAAGCCAGTGCTGTTACAAAACTGCAGGAAGTTCCCCAAAAGTCCAGCTAAGATTATTGAGGAAGGTGACTGATAAACCAGCCTGCCTCCACCTGAGTTTAAAAGCCATCTTATAATAAAAACGACCTAAGTTCATTCCTGTTTATGATGAAATCTGCTTCTCAACTTGTAACCTTAACTACAAATGGTTCTATATTGCCTGTTTCAGGAAATGGCAACTATGTCTTTGTTTCAAAGGGTTTTTATGACCATCAATGACTACCTGTTGTCATGACTGTCTTGTTATGCCCACCTTGCAATCATGTCTTTGTTTCAGGAGGTTGTTAGGACTAAGTTGTTGTGCTTAATGTTCTGCTCCTGTAAACTTGCATATTTTGCCTGCCAAATGCCCCATTTGTAAACTTCTCTTGCCCATGAGCTATACAAACTTTGTCTTCCTCATCTCTAATATTGACCTGTTGAACTCCACCCTTCAGGGGAGGTGGCCCATGTATACTAATAAAAAACACTTGCTTTGATTAATTTTGCCATGGTGATTTCTCCTCACATCTTTGGGGTTAACAGTGGCCACACACTAAACAACAGATTATTAAGGGATTTGAAAGAGTCTTCTGTTGGAAGAAGAAGCCGTCTAGGACTTTCACAGCTAGAGAGAGATCAAGGCCTGACTTAAAAGGTCAGGTTAGCACTCTTGTTATGGGGTAATGCAGCTGATAGCTTTATGTTCCAGGGCTTTTAAGAATCACAGGAAAATTTCTATGTCCCTCTAAATAGAACAAGCCTGAATAATAGCACCTCTGCATGCAATGTTCTTTACTGAAATTCCTTTATTATGTTTTTATTAGCTTACAAAGTAGGTTTCTCACAGTATTTCAATATATGTTTAGCCTTGGTTGACCTCCCCATTGCTCCTTCCCATCTCCATGCTCCATCCCTTTCCCTTTTAGTGCCCCTCTCCCATTTCCATACACATTTACTGTATTACTTATCCCACCTCTATCCCTTAAAGCCTTAATTTTCCCTTCTCATGGAAAGTTTCATGTCATTTCAGTACTCACCTACTCCTACATAAATGCATAAATACAAAGATTGGAAGCCAGGATCAAGTCAGCTACAGAGACATACTACTCAGGAGAGTTCTTTTCATAAATCTATAGCTTCCATAGTGATTTCTCTGTTTGACCTGGTTAGAATAAACTGAAAATTTACTTCCAAAAAGAACGTAGATATGAGTAAGAAGAAGGCAAAAATCACAAAAGGAGGGCAAAGCATCAACTCTAACAGGAATTTGGGAGAAGTTGAGTTCACCCTCACCCTCACGTTAGCTATGCTTGGGAGCATCAGGGAGGGCACTTCATCTGGAGTAGAAGTAGGATAAGAACTAGAATTAGAAGCTCCACAATTTCATGATAAAATTTTGTTTCTTAAGGGTGAGCAAAGCAAGTGTTTTTGTTTTCTTACTTGTTTGGTTTGAGTGGTAGCTACTCCTGTGATGACGCTGAGAGACTGTCGGCATGACAGCAGGATGCTCTTAGAAGGAGGGCTTCAGAGCATTGAGTCCAGGTTTGAAGGAAGTTCTGCTGACAGTAAAATGCTGTCAATCAATATGCATGCTACAGAGAGATCTTTTGTGAAAGGGAAAGCCAATCAATGCAGTAAACCTCATAGTTATCTCATTTTAGGAAATTTTCATGGCCACCCTAACTTGCAATAGCTGCCACCTGACCAGTTGGCAGTCATTGACATCTATAGAAGACACTCCACTGGTAAAAGAGTTAGAAAGGGTGAAAGGCTTCAGTGAGCAATCTCATTCTTCATTAAGTTGTGTATATATTCTTTAGATATAATGTTATTGCATATTTAACAGATACTACTATACTGTAAACATTTTATATATACCTAGAAATCCCAAAATTCATGTATCTCACTTTATTGAAATATTTGTTTTATTTCTTTTTTTCTGAAACCAAACTTGCAATATCTCTGAGGTATCCTGGTATTCTGTGTGTGTGTGTGTATATATGTATTTATATATATATATATATAAAACATGTATGTACATATATACATATATATACGTATATGAGCATGTTAGTTTTTTAAATCTTCTTTTAAAATGCAAAATTTCCTTATTGGCAATAAAGGGTGAAGGATAAAGAGCTAATTTGCAGAGCTGAGTACTGAACATTTGGCAGCAGAGTTATTCAGCAAATGCTGGTGACCATTGATGGTAACCCCGTCACAATGTACTCTAAAGCATCAGTTGCTGCTCACTTACACAACATCATCTACACATTTAGTAGAGCAATAATACCTCAATAAAAGGTTGTTTCGAGTCTTTGGAGAAAGCACTTTGTTTTCTTAACGTGCTGGCTCCTTTTTTAAAAACCTGAAGGCTTTGTTCCAATTAGTTACAATATACAAATCTAGTGTGATTCCACGGAAATATATCATGTACTCAAAATATGTTTAATGTGGCAATGCCACCAACCAGCACAGTTCACAAGAAGGCATCTTTTTCCTCTTCCTTTTTCTATCTGCCGTTTAATTTCATTACAATTTCTAAAAATTTTCTGGTAGAGTACAGCTGCTCCACTGCTAATAGCCTTGAAATAGAAATGTGTTACTTTGCTTAGAGAGAGACATCTGCACACTGCAGAAAAACAAAATCATGTGATGTGATTAATACTGGAAGATGGTTATTGGTATTTTTAATGCATAGTTTAAACTCAAATATGTTTGCCTTCTAGTCATTTTTAGATATGTTGTTCTGATCTATGCTTTAAATCTGTGATGCTTTAAAAATCTATATTAAAAAAAAACTGAGCCTGCCAGTGGATCCAACACCTCCTGCTGCTAGTTGGCTGGAGGTTTTTTTTTATGTCACAAGCAGAGCCTTTGATAGCTACCCCAGGGGCTCTTTATCCAGGATGATGTCAATAGCCACTGCCAACATTTGGTCCTTCCACCTTCTTTGAGCCTGTCATCTTGAAATTTGCCCTTGCAATAAGCAGTTTACTTTCATACTACATTTGAATATGACAAGAGTATTTAAGACCTGGGATGGCAATGGGGCAAGTTCAAAAGTTTGCAGCTAGATGGATTATTACAGGCTTAGAAATCACAACAAGGGAGACCATGCATGCCTTCTCTCTTGAAAATCTCTTGGTGCGTCATAAATCTTTTTCTATCTGTGCCCTATTCTCTAATCATTTCACAAGTGGTCAGTCTCAAGACCCAGATTTACACTCAGAGTCCTAGCACTGACGTCACCAGAGGACACGATTTATGTAGTGGAGGTTGACTAAGTATGGGATGCAATCCAGTCCTTGTGACAAGAGTCAGAAATGCTCTCATCAGATTGCCCTGCTTACCATTCATCGGACCTCAGTGCTTCATGTGTCCTTAGAGGGTACCTTCTTCAGTCTCTTCCTTTTGCACATAAAAGTGGGGACCTGGGAAGCCGCTTTACTGGAGGATTGTGCATCAAAGAAATCTTTCTTTTTCTGATTTTCTTAATTCCTATTGTGCTATTATAGCCCAATGCCTCAGCTTGAGCAATTACTAAGGAGTAGAAATCTCTTTGGTTATGGTTCTTGGGGGTAGGAAGTCTGAGATACAAGAGGCTGTATCTGGAAAGACCTCTCTTGCTCAATCACCCCATGGCAGAAGGTGGCAGGTGAAAGGAGGAAGGCTAGATTAAAGCTTTTGTAAGGAGCCCACTCCTGTGTTGGTGGCATTAATCCATTCATGGAGGCAATGACGTCTTAAAGGTCCCACTTCTCAATTGTGTTGCAGTGAAGATTGTTTCCACGACATGAATTTGGGCTTGGGGGACATGTTTGAACCACACCGTACTCACCTGCAATTTGTGACTTTAGAAAGGTGCAGTCCCTCCTCCTACCACAATCTGGAGTCCAAGAAGCAGATTCTCGAGACCTTAAACTCTCCTGCTTTTACATGGAAGGAACATGGCCTCACTTGCACTTGCCTTTTGGAGCCACAGAAGGATAGTTTGACCAAGCTAGAAGACTCAGATCTCTGACCCGTAATCATCTCCAATAGGTTTTATACCAGCCTAAATAAAATGCTCATCAAACTCTATTCAATAATATGCATCCCCAAAAGCCACACATGCTAAAATGAGCCCTTTAAAGCAGAACTATTTGACAAGTGCTGTTGGGACAAAAGGGTAGACATCTGGGGGAGAAATGGTTCTATACCTCCCTCCCATGTAATGATCCATTCTAAATGGATCGAAATTCAGACAATAGAAATATAAGCATTAAAGTGTGAGAAAAATCTAATATAGTTTTAATTCTTGGGCAGATTATTTTAACCCTTTCTCAACATTTAGGATCCATCCAAGGAAATGTTAAAAGACATATGCAATAGCAAAAGCTTTTATATAACAAACATATATACACATAACATGCATGCACAATGCATGCATGCACATATGCAGGAGCACACATACATGCACAGAGCCCTAATAGAAAAATTCACAAATTAAAAAATCACAACTTCTATATAAAATGAGATTTATCTCTCTGATTAAAAAAGATAGCACCCACACATAGAGAAATAAGAACTCAACAAGCTAACAGGAAATTTTTTAAAAAGTGGACAAAAGATTTAAACACACAATTCACACAAAAAGAAACACAAAAGGCTCTTAAGCATTTGGAGAGACGCTCGACTTCACTCATAATAAAAGAAATGCAAATTAGAACTATATTGAGATACCATTTTTCTCCTATCAGGTTGGCAAAAATCCAAATCCACTCCACTGGAATGGATGTAGGAAAGGACCTTTCTTATACGTTGCTTATGGGAGTAGATGTTAGCATAACCCCATATGGAGAGCAATTTAACAAAATCTATCAAAATTACAAATGCTTATATCTTTTGCTCCGACAGTTTTACTTTTGGAAATTTATGTTACAAATGTGCAAGCAAATAAATGAAAGGTATTCATCACAGCATTGTTATAAGAAGACATACACAAAATTTTATACATAGCCCAAACTGTTAAATTCAGTAAGTTGCTAAAAGACACAGATTAAACAAATTATGATACATTCAAACAAAACAATTCTATAATAGTTAAAAATTAAAAACAATAGACCAGACTATAGTAATATGGAAAGGTGTCCAAGAGATCATGATAAATGAACACACTTGTACATAAAGCAAATTGCAGAAGAACATAAAAGGAAGCTACCTGCTTCATAATAAGGCAAAAATAGCCTATTTCTTGACCTCACATGGCTGTTGCACTTGTGAACTCATAGCAGCAGAAGGCCCTTCAACAGTTCATCATGGATGAGTAGGTAGGGCTTGATGTGGCTCACCCCTTTGAGCAACTATTGGGAGCTAGTGGTTGTTGCTGATGGAGTAATTTTCTTCAGGTTTGTTGCCACTGACAAGTTATTCATGCCCATGAAAGCAGCACAATACTAATTAAACTCAACAGCAAGTCACAGGGGGACGAAAAAAAGATGGAAATAGGAGGGAGATTAGCAGGGAAGAAGGAATACAACAGGAGAAAGATGAAGGACAGGTTGAGGAAAGGTAATGGGAGACATGAAAATGACCAAACTCATTACTAGGGAGAATACAGATTTACATTCTTCTAATATACAGGGGGAAATGCACCGGGAACTAAGCAGAGGAACTACTAGTGAGGTTTGAGTAGAGATGGAGATTTTTCAGTGGGTGAGAGGGCTTGCTTTACAAGCAGAAGGAACTGAGTTCAAACCCCTAGTGCCCAAATAAAAAGCCAGGAATAACTGTGTGTGTCTGTAATCCCAGCACCGAGAGAGTAAAGCTTCCTGGAGGCTGGATGATCAGGCAATCTGGTTGAAAAGGTGAGCTTGCAGCTCAAAGAGGATGAGAGACCTCAAGGCAGTTAACTTGGGGAGTGATAAAGGAACACACGCTGGCATCCTGCTCGGGCTTCCACTTCTACCTTCATGTTCACTTGCATGCACCACACTCCTACACTACACGCATGACTTACACAAAGGAACAAAGTAAGAGAACTCTGGCTGTGTGGGACCCAATTACCAAGACTGTTTACTGCATATACTGATGTTAAACACATATATATTATGATATATAGAGAGAATATATAAACTTAAAAATTATATTTTAAATAAAAAATAATGAATTCTCTGCGTAACTCTAAGGATGTCAACAAGTCTATCTTACAATTCAAGGTAAGAATCTAGATTAACATGTCACTACCCAGTCTTGGCAGATTCATTTGTTTTTCTTTCTTCCCTTCATTCTATAAAAATTCATTTAAAATGCTCTGTATAATATATGCTGAACTAAGTTCTGAAGTTGCATGGAAAGAATTCTGCTTCCTATCATCTACATTCTAGTCCAAGGGCTTCTTGTTTGTAGTGTGGGGCATCCCACCAGTATGTAAGGTCTCTAGGACACACATTAACTATTCTAATTTCATTATGTCTGCCTTTTTTGTCTTTTTTTGGATGGTTAGCTTATTGTTTTTTGTTTTCCAAGAAATGGTTTCTCTGTGTAGCCCTGACTGTCCTGAAATTTTCACTTTGAAGACCAGGCTGGCCTCAGACTTACAGAGATCTGACTGCCTCTGCCTCCCAAGTGCTGGGATTAAAGGCATGCAACACCACGCCCAGCTCATTGCATCAGCATTTTAAGTGTGAGCATGTTAAATCTTCATTGACAAAGAGTTCAAGAATTCAATATCTTTGATGTTTGTGAGCAAGCAAGATCTTTGTAGAATTCTGTAAGTATCACTTATTGTGCATAATCTAATGTAATTTGAAACTCTTTTCCAAATATGGCCCTTGCTTATGTGTAACCAGGCTTGCAATAATTTCTTGTGATTTATTCTGATGCCATTTCATTAAAGCTCCAGGAATTCAGACCACTTTATTTCCCTCTGTTTTTCCCTAAGCCTTATCAGCCCAGTGTACATTTGTGTGGATATAGAGCTATCTGTAAGGAAGGCAGCATATTTATTTTCTTCCTTCCTTTCTTTCTTATTTTTTTGGGGGGGTTGTTTATGTGTTTGTTTGTATGGTTGGTTTTTCAAGGCCGTTTCTCTGTGTAGCCCTTGCTGATCTTTAACTCGCTCTGTATACCAGGTTGCCTCAAACTCAGAGATCTGCCTACCTCTGCCTCTGAGTGTTGGGATTAAATGTGTCCACTACTATCACCTAGCAAAGGTAATGTCTTTTAGGGCTTCACCCATCAAAACAAAACAAAGCAAAACAAAAACCAATGCTTTCAGGCTTGTATTATCTGTAGAACCTTTCACAGTGATCGAAATGTCTCGTACTTAAGTCATCCCATATAGCACCTGTTAACCACATGTGACTAGTGAGCATTTTAAATGCAGCTGGTGGAACTACAGAATTATATTTTTATATTATTTAAATGAACTTCAATGTTTAAAAAGCTAGCAGAAAGAGCCTATGTTAAATTAGAGTATATAACTTCAGATAGAGCAGCTAGTCACTGAAATGGCAGATCCAAGAGTGAGAAGTTTAGTCTTTATAATCTCTGAGCCTCAGGTACCCCAAATGAAGGGTCCTTAACTGGGGAGGTGGAGTTCACAGAGACTAGACAGTTTCCAGCTGGCTTCTGACCTCAGTCTGAACAGAATGCATTCCTTCTACACTCTATCCTAAAAGAATCAGTAAGCATGGAGAAACTGGTTAGCGCTCTGAGCAGGCACTTTGGTGGGCCAAGGCTAAGTCCCTTCCATCCTCAAGTATGCCTCAAGAACAAAGGAGAAAGGACCATCTTATGAACTAAGCACAAGTCCTGGACACCATGGATACAAGGCTTAGGAAGACAATTATAATTGTAGACCTCACTCAAGAGTGGTGATGAAATTCTACTGTATACACCTCCCATACCCACCCTGGTTAGCTCATGACCTGCCTACAGTCTTCATTCTCAGTAGGCAGAAAGGCTCCAACAGAAAGGAGCTGTTAAGCTCCATGTCTGACTGTTTCACCTTGCTTAATTTAACCTCATTTCTTAACAGGGTTTTCTACAACCTGGGAAACCTGCGATGCTCAGCCTTTGCAACTGCCACATTCACCCCAAACCCCAGCCAAACTTACCTGAGTGTAAGTCCTTCCTTAAACATAACCCAGCACCTCCCACACCTATGCCCTTGCTCGGGCTATTGCCAGAAATGATGCTGTTCCAGTGTCCTTTTCAAGGCAAAACCTCTGCACTTGTAGCTAATTTGGAGTACATGGTCTCTGAAGCCACCTTCCCTGAAACCCACAATCACTCTTCCTTGGTGTCCTGTGGCACTTTTGGTTAGTGTGATTGTTTGGGTACTTATATTCTTCTCCCTTATGTTGTGGCATCAGTGATTTTTCTCTGACCCTGCCTCCTAATTTGTGACCAGTTCATGGAAGGGGCCTGTGCCCTTCATATTCTGTTCCCTTGACTGTGTACAAATACAGTTGGTCTCCAAGAATTTTTTACTACTGCGACGAATGAAGGATAGTTGTACCCATGGTAGAATTTCAGTGAGGATTCAGGAAAAGGAGATGATTTTAGCAATGACATACATGTTGTGTTTGACACAATGACATGTTGTGTTTGACATACAATATCAGTTTTCAGAAGACACTAATATTTAAGTTTAGGGAAGTTCATATAAAGATTACTGCCTCCAAATATTCTTGAAAAGCAAAAAACCAGATACAACATGCTGGTCAGTTATTTCTCTCAGCTGATTTGCCAGCTCTCCACAATCCCTGCTTTGTTCTCTGTAATGACTGAGCTGACTCTAGTTTTCCTTGGATCATATGTGCATAAAGTTTGAGACCTAGAACACTGATAATGATCTACCCATGTTGTTCATGAAGCTCCTGTACCTGTCTTCAATTACATTGGTTCTGATTATTTTAGTAGTTATGATTTTGGGCTTGCTTTTTTTTCTGTACCATTCATCAAAATCCAGAGAGTACAGTCCATGTCCAGATATAAATAAGATTTAGAACATGGAAAAGGAGTGTGATAGCAGACCCAGGTTAATTGGCACTATCTGCAAGTATGAGTTTTTAGACATTAGCTTGGTCAAGAGGCTCAGGGTGGCAGGTCACGAGGCTTCCTTGTTGAAGGCTGAAGAAAAGCGAGAGAGACCTGCATGGCACTGAATGTTGACACTTCATTTCACATCCATTGCGCCTTTTTGTGTGAAGACTGTCAAGGAGATATCAAGCAGTAGTTGGGATTCTCAGCAACTGAGGGGAATGGAAGCTGTCTTCCTCATTGTCAGATGGAGGAAACTGAGGCTTTATCTGTCAAGTTGGGAAGGATCCGTCTACAAGAAACTTGGTAGTTAAATTTAATTATCCTCCTTTCGACCTTTCCCTCCCTTCTTTCCACTTCCTCTTTGATTTCAAGGGTAATTTATGTTAGATCAATTTAAACTCCCTCTCAGAATTGAATCAATGCCACCTGTAACTCCCAACTCCCCTTAGTGAAACCTTAAACTTCAGAAAAATGGAAGGACTAAAGAATGGGAACATGCAAAAGGTAAACTAGATAAGAACTGCTGGGATTTATAGACAAACATCTGGATTGATCTATCTGTCTGTCTGTCTACCATCTATTTATCTGTCTGTTTGTCTATCTATCTATCTATCCATCCATCCATCCATCCATCCATCCATCCATCCATCCATCCATCCATCCATCCATCCATCCATCTATGTGAGATAGGGTCTTCTTATGTAGTCCTACCTGTCCTGGAACTTATTTTGTAGACCAGGTTGGCCTTGAAATCAGAGATCAGTCTGCCTCTGCCTCCTAAATGCTAGAATTAACAGCATGCATGATTTCCATGCCTGACCCACTACACCTGAAATTCAAAATGCTTACACTCCGTTGTCAGTACTCCCTCACTGTCCTCTCTCCCACCTCTGCACACTCTGGCACACACAGCATTTAATAATAGCATTAAAAAAAAACATTTCTGCTCAGTTTTTACTTTAAAGCAGCATACTTGCACCACTTGTAAAGAGACTTAACTTCTTTGACCCATGAAAAGTTCAACTTCTTTTTTAATTAGATCTTTTAGCTAAGTCAACACTTCAAGTATCCAGCAGGTGCTTTTTGTTTAGAAAAGAACAATATTCTGTCTTCGACTGTTAAATCCATTAACCTATTCACAATGCAAATGAACCATTCCAGGGTACCCATTTAGCATGCTGTCCTCACACACATAGAATTTTTCAAGTGCATGGTTTCTTGGTATTTTGAGTAGGATCTGGCTGTCACATCTTCTCTATAATTATCGTTCTCATCTCTGATGACATCCCCCTGACCAAGTCATTGAGAACAAGTAGAAAAGGCAAGAAATAAATACTCAATCACAAGTGGCTTCAGTGACCTTTTAGTCCTGAAGAGAAGGATTAAATGACATCAGATAAAAGTAATTTATAGATCTCTATCCTAGGTAATTAGGGAATCTGGAAAGAAGAAAGTGATTAGACAGACCTGCCCAGACACCATGGTTGTAGGGAAGAAAATATACAAACTTGTGCTTCCTGTCCCTTGTAGGACTTTGATGTCCTCAAATGATAACATTTCTCCAGTTCCAAGTGGGTGTGGGATACTCCAAGTCTGCTGCTCGGGAACAAGTAGGGGTTGCATCAAGCCCAGCCTGGGAAAATCATTAGCTACCATTTCTCCCTTGGATGTGGCTCCTGTACACCCCCAGCCCAAGCCCTTTCTGAATTGCCCCAGGGTGCCCACATGGTCTCAGGTCTCAGCTCAAGCTCCTCCCCCAGCTTCACTGTTGTGAGATCATGCCACTGGATCACCAGCTCATTCCTCCCGTCAACTCTTCTTGTACCGGTGACCTCCCCTGGATCATTTTATGTTCTGTATTTTTCTAAATTACATTGTTCTCTGGAGTCTGCTGCCCAAGTGAGTTACATTTTCTTTCTCTGTTAGTTACTCCAGGTATCAATCATTCTGTAACCACCTGTCCGAGCATTAACCTTCTTCCTGTCTTCTGAATCCAAACCCATTTCTCACTTCCATATGTCAGCACGAGCCACATGCATTGATTAAATGTCTTTCATTTGAAAGCACACAGCCCTGCCGCCCTTGCCTGGGTCTGAGTGCCTCGCATATGCTCTGCATGCAGGCCTGGTTCTCATGTTCCCTCCTCTGCAAAGTCATTCTTCATTGCAATAAGTCTCCCAAAATAAATGTATTCATCATCTTTTTCTCTGACAATCATGTTTCTCCACTACGGGAAATTAAACACTGCAACATATGGCCTGAGCAGCAAACTTGAGTGCTTGCTCGCTCGATTGTTTTAACACATTGCCGCCTTCACATAGTATTCTGTTTGCCACTAGCATGTCAGGCTTCCACTTGACATATGTATGAGACATGTTAATGTCAAGAGAGAAACCAATGGAAGCTGACAATATGACGAAAGAAGGGCAAGTGCCTATTAATTACAAAAACTCACCTTTCCCACCATTTAGCAGAGGAAAAATGAAAAACAAATGAATGTCTTCAGAACATGCCACCACATCAGCTTGGGGAGGTGTCATCTGATTAAAAAAAATTAAAACTTTGGAATTTAAAACAATGGAAGATATTTGTAGTGTCAGAAAAGCTAGTATAAATGACAGCAGGGCTCTCCCTACTGGATGAGCCTATTGGCCTGCTCTGTCTGCTTGCTGGCATGCTGGTTAAAAAAAACAGAATGCTATAGTGGCTGAGTTCTTTCTGTGGCTGTCCAAACACCCCAGTATATGTTAAAGAGCTCTTTCCTGTTAGTGAGCACACAGCTGTTGTGAAAGCCCACTCTAAGTGCTACACATTCCTGAAAATAATAGAACACTGTTTTCTTCTTGGCCATTGCTGTTGAGATTAAATAATTTAATTGACTCTGGGTTTCTATTGTGAATCTACTGACTCTGAACTCACCTTTCAGCTAAGTCATTGTGACCTCAGCATTTGTCTATAGTCTGTCTTTGCGTGAAAGCAATTTTTAGGAGTTTCTTAAATCTGTATTTTTAAAACTAATCCATTGTTATTATAATTTTAAGTACACATGCGTATCTCAAACAATAGAAGGTTTTAAAGTTTTTCAGTGGATATTCTATTAAATTTTCTTTTGTGTTTTGAATTTTCTTTAAGTAACTAGAATTATATTGAGTTGTGTGTTGTATTTGATATCTAAGAGCAGCCAACAGCCAGCAGGATTCCTGGAACTCCAAGTTGGAGTCTCCTGTATCTTTTACATTTCCTGAGATCTCAAAGTCAATGGCTCCCGAGGAAATCCCCCATATCAATGATGGCATGGTTTTGAACTCAATGTCAGGTAATAGTTATTCAAAGTTTTATTGAAAGGGACCACATATAGAAGTATTCTGATGTCCATCCACACCTCCGACTCTCTGAACATTGAGACTAAGACACATGGCAGAGTGATATCCCTACAACCTCCCTGCATTAGTCCTCTGTTGAATTGCTTTTCCACCGAGGTCAATGTCATCAGTGTGCACAGAGGAACTGTGAGAGGCTATCCTTCAAACTTCAGTGGAGACAGTCTTCAAGGTTTATCCAGTACATTACAAAGTAGCTTGGTTATAAGAACCTATATGATAAATTTCTTCTAGGTTCCCATTACAGAAAGGGATGAGACACTACTGAGCATCAGTTTTACTTTCTAAAGAGTAAGAGCACTGAATCTGCTTTATGTATTGCCTATTAGAGAGCTTGAAGTACATAAGTACCCCAGGACTTCAATATTTTTGTGTCCGAACTTCTATAGTGGTTTTATTCCCCACCCCACTCCAAACAGGCTTTGCTTCTTCCTGGTCTTATTTTCTCAACAATTTATTTGAAACTGAGAATGCACTGTAATACAAATGAACTTATACAAAGGCCTTGTGATTTTACAGAAACGAATTAGCTTAAAAGAACTGAAAAAAACACACAGGAACCAGATGTGAAAATGCACACACTTATTCATTTTTGCTAATGCACTTGCTTAATTTCAGCCTGTGCTTGTTGCATTTGAAACCATGCAGCATCAATATGAAGTTTTTATTTGTTTTGTAAAGAAATAGAGATAGCCTCTTCAGAAGAGTGCTATAAAAGAGATACAGGAATACAAACTGTGATTTACAGAGTCACAAAAACAACTGCATGTAAAAGTACATGAGCATTAAGAGGCTACAGAGCCCCGAGCTACTGAGAACAAGGGAAGAAATTTCAGATGAGCTACCAGGCTGAATGTGACAGTAATAATTCTGTTAATAATCTCCAAATAAAGAGGCATGTCATATTGAGAGGTGTCATATCATCAAAGTCTGTATCCATTCATTGGTTCCATAGTATGAATTAAGCAATGTGTTCAGAAAGAGATCTCGGGAGCAATAGGACACGCTGACTGTGTTAGGGGACAGGAACGTTCTAGGCTACATGCCAGAAAAAGCACCCTGCAGGGTTTGATGTGTTTGTGGAAGACCTATTGAAGAGACAGAGGCATCCCAGAATAGTCTAAACATCACAGCTCAACCTAACCATTGAAAGGTTCAAAATAAATGTTGAGTGTCCCAGGAGAGCATATCTTGCTGGATGAGAGACATATTCCTGGGGTGAAGATTGGATACTGGAGCCTGTTCCCTTTCCAGGCAGCATTGAGAGAGCGGCTGAAATAGCTCACTCAGCGGCATCCCCATGACCACGAATGCTCATGGTACTCACACAGCAGTTGATAATCCTGAAGCCCTCACCGCTATTATTTTCTTCTCTTTTTATCCACTAAGATCTAGGACTTTTTTTGAGAAACTTGACAAGAATCCATTTGGTTTATCTTTAAAGTATGTTTAAAGTTCAGTCAAGTTTTTTTTTTTCCTGATATTTTCATCGCATGAGTTTAGCAGCACAGAGAAACTTCACATACGGCCCCAAGGAAAGTCAGAAAACATAAACTTCTTTTCAAGATTTGTTACTCCAAGTCATGTATTTGGATTAAAGTACAGTTCGAGGTTAGCATTTGCAGCCAAGAGATCTCTTGTTTATTTCAATATTTAACTACCAACTGAGGAAGAAAGCAACCTATGACACTGCTTGAGTGGGGCAAAAGATCAAATTCATTGACCAGAAATGTATGTGAGACAAGATGACAGTAAGTACAGTCTTGAAACAAAGATACAGCAACCTCTGTGTGCACACTAATTAGATGACTTCTAGGCTGTACCTGATGTTACCAACTGATGGATCAAGGAAGACCCTGATTACAAACATTACACTGATTCTATTTCAAAGTCACTAAGGTCTGGAACTTTCTTGAGAAGACTGACAAGAGACCATTTGGATTTTTGTTGTTGTTTGTTTTTTAAATACAAATGTACCTTATTTGGAAAGCTTTGAGTATTACACCCATGCATACAAAATGGATCTTAAGTCAGAAGTATAATGATAAAAATAAGAATATTCCCCCACAAAGGCTGACTCGAAGACTGTCTCAGAAGGACAGAGCATTTATAGTCTTGGTGCCTTAACATCTCTTGCCACAAGACTTTGAAAACTGATCAGGAAATGAATGGGGCGACTACCGTCGAGGCTGATTCCTCCAGGAGACTCTTGTTTCTGTCATGCCTATCTGGTTCCTCAAATATAGTTACAGAACTACATTTCATATATTGGCCAGAAATGGGGACCATAGCACTTTACCACACTTAAAAGCTAAAAGGTTCTTTTCTCTTTGTCCCACTTTGACTGGGACCTTTCGTTTTGGCCAGTGAATATAAACAAAAGTATGTAAGAATTGATGATCGCTTGTTTTCTCTTTTGTGGCCACATTGACATAGTGTGGTCTTAAAAGCCATGTAATTTGGAGTGTTGAACTCTTATATGGAGAAAGACAACTTTCTGGAGTTTCCCAGTCCCGCATCAGTCATTACGTGAATGAGACGTAAACTCGTGCTTGTGTTGAGGCACTGGAGATTCTGAGGCTGCTTGCTGTGCCAGCATAAACTAGAGTACTCTGATTAATACACCCTATAACTTCTGCTTATTGTGCTCCATACTAAATCCAACTCATGGTCCTATATTTTTCTAAATACAAAGAAAACCAGATTTGAATTTTAGGTTTTTGCCTTGCCCTTCTCCTACACATAGGACACATGTCCTACTACCACTGTGAGGATTGCAAATCTTGAATGTTCCAAGCTCCTGAACAAATCTGTCTTTCTGAAAAATGTATTTTATCATTCAAATGGTCAGATAGTAAACAAGGATTTAATAAGAAACAACTTTTAGGCAGGAACCATTCTACATCTTAATAGTACAATAATAAACAAAAAGAACATGGATTATTATCACCTTATCAATATTTTGATCTAGCAGGAAAATCACACTCCAAACAAGCAAATACATAAATCTGAGAGTCAATGAATGAAAGAACACTGTTTATCTCAGGCTATCTTGAAGAAATGGCCTTCAGGCTGATAACTGAAGGATCAGGACATCAGCATTAGGAAAAAGACATCCTGCAAAATGAGCAACAGATGCAAAAGTTCTGAGGTGCACATCAGCTTGGCATGTGGGAGAACCCACGCCGGAGGCTGATGCGGCGGCAGTGCAGCACAGGTGAGAGAGTTGAAGAGTATCAGTGAAAAGGAACATCGAAATTATGTCTACAGAATCAAGAAGGTCTGATAAAAGAGTTGGGTTTTACTTGATCCAACAAAAAGCCACTGGAGTGTTCTACATAGAAGGGTGTCTTGCTATGACCTACATTTGGAATAGATTACTTAACTGCATAAAAATGGATGGTGGAGGGAAAGAAAAAAACCAGCAATGACTTGAGAGGTATTACAATCATTCACACAGGGGTGATAGAGAGGTATGATAACTGGGATGCAGGATTTACTTGTTTGTTTGCTTGTTTGTTTATTTATAAGAAAACAAACTATCTCTTTTTCATTTTACATACCAATACCAGTTTCCACTCTCACCCCTCCTCTCATTCCCTCCACTGTATCCCCCTATCCACTCCTCCTAGAAGGTAAGGCACATTGTTTTGGACCAAGTACAAGGCTCTCCCTACTATAGCTAGGCTGTGCAAGGTATCCATCCAAAGAGAACAAGTTCAAAACAGCCAATACAATCAATAGGGATAAATCCTGTGCTCTTTTCCTTCCCTGTCTGGCTAGAGTTGGTGAGCTCCCATTAGCTCAGGTAGACTGTTTCAGTGGGTGAACCCATCAAGGTCTTGACCTATTTGCTCATATTCTCACTCCTCCCATTCTTGAACTGAACTTTGGGAGCTCAGTCCAGTGCTCTGATTTATATCAATGGTCCTCAAACTTGCCTGCAGCTGTACGGACTTGGGATGAGACAGCTTGAAATTCAGATTAATTAGATCATAATCACTGAGGACAGGACACAGTACCACTTTCCCCCAAGAGATTTCAATGTGAAATAAACTTGGGAAACCCTGATGTGAAGTATTTTGAAGACATCTCACAGGACTTACTGGAGGTCAGGCAGTACAGAAAAGGAGGTAATGATGCTACCTGAACTTCTGACACAAGCAACTGCACAGACATTAGTGCTATTTCCTGAAACTTGGGGGTCTAGACAGTGAGGGCTTTGAGGTGGAAGGGGTTAGAATCAACAGTCTAGTTTACATGTGGAAATTTTGAGATGTTTCCTATATAATTCATATTATACACTTTGTATAACTTTATGAATCATGCAGGCAAAAGAGCAAACAAGACAAGACAAATTTTGTAGACAGAATGGTAGACATAGCATTAAAGCTCTGGAAAAAGAGGAAGCAAGCAGACAAGTGAGGGTAGCCTGAGCTAAAAAAGACTGCTCAAAGGATTTAACATTGGGGTCACCTGCCATCTGAATCGGATCAAAGGATTTAACATTGGGGTCACCTGCCATCTGAATCGAAAGATCTTCCTAATCTTGCTTTGATCCTTTGGCAAATTGGCAAGAAAGGATACTTTCCTTCTGGAACATTAACATGGGCTCAACTCTTTACCTTTTCCTCTAGTCATTGGTTCCATATCCCAATCTATGCCCTTTCAAATTACATGCAAAGAACTCTAGCTCGAGTCTTGAGATCTCTTGGATTCTGACTCTGGCTCTTCTGAACTATAGATCTCAGAATGTCTCCCCCATAGCCGTACATACAGAAAGTGTCCAGTGAGGCTCTACCAATGCTAGACACTGGGCTGTGTCAACTGAATGCAGCTGCCTCTGCCTCTTACTCTCTCACCCTTTCCACGCAGATGTGCAGAAAAAATAATTCTAAGATACTCAGCTAATGCTGCCCTTCCGTTACTGTTTATGCTCCTTTGTGGAATTTGTTTCTCAATAAAATACATTTCCTTTTTATGTTCAAGTTAGTACTGCACTTTTTGCTATGTTGACAATTTATTCAACAATTCATTCCTTCATACAGGGAAAAATCCTAAAATCAGCCAATCCTTGAATCAGTCATGCATGGAAGTTCTTCAATTTGTGACTTTGTATCAGTGTTTTATGTCTTCTCCCAGTCTTAGTTTTCCCACTCAGAACAAAGAAAGCCTAGGTAACTGAATCTATCTGAGAGTTAAGCAGGCTGCTGTAAAACACCAGGGCACAGTGCCTTACATAGACTAACTCCTCCACAGATTGTTGCTGTCCAGCTAGTATGTGTCCCACTAGTCCATGGTCTCTGTCCTCTCGGGATTCTGGAGCACTGATTTTTTTTAAAAAAACTGTTCCTAAAGTGTTGATAATTTCTGATAGTGGCCCCAGGTCCGTTTTCAGGCAAATGACATTGATACTTGTTTGTTTTCTTACTGAAGCTGCTGCAAGTCACCCAACCCCTAGGCTTGGTTACAAATGAGGAGCTTGCCTCAGAAAAGACAGCTGCCCAAGTAACTAGTGTTCCCATTTCCTACTCCTTGACTTCGTCTTCACGACTGCATGAACTTCCCATGTTCAAGCTAATGAATCCATCATCTGTGGCTTCCCTACGGTGAGTCTCCAAGGTTACCTTATTATAATATGGTATCTTTAATCATATTTAATCATATATTGAGAGGGAAATAGAAGCAAGTCCCACATGACTGTAATGGAATCTCTTTCCATATTACATGTAGCTGTTTAAGGGTCTTCTCAAAAAGCAAGTTATAAAGTGTCTTTAGCAACTTTAATAGTGGGATTATGGGACATGAGTGTTTAGGAACCTGAGAGTTATGAACTCTCCTTAACTGGTTAAATGATCTAATAATCTATGTCCTTGAAACCATGTTAAGAATAAATTTCTTTTCTTCTTCTTCTTCTTCTTCTTCTTCTTCTTCTTCTTCTTCTTCTTCTTCTTCTTCTTCTTCCTCTTCTTCTTCCTCTTCCTCTTTCTCTTCCTCTCCTTCTCCTTCTCCTTTTCCTCCTCCTCCTCTTCCTCCTCTTCCTTCTTCTTCTTTTCCCTACAAAACTGAATGCTTACTTATTTGAGCTTTTCTGGATGAAGAATGAGTGAGAAAAAAATGTTTTAAAAATTTAACCAGAGGAAAAGGTTAATGAATGTGCTTTACAGTTTCCTTTTGGAACCAAATCCTCTTAGAATTGTGCTAGTACAAGAGGCTTTTTGAGGACATTTTGGCTGGAATCTTCTAACCAAAAGTCCCTTATGATCTTCATCATTTATAGAGTAAATCTAAGTGTGGGCCAAACAATCTAAAACTGATTTGTGTAATTCTACATTCACCATGGGTGTGGAAAACTTAGAGACCTTGCCGGCACATGGGTTTCCCAAGCCCAGCCTGCAGATCAGAGCTTGGGAGATTAGGTACACATGTTCTCCATCAAAATAATCATGCTGGTGAGATGCCTGCATGTCATCATATGCGAGCTGGTTAATAAAAACTGGTGTGATAAAAATAAACAGTAAAGTGATAGTTTGGTTTTCGATCCAGCCTTTCAATCTGTGTTTGAGAGAGAGCGTTCACAGGATTCTTTCTCCCTAATAACATGCGTGCACAGCTCTCATTAGCTCCAGTGAGAGAAACATGTGTACACAGAGGGGAACTCCAGGCCTCACAGTAAGGCATAAGTGGACATAAGTGGACATGATTTTCGGCAGCTTGTGAGATGAAAGCATGGAGCACCTCTGGTTACCCTGCCTACAGGAAGTGATGTGTATGCATATGTATTGCTTATATGATAAATGCCAAAGGCTGAGGAAAAACACAAAGACAGAAATTAGTATATTTTGGCCTCAGATATCCTGGACTTGACCAAACAAAGGTAACACTTGGAAGTCCCTCTTAACTATTTCAGAAAGTACAAATTTGGATCCAGGATACTCTTAAGATTCCATCACAGCTGGATCCTCTGGGCATAAATTCACTCCAGTGGGTACCAGTTACTACAGTGTCTGCAGTGCCCCTCCTTTCATGCATTTAACCATGGCAAATACTGTGAAATAACATTCTCATTTGTGTCTTCTCTATAATATGCTAACAGACAAGGCTACTATCACTTAGGAGGTCTTGCTGCTAGTGTCAAATTAGAAAACAGTTCGTGAACAGTCTTGAGAGCCACGCTCTGTCAAGAAAAAGAAAATACATCTCTTGTTTTGCTGAGTGCAGTTCTCTATTTCTAGAGTCTCTGGCATGTGGCAACAAGAGACTCCTTAACTGCATCCTCACTGTTTGCAGGAGTGTTCTAGAATCAGTGCAGTTCAATAGAAGCATTCGGAGGCACTGAACGATATCAGGAGCCTCTTAGAAATGTTATTGAGCCTGAGATCAATGATCATTTTTGATACAATTCAAAAAAAATGTGATCATCAATGACTTAGTTGTTTCCACGTAGGCTGTTGATGTGTTTCTGGTATGAATACTCTAAACCTGCCTCTTAATGATGGAGTTCCCCAATTTGATGGTGTGAGAGATTCTTTGAAGCAAGAATCTTATCTACTCTCCTTTGTGGTAATTTGGGGGAGGAGGAAAGGGAAGTATTATAAACGATAATAGTTTCTTTGATTTGCTGTACACCAAGCACTCCCGTGGATACCACCTGGAAGACTTTATCTCACCAGAAAATCTCCATGGTGGTGGTTGTGTCCATTATTAACATAGGTAGTGGGTTTTTGAAGTTACTGACCAACTTATACCAGACTACACAAATAAGGAGTGGCTAATTGTGATAAGCCATAAAACTCATGGGTCTTTCAAGCCTTGTCTGCTTCTCTTGTAGAGAAAGGAATCTTTCTCCTTGCTTAAGAGGAGAGGACTCAATGAGGGCCCTGAGAGGTACTAGCAGGATGTGAAATGCCCATACCAGGGAGAAATTCTTTCACTCTGCCAGCATTAGTCAGCATGCCAGGTGCTGTCCACAGTCCCCAGCAAAACCCCTCGGGTCTCTTTCCATTTTTAAACATACCAGCTCACAATTGCCCACACCTGCATCTCTCTGTCAGAAGGCTGCCCTTAGGCTGAAAGGGGCCTGTTCCGTGCACACAGACAGCTCAAAGTGCTTGGAAATTTATGTTCCCCTGGAGAGAAAACCTGACAGGTCTGGAAGCATAAATATGAACTTGGTTTTCCCTGTACAGGACTCTAGAGCCCCATCTGTTGGACTGAGTCAAGATTGCCCCGTGGGATGCTTTGATAACTTACCTTTGTTATCACTGACCTCCGTATTACTGTCATTATGTTCTCTGAATACAGAAGTGAAGTATTAGACATAATCTAAAAAGAAAGACAGAGAAGTTCTTGTTGTTGAGAATATTGGCTGTGATCAGAAACACTAGGTTTTCTCCTCGGATCTCTATGGATTACCAGTTAAACCAAATGAGCTACACTGGAGCAATCCCCACAACTAACTTGTAAGAAATATTTCCTGCTTATAAAGATGTAATACACTAAAACTGGCTCTTGAATTTTTAGAGATAATTCAGAAGGAAACAAGCAGCTGCCACAGTTGCTACGAGATGGTATGATTGATTGTCCGTGACCCCTGATTTAACGAGGTTTGTTTGCTTGTAGAGCTGACTTCAGGATTTGCCTGGTAACCTCTCTACCTCAGTTTCCTACTCTGTAAAATCAGGGTAAAATGAAACTGATCCCAGCTCTTGTGAAACTAGTGTGGTATACAGTAATACATTTAGGTTCCCTAACACAGAGATGGACTCCTTACGTGATAGGCCTTAGCACTGACTTTTATAGCTTGAGGTCCTTTTCAGATCTGTAACTTTGTGTCTCTTTCTATCTCAATCAAAGGTCTGATATTGGAAGTAAGAGCCTGTGGGCCTTGTTACCAAGCATAGAAACACCAGTAGAGATGGCCAGGAGGTACTACCATCAGTCCCTAAGACGATGCCAGGCTTGTGAACATGCGTGTCACTGAAAGCAATTGCCATGTACTGGTTCTAGAAAATATTAGTCTTTCCATGACACGTCACACAATCATGTCATTTAATTAAGCTTTATACCCAGCTGTTTTTAATCCTCACAATGATCATTTGAAGTAGCCATTATCCTAAGTCATAGAGGACACAGTCTCAGAGAAGTTAACGGTTCCAAGATCAAGTGACCGAGGCAAGCTCTAGACCAAAGTCTCCAAGACTCTAGCTGCTGCCACCTCCCACTGTACTCCATTCCATGCAGAGAATATGCCTTTTAGGAATTTTGATTCATCTGCCTCCAGGAAGAGTTTGGCCTGGGTAGAGAAAGTACGTGCACCAGTCTGCAAATTTGAACTAGGCCTAAGTAGCTTACGTTCTTCAGAGGAGAAATGAGAAACCCAACAAGGTGATTAAGATGAAGACATCATTTCTCCCTAAGAGTAAGCTTGTAAAACCAAGGCAACACCTTAGTTCAGCATCCCACCCATTACCTCGGGAGATAAGGAAACTTAGTCCTATAAAGAAAAGCTGTCCAACATTTCCAAAGAACCATTTAGAAACTGCAAATTTTCTGTAGTGCCCTCTAGCAATGAGCCGACTGGCAGGATTCTTGTCCTTTAATTTCTGCAGACTGCTGAAGGGTAAGGGGATGCCATGAAATACAGATATGGGAGATGATCCGAGTCCTTGGCAATTTTCCTAGGAAGCCCCCAAGGTAAGCAGCGCTAAAGGAAATCCTAAAAGACTCACAAGAAGATTTCTTTACTCAATTTCCAACCCTCAAAAGACTGCGCATGCCTGGGCTTGCTAGCAGGAAGTAATAACCAGTTGCCGCTAGTCGACAGACTGGTACCTCAACTGATTCTGCTCCTGCCTCCTGCTGAAATTCTGGAGAACTTGCACAAAAGTGACTGCTTGTCCTTATTTCAGTTCAGAGGCCCGGTGATTCTCTGGTGACTTCTTTAGCCCAGCGGTTCCCGCAAGACTCCCCGTGAACCTAATGCAATCTTCGGTAAAGAGATGATTCCCGTGAAAGAAGCTGTATTGTAGTCAAACATTTCAGTGATAACCGTGGGGTTTGGGAAGAGGTAAAACCTGCGCTAGTCATAAGAATGAGTGGGAGGCTTCTTTTCTTCTTCCTTTCTTCCTTGTTAACGTATTTCAGTTAAGACAAAGAACTAGTATTAAGATAACTACAGTCCAATTCCCTGCCCTGTGCTCCCCTGTCAGGAATCCATTCTTTTTTATGATGCCATCTGCATAGCTGGAGGTGATATTGGAATGCATAAATCTCTTGTGAGCCACAAAACGTTAAGCTGCCGTTGTCCTCATAATTTCATTATCTCCGTTTCTGCCCTAAAACGTTTAACACTAATTGAACACCCGAGGTTTTCCTGTGAGTTTATTTTCTGAACATTACTGAAGTGCTGTTGATAAAAGTCAGAATTTATGGAGTCAGCAATCCTTAAAAGGCCGTGATAGATTTGAGCAGGAATATATATATATAATATATATATATTAAAGCAGGAATATTTTTTATGACTTTGCCTGGAATTTCAAAGTCTTTCAATCATTCTGCATTATAAAACTGTCGATTTCAAAGTGCATTCTGCAAGGACCAAATTACTTCACCAAACTCAACCTTTGCATCTGCAGGTTCAGGCTGGACACATGGGGCTATCAGGTTCAGCTACATTTCAGACTGGCTCTCTATGTTTATTTGTTCCTGATTAAAAATAGTAGACTTCTCCCACCCACCCTCTTTTCCAGGCTGCCCAGAATATGTTAATACTAGCAGTGGTTTCACTAATGACCATCCACTCTTCTTCTCTGAAAGAAATGCATTTGCATGAGTCAGAGCCATCAAATATCTCTTAGTTCTTTAAGAAAAGGAATGGTTTCCTGTACTTTTTTTTTTTTTAGAAAAATCATAGTAAAGAGTAGCCATATGCTAAATCTATCTCTTAGATTTTGTTTGCAATTCAATTAATTTCATATGTCTCTGTCAGAAAGTAATTTAGTTCAAAAATGAACTATGATTGGTGTCTCTTACAGATTTTTATTAATATTTATGCATAAACATCTACAGAAAATCACCCACACTCACAAAAAGAGTCACAGCTTATGGTGTGTAATTCACAGGCAGTATTTTCACAAAGCAAAAGTGAAGCAAGAACTTAGATGTAAGTGTCCATTTCTTGGTGAAAAGAAGTTATTCCCAGTTACTATGGTAACTCCCAACAGACTAGCATTTTCTGTTATTATTGTAATTGGGAAAGCAAAGAATCTATTTTTAAATTATAAAGCATGGAAGGAACTGTGCATCTCAAGTGGGTCCCTAATCTGACTGTGCTGTGGGACTATGGCCTTTTGTATTATTTTTAATAAAACGCTGATTGGCCAGTAGCCAGACAGGAAGTAGAGGCAGGGAAACCAATCAGGAAGTAGAGGCAGAGCAATGAGAATGCTGGGAAGAGGGAAGCGCAGTCTGCAGTTGTGATCCAGCCACGGAGGAAGCAAGATGTGACTGCCTCACCAAAAAAGGTACCAAGTTATGTGGCTAACACAGGCAAGAACTATGGGCTAATGTAAATTATAAGAATTAGTTAATAAGAAGCCTGAGCTAATGGGCCAATTAGTTGATAACTAATGTAGACCTCTGTGTGATTCTTTGGGACTTAATGGCTGCAGGACTGGGCGGGACAGAAAACCTCCATCAATAGAATGGTGCCCACGTGGACAACTGCATCTACATAAAGCCTGAGAGAGCTTGGGAAGTAATTCTAGACAGAAAAGAATCGAGCAAAGAAAGCATGGCTTATTGATAGCAACACTTTCTTGGGTGGGCTCTGCTTGCTAGAGGCAAGCGCTCTCATTTAAGAGAGGCTTCCTGACTCAGCATTAGCTGCAAAACCTTGCAGCTCTTTTAAGAGGTTCTGCCATGAAACACTTAAATGGTGTTGATGAAAAGCTGACTGCATGCTTTTTGATGGTGGCGGGACCTTGAAACTCCATAGAGTTGTGGCAATAAACATAATTCCTACTGGTACCACTGCCACGAGGCTGGAATCTCAGAAAGCTAAGGAATGGGCTGGATCTACCCGTCAAAGCCATTGCTTTAATCTTAGCCATATCAGTAAGCAAATTAAAGACTCATGTGGTCAGAAAAAGAGAGATACAGTAAAGATAGTTTCAGATGAAAAAGCCTCTAAATAGTTTGCAGTGTGTTAAAAAAATATATGTAGGCTTGAGAGAGAAAAGAAAAAGGATTAAGTCCTTAAAAAAGAAAAAGACAGAGTAGTTGGGTGTGGTGGCACACACCTTTAATCCCAACACTTGTCAGGCAGAGGCAGGCAGATCTCTGGTGAGCTCAAGGACAGCCTGGTCTACAAAGTTAATCCCAGGACAGCCAAAGATACACAGAGAAACCCTGTCTCAAAAGGCCAAAAATAAAAAATAAAAATAAAAATAAAAAATAGAGGTTAAAATAAAGCCAAGAAAATGCAACAGATATTTACCCCTTCTGGGACAAATGTTCTGGCTCCATTCTCCTGACCTGGGGTTCGGACTCCGTTCTGGGCCTGGGGTTCTGACTCCATTCTCCTGGACCTGCAGTTCTGGCTCCATTCTCCTGACCTGGGGTTCTGACTCCAGTTTTAAGATAAAACTCAAAGCCGCTTTCACAAAGTGAAGCATGACTGAAAACTGTGGAGTGTGCTTTACTTGTGTGTGTGGTTTGCACTCTGGAAGTGGAGTCTGTGTTTCTCACAGTACGTTTCCAGTCTGTGCCCTCTACTACAGTCCCAGCACCCAGGAGCAGTAGATTGCTTTCCTCATGAGGGAGGACTTCTCTGCCCCTGCGCGCTTCTCCCCCTGTACACACTAGTCTCCCTTTTCAGTTTTTTCTTTCTGTGCAGGAGTCAAGCTAAAAAGAAAATGTCCAAACTGCTTACAATGGGCAACACCAAGTGAACTCATCTTTATGCTTTAATGAAAAATGTAAAATTTTCTGCATAAATGCACACTTCTTTCATGATATGAAAAGCAGATATATTTTTTAAAAATATACTTTAACTCCCTGTGGATTTAAATGACTTTCTACCAGAAATAAAATCTCTACATTGCCCAGATATCAGAGCACTAGATATCAAAATTTACATGATAAAACTGAAATGGTTCTTAAAGGGCTATTTCCCACCTTAATCATTATATCAGAATATAAAATGTGGAAATAAATGACCTAGGACTCTGTTTTTGTTTTTGTAAGATGAGTTATTGATGAAAGATATTTAAAGGGTACTTCTTTAAAAGATGTCTCTCCTGGTATTTCCTGTGCACAGCAATAAAATATTGGCCACAAAGGTTTTCTCTATGGCAGAGTTCCCATGATGTGTCCTAGTATAACTGGTTTTTTGAGCAGCTCCAGCAGGCATGGCTTGGCCTGACCAGCTGTCCCAATACACAAGTCAAGAGACAGATAATTGTGGAAAGCAGAGAAAGAAGATGTAACCAATATATGTTGGAAAGATGAAAAAAATAAAGGGGTTCTAAGTCCATCTTTGCAGTACTGACAGCTTGATGTTTAAGGAAAAGGAAAGATGGAACAGGGCAGGCTGCGGGAGGAAGAGGTATCCATAACTAAGCATCCCCGGTGTGGTCTGGTTCATCATTGCCTCAGTTAGGATCTGCACCGCGATCTGAGGAAGTCCTTACTGCTTGAGGGGACCTCTTACTTTACTGGAGCTAATTACTCCTTCTTCAGGGTGACCTCATGTGTCTTGTGAGTGTCTGTGGGTTCTACAGACTTAAGACAACACACTTTGGGAGTTTGGACAGGATATTGTAAAACACTGACAGTAAGATACATATTGCTCTTTTGTTTGCACCTTCAGTTTTTAAGGGAAATAAGCTAGGTCAGGTACCGCTGGTTTCCAGGGAGATAGAACTTGAGTAATGAACACACCTATGTGCATAGGTAAGCGGTGGCCCAGAGTAAAGGAGGTGCATGTAAAAGAAAGATAGAGAAGCCAGATTTTTTCTTGAGTTTAGTTGTCTTATAATCTTAGTGAGGAATAAATACTTTTTGGCTAATGTAGTTTCTAAATGATTTAGATTAATAACAAATATGATTTCTATGTTTTTCATATGTATAGGGCCTTTCCATAGCCTGAGCTCTCATACACTGCCTAATATTTTAAGAGGGTATTAAATAAAGAGTCTCAAATTCTTTTCATTCACATGGCTCATCTACACTGATAGTATCACATGACTACAATAAGAAAGGATAAGTGAAGGCCTCTCCACCCATGTTGTCTCTACTATGCTTTCTCCCTGTCTTAAGCTATGGCCGACAGCTGACATCTGAGTATATTCCTTAGAGTTTGGTTGCTTATCTGTAATGTATGTGAATACTAAAAACATTAAAATTTCCCTTCATTTTTTTATGCCACTACCATGAGTCTTTATGTGACTTGAGAAGCTGTGTGTTAGTTACCAATTACCAACAAGTGACCACACTTATTGGCTTAAAATCACGGGCATTTATTATTCCTCAGTCTCTGTGCATCAGGATTCTGGGTGTGGCTTACTGGGTCCCCTGCCTTATGTCTTCTCATGGACTCCTACCTAGATATTATAAGGCTGGTGTTTCATCTGTCCGTCCTACAGGAGGCTCTCCCTACAAATTTATGCTGTGCTGGCAGCTTCAGTACCTTGTAGGAGTCCTTTACTCTCTGATTGCTTAGTGGGTAAAGGACTGCCCAGTTCATTGTCCAATAGGGCTTTTTCAACGTGTAATTTTTAAAATTAAAGCCAGTAAAGGAGAGTCCACTAGCAAAATAAAATCTCAATATCACAAGACCAATCATGGAAATAAGAATCTTCTTTGTTCTGTTTCTTAAAACCCAGTCACTACTTCAGCCCAAAATCAAGGGACAGAATTATCCAAAAAATGTGTGTTCCAGGAATTGAGGATTCTTGCTGTGTCCTTGAAGCTGTGTTTCCCTTCCTGTTGTTAGAACAGCTATACGATGGGTGAATAGAATACACAGAAGGTTTTGTGTGTGTGACATATGTAAGATCTCCTGGAGCCCAGACAATTTGTACTAAGTGGTGCACAGGAGCAGAGCCTACTAAAGAAGAAGTTATAGCTTCCTGAGTAATCACGGTCCCAATGTTCCTTCAAATTGGAGGGGAATTTCTTCCAAGTGAGGAGGGGTATGCAAAGCAGCTGGGCTGCATGGTGCCAGAGCAGCTGGTTGCCAAAGTAGGGGCTGTTTGACTGACAGCTGCCACTCAAGACAGCCATGAATTTAAAAAAGAAAGTCTGTCATATGTCATTCAAAGGGCCCAACACCCACGCTAGACAGCTAGACACTTTTATTCATTCATAGAAAGAAAGAAGAAAAATCAAAGGGTACAATAAAGATCTGGGAAATTAACATTCTTAACAAAGGTTAACAGTGTTTAGCCTCCTAGGCAAATACAGCTTAGCATTGGGTCACTCTGATCTGTCACGTAAGAATTACTAAAGACTTCCCCACATTCTTTATTCATATATATGTTAAGTTTTTCCATGTGACCTCTGACATATGCCCTAAGAATTTGGCACAAAAGGAGACTCCCCCACATTCCTTGCATTTACAGCATTTCTCCCCATTGTGTCTACTTGCAGAACTCTGTAAACATGAGGAACAATAGCAGGCCCATGCATTCTTCACACTCCAGAATGTGTGTCTAGGTAGGGTCTGCTCTGCCATGCTTATTAGGGGATGAATGACCTATAAAGGCTTCTCCACATAGTGCAGCAATGGAAATTTACAGCAGCTGGGGGTTCTTAACACAGCAAATTTGGGAACTAGTTGGTTACATTAATTTCTTTTATAGAGACACTGCAATTCGAGGCTTTTTACCTGTTTCTCTTTGTTTTGTGTTGAACATTAATGACATGTTATTCCCGATTTTCTCTTAAAAGGGAGAATCAACTAGAATAATTTCTTAATGCTCTATTTTCTGGTCATTGAATTTTTTTCTCTATGAATATCCTGCTGAGCCACTGACACAGTGGGTTTTAAATTGATCCCACAACCTACTGCAACCAGGCTTCTAGCACATTGCTTTTCCATCGTCACCTCTATGAGCACTCCTTTGAGAAGAAGTTTGCAAACCCTGCTCCTTCTAAGTCAGCTTCAAAACCACATCTTCAAAGACCAGCAAGTCTGTTTCCTGGCTCAACTGTTTGGAGGTTTTTTGGGGGGAGTGTCAGCCCCAAAGTTCAAAGGAGAAAGAGAGGATGGTAGAATTACGGCACCTGTAGCAATCTGAAGTTGGCTGTAAAAAGTGTGTGACACTCAGGCTGGCAGAGGAATAGTGGTTTTTACTTGGCAATAATGTTCGTGTACTCACTTTTAAAATCTATTAAAACGCAGATAATATTTTTAGCTGACATGTGTTTATGACCCTGTTTACTCTATTCCATCATCAGCACCTTCCTTAATTCTTGTCATCACTCTTAGGAATTATACTAAGTTGTTATAGTTGAGGAACTCAGGTAAGGCGTCGCATCCTCCATAGTAAAGTATCCTCATCCAGTTCTCTCTTCAGAGACACTGGATATGTAAACGGACAGTAGTCTGACCATACGTGTCAGAACTCCTGTCCATAACATCTACAGACATAGTTCTTGGAATCTGAACTCTAATCTCCACCAGCAATTGGCCCCATGTAAGCAAGATTGGCCAATAACTGGCAGCTTCTCTATTTTTCCCCTTTCCTATACCTCAGGATCAACAGAGAAAGCCAAGAGTTCTGCATGAACCAGATAGCATAATACATGCCCCTTCAAATTCAGCTCCCCCATGCCAATGACCTCCAACTAGACCAGATTATAAGAGCAAAGGAATACCTTTTCTTTCCATTGCTAACAATGACCTCCAACTAGACCAGATTATAAGAGCAAAGGAATACCTTTTCTTTCCATTGCTAACTATATGACCGATGTACATAATTGAGATAATTTAACAAGAATTCTTTGTAAACTTTTGTATACCATCTGTGTGACATGGGAACCTTCCTAATGAAATCAAGATTTAAAGTCAAAGGCATAGGGAAGTGCATATTTTTGTGCTTGAGTTTTGTGAAGAGGTGGTGGCTCTAGAGAAAGAAGTAAGACTGAACCAAGTAGTTATGACCTAATGGTAGTAAGCCTGACAGAGAGTGTTGGCAAGGCTTGTCTACTCAGCTTACTCTCAGTACCCCTGTGTCTTCAGACAAAGAGGGGCCCTTTCCTCCTGGTATAAGAAGTCTAGCTCTAGAATGAGTGTGTTATCACCTGCTTCAAGATTGGAGGGCAACGGAAAGGTAAGTGAAACCCTTGGTTCAGTGGTTTTTTCAAACACTAAAATGCCTTATATCCTGAAGCCCACTAATAACAAAAGCCTTCTGGTCCCTGCCAACTTTGGGGAATCTGCCAACATGCACAAGATGATGACTAACTCCATCATTATGAACTAAATAAGTGCTCGCTGGTGTCGCCCTCCCTCCCTCCTTTTATTTCTACAGTACACTTTTTACTTCTATGATACTAATTTATTCCATTTGTATATGTGTGTATGCACATATGTGCATGGGTGCATGTGCATGCCATCACAGGCATGTAGAGGGCAGAGAACAACTTGTGAAAATCAACTCTCTCCTTCCAGCTCGTAAGTTTCAGAAATGTCGGTCTTGAAAGGAAAGTGCCTTTATTTACCCTTTGAGTCATTTCACTCTCTTGTTTGGTTCGTTTATTTATTTATTTCTACAAATAAAAATACTGGTGGTTCAAATACTTTTGGATATCTCTCACAGCAGAAGGAAATAAGCATCATGTTTAGGAAAGTTACATCTGCTTTACAAAGTAACGGAACTGCAAAATTTTATTATATTCTTATTAGACAAAGAAGAAAGCTCAACAGAAACAGGTAAAGTTCTTTATCACCCTGCTTCTTCTTCCCATAATATCTGATATTTTATGCAGAGATAAAAATATAGAGACAGTTGTTTTAAATTTCAGTACACACGGGTTTTTTTTCCTTCCCAGATTGAAGCAATAATAAAAGCCAGTGTTTATGGAGTGCTTAGTATATGCTGGGAAGTGAACTACTGCGTCTACAGAATTACAGCAGCCCCATGGAGAAGGTGCTATATTCTCACCTCCCTTTTCCAGGTGGGAAAACAACAAAGCAGAATCTTGTAGCAGACACTTCAAAGTAGGCCTGGGGCTGTAGTCATCTTTTTCAAAGCAGCAGCTTCTAATCTATGGGTCATGACCCCACTGGGGCGATCAAGCAACCCTTTCACAGGGGTCACCTAAGATCATCAGACAACGTAGATATTTACGTTATGATTCATAAAAGTAGCAAAACTAAAGTTATGAAGTAGCAATGAGAATGATTTGATGGTTGTGGTCAGCACAGCATGAGGAACTGTGTTAAAGGGTCACAGAATTAGGAAGGCTGAGAGCCAGGGCTGTGAAGTTTTGCCCTGTCCGCTACATTTCTCAGGTTGCTTGTTATGCCACATTGTGTTTTCTTTAAACAACTGTATTTTACTGTGGCACCCAGGACATTTCCAGTCAAGAGCAGCATTCCTAGGTTTTCACCTCTGCACTAATAGATGTATTGATGAACTAACCTGCCCCCATCTTAGGTTTGAAAGTCATTGTATAGTAAAGACAAAACAGCTTCATTTCTGTTTATGGTTCAATCTGTTTCTCAAGGATTGAACTATGTCCCACTTGTTACCTTAACTATAAATGGTTCTGTACTGTCTGTTCCAGGAAACACCAAGCATGTCTTTGTTTCAAAAAGTTAAAACCATCTTGCAACTCTACCTTTGTTTCAAAGAATTGTTATGACTACCTTGTTATGACTACCATATACCCACCTTGCAACCAGGAGGTTGTTATGACTAACTTATTATGATTATATTCTGCTCCTGTAACCCTGACTATTTTGCCAGCTAAATCACCCATATGGAAACTCCAAACTTGAGCTGTAAATACCTTGTCTTCCTCATGTCCATTGTTGACCTCTTCACCTTAGGGGGAGGCAGTCTGTATACAGGAATCAAAAAGCTTGTTTTAATTAATTGTCTGCTTTAATTACTTTTTGCTATGATTAATTGTGTCAGTGGTCTTTCTCCTCACATCTTTGGGATTAGCAGGATTCCCTCATCCTTTCTTAATTGCTTGCATTCTGTAGAGCATGTGCTATTTTCAAGGTCATGTAAATTTCTCCCAACAGTTGCTACTTGAATGAGCTGTATCTCCTCTCCTCATTTCAAGGTGGACCTCCCCACCATTCGACTGCTAGTGTATCCCCCTCCCCCTCCCTCTGGAGGTAAGTCTGGCCTGCTTTGTTAGCCTCTACCATTCACATGCTCCATCATTCGTCAGAATACATCCAAATAGGACTTCCTCGCTGCTTGCTGCTGGTGAGACTCCTGTTGTGAGGAAATGGGGAACAGGCATGGGTAGAGAGAAACAGCCACTATGTAACACTATGGGGGAAGTCACTTCCCCAGGAACGGAAGTTTGGATGAATAGAATTTAAATTTTGCAAAAATTAGGCGTTTACTTTTTGCTGAGCTTGGAGCAATACCCAGTAGTAGAGACTGGCAGCATCAAAAGAGTCTAGCTGACTGATTGGTGTCTGTGCCTTCCTTGTCAGGATGTCCCAGTTTACTGATTTTATAAGAGTTTTAGGCTGGCTGCCGGCAACCAAATAGCACATAGGCTCTAAAAGGTTCTAAAGTTTTCCTGTTATTATTTAGGCAAATTTAGCTGCTAAACTAGCTGCTGAGGTTGGCTCCCATGTACTGTGAAACTTGTTCAAATAAGAGTTAATATACTCCCAGGTTTCTCCATGCTCTGGTCAAATCCTGGAGAAACAGTCATGTTCAAGAGACACAGGAGGCAGCCAGTGACTGGAAGTGTGACCTTTCTGATCCCCTCGGTGATTCTGCTGGGGAGGAAACCTTGTCATCAACCCCTCATGTGAGCCAGAGGCACTAATCTTGCTGACAGAGCGTTGGTCCTAGGCAAGGCTATGCAAGCAGTTAATTATACCCAGAGTTAATTGAGTGGTCATATTAACAGTCTGGTCTCAGGAGATCTCAAAGAGAATTCTAGAAATTTAGGTATATAACACCCCCACAACAATGTCAAATGAGACATCATGTTCTTTTTGACCCTCCCTTTCAATTTGGGATGATGATTTCATAATTGACAGATGCTAATTAAAATAGCAAATGGGATCCTCGAAGGCAGTTTCGTCTGCGTTTCTTAGATGACCATTCAGTTCTTGACTGATTTACCATGGCTCTTTCTCCTCCATTAACAGACAAGTTAAACTTTATATTCCCTTAAAATTTTATTACTCATAATTAGGAAGCAAAAAAGATCATTTTGCATTTTACAACTTTAAAATGTGGAAGTAAATTGGATACTCAGATAATGTAGGACAAATTTCTAATACAAGATAAGTCAGAGAGGGGGGATACACCAGCATCACCACAAGGCCTGGACCCCCTGGACCTCTCATTTCACCAACCCACCTAAGCCTGTCCTCAGACAAAGGTTCCTTGTAAGAAATTTCATTTTTATTCATTTTTAATTTGAACATGACTGAAGTTTTTAAATTCCATGGTAATTAAATATAAGAATCTAAACGTTAAAAAATTACTACACAAGAAATTGCCTTTCTAGGCTTTAAACATGGCTCAGTGGGTAAAGTACTTGTTATACAAACACGAAGATCCGAGTTCTTAGTATCTGCACCACCAGAAGAAGCTGGGTGTGGTTTTCTACACCTATAATGCCTTGTAATAAGACCCTAGAGGCTTCCTAGCCAATCAGCCTAGCCAACTGGTAGGTGTCAAGTCCAGAAAATACCCTATTTCTAAAACTAAGATGATGGAGAAAAGTAAAAAAGAAAATGACATCTGACACCAACCACTGACCTCCGCATGAGTGTACACACACATACCTCCCCTCACAAAAGAAGTTGGCTTTTATCCTGTAGCCAGGGAGAGGATTATTTCTATACACACAATATATGAACATGGAGGAACAAACATTTGTCTACACTCTGCAGTCCTGGACTATTGTGGAATATTGCATTAACTGTGTGAAGGTGTGTTACATTTGTTTCTGCTGTTTTTGTTAGCAATGCAGAAATGTGTTACATTCATTTGATTAAATAAACTTAACCTAGAATCAGGAGACTGAGTCAGTAACTGGCTGACAGGAAGGGGTAGGGAGGGTTCTCTAGTTGGGACTGAGTAGAAGAGTGGCCCCTTTTTCAGGAGCTGTGAGCAAGGAGAGAAGGTTAACTATGTGCTACTCAGCTTCTCTGAGCTAGCAGGATTTCACCGCAACCTTTGAATCCTGAGTTCTATAGAAAGAAAGAGATTTAGATAAAGTTTTCTTTAGTGGCAGTGATAGAGCTGGTGCCTGAGGGAAGAGTTCCCACCTGGCTGTGCCGATGCGGTCACTGTTGGTAGCTGCAGAGCTATAATTGCTGTTTGGTCCAGCAGGTGCTTAAGGTGCAGCCTCTGTACCGAATGTAAAGCAACACTGGACAGTATACCAAACCATGCGAATGTTCAGTGACTTATTAAACTGAATGGCTCTGTTGTATCACCCCTCTGCAACGCACATGCTTAGTGCGTTTTCTTATGTTTTTACCATTCAGATACACTCATAATGAGAAACTTGAGTACTGAGGGTCAGGTGTAGATACTTGAATGACCTTTCTTGAAAGTGTTGCCTTAATCTAGTCCCACAGCAAAAAAGAGTAAGTGTTAAATGCTGATTGTATCTTATGCCCTAAACAAGAAAGAGGACATTAGCTATGAATGAAATAATTTACATTATATCAAAATAAGCTCAATAATTACCTTTAATGATATTGATTTTCTTTGACACAAATTTTCATTAAAATGCAATTTTAAGTTCTATGCCAATCCAAAGTTTTTTCCTCAGAGGAGAAAATATTGGATTTCAATGGTTTACACTTTGACTCTAAAATGAAATCATACTCTTTTTCTCAGAAGTCTCTCTCTCACACAAACACAGATACGTGCACACACAAACTTTGTAAATGATGTATTTTGAAAGGAAAGGAGAAGCAGAATGGTGGGGAGGAAAGCTTAATTTCTGATTCTTCATTCTTTTTAAGCAGGTGTCTTACCTCAAAAGAAACTTCCACATGACCTCAGGAAGAGATGAGCCATCAATGCAGCCCCCTACAGTCCTAGTGCAGCTAAGGATATCCACAAATGCCTAGGAGAGTTCTTGTCCCCCACGAACTGGAAAGGACCACACCTATGTCTCAAGAGATAAGTGGGCAGATTTTCTTGAAAAGTGGCTCTGACGATAAACTAGCAGAGAAGCCCACTTAATTCACAGGTAGTCCTGGAGGAGTCCACACTCTGCAGTCTCTCTGGAACTAGAGAAAGTTCCATTGAGAATTTATCTAATGACTTGGAAAGGACCTTTCAAAATATGCAAGACGCAGCAAGTTTCCTTCTGTGTTGTAGAGTACAATAGTACAACGAGTGAGATGACAGCAGTCTCTCATGGTCAGCCTCGGACTGAGGTGGTCAGCCTCGGACTGAGGTGGTCAGCCTCGGACTGAGGTGGTCAGCCTCGGACTGAGGTGGTCCTGGAAGCAGGGATTTCAAAACTGACTGTCTCTGGCAAACCAGGGCAATCGCTCACTACACATTTGATGAGAATTGCCTATTTCTAATTGCAAGTGTTTGGGGTTTCACTGAGTGATCATTAATTAAACATAAAGCCACTCTTCTGTAGAAAATAAAGATACTCTAGGACCTTTGATTTGATGTTGGTGGCAAAATAATCCCCTGTTAAGGGAAGGAAATTGGTCAGGAGAAATATTTTAGAAGGATTAAAAGCTGCTACTTAATTATATAGGCAATCTCACTGAACTATACATACCTCATACTGTCCCAGTAACCTCCCTACCACGCTGTCTCTCCTTAACCCAAGAACAGTAACATCCCTTTACCTTTCCTTTGGCATCAGGTAACACTTTTCCTCCATAAACCTGACTTTATCACCAATTACAACTTTCACATATAGACAATGGTAGTGGTACTCTACAGAGGTGATCCTGGGACTTTGTCCTACACAGGCTTCTGTCACACAGTCATTTGATTTTGACCAGGGAACAGGTAGGCAGAGAGATGGAGTCAAAGATCTTGGGCTAAGATTCCATTCCACTTGGTATTCTCTACCACACACTGTCCCATCCCACTGTTATCTAAAAATTCCATATCTAGCAAATAGGACAGTAAAGATGTCTTCTGTGTCACAGTGTTAGCAGAAGTCAGGGTCCATCTTAAAACTTCTCAAGGCTTTGGGTAGACACTACCTACGTACCACCGCAACAAATGCACTCAGGGAACTAGCTGAACTCAAAGCCTTAGAGATTGAATTTGTACCTATGAATGTCCCTTCATCTAATGATGTGGAATAGACTTGAATCTGGGAATGCATAGTGGATTACTGCCTTGGAAAAGGGGTTTGCCACATAAACTTTGATCTTTCTGCAACTATTAGAAAATGTTTGGCAGCAATTTGTAGTTTGGCTTCTAAGATGGCAGATTTTTTTTTTTAATTCTTCAGTTTTGAGGTGTCATATTAGTATCTTCCTAATGTTCTTGCCTAGACTTAAAGGATATATAACCACTGAAACAAGCATATCCAAAGCAGGCATTTGAGTTTAGAGATATAACACACGTGGCTACAGATAGTTCGCAGTGTTATGGTCAATGTATGGCAGCTTTAAAACCAGACATTTGTGTTCATTTCTGGAGGTGCAACCTTCAGCAACTTGCTCTACTCTATATTGTCATCTACAAGACAATAATGATTGGAGTAACTACTAGGGCTCTTGTGAAATTTGGGGAAAGAATCTGCATGGAGTAAACTACACAGATCTAGGCCCATGGTGTTTTGTATTTTACTATTTCCCTTTCACAGAGTATTATGGCTATTAATGAAGGCGCATGCTCAATTCAGGACCCAAGTCAGCATCCCTTAAACCTGGGGGTGTCTGAAAACATGATAGGACTTGCACTCTGCTCCAAACCAGTTAAGCTGAAATTCCTGGAGAGGGGGACCAAAACATTGATATACATTTTTAAGACTCTGCAGATGATAGGCAATCAAGACTGAGAACAACTGATTTATGAACTTCTTTGCTTGTGGCTTACGAATTAATAGCAGCCAGCTGCTGTCTGGGTGGCAGCCACTGGACTGGCTCACAGGTGTCTCTGTTAAGACTGTCTGGTTCTACAGTTTCTGGGTAGAATACTGTACAGTTACTTTACCTTGCTCCTCACTTTGGACTAGTAAGTTCTCAGTGACATATTTCAAAGCAAAATAGCAAGGCTCTTTAGAGTTGAGAGAATAGGATGGTAACAGATTGAAGGGAACACTTGGGTCCTTAAGTGGTTTCCAAAGGTGCCCTTATGTCTAAGTGAGAGAGAGGAGACCAGGGAGCTAAGAGTTTAGAGTTTGAGTGAGGACACTGGGGTGAATCATACATGAGCAATAAAGAAACTGAACCTGAAGGTGAAGTCATTATACACATTTCTTATCGGTGGTCTAAAACAAAGAAGAGTTCTGAGTCTCCTATAATGCAGGAATCAATATCTTCCTCATCATATGGCATTTGAGGGCTAATTTAGCTTTTTTTAGACTGATGATAAATATTTGAATTTGGCTATTATCCACATGTTAAAGCAGAAGAATCCATTGGTCGTTCCCTGAGCTTCTGTTTCCCCATTACTACAAGGCTCGTTATATCTATCTCTTCATTGCCTTTTAGAAGTTTTCTACTTTAAGCTCACAATATCTTTTAAACTAACTATTCATTTCATAAACTTGTTATCATTTCAAACCTGATACTATATTACAGCTTTGAGGCATAGCAGATATGTGCAGCTTGTTTCCAATAATGTTCTCAGGAATTAAAATATGAGAGCAAACAATGTACTCTAATTTGTTGACAATTTTATTTTGTAAAACTTAGTTATGCAGCAGAAGCTAGAGGGGAAGGAACAGATACATGGATACATGCATGGCAGAATATATAAAATGGAAATTTTCAAGAAATGAGAAGCTAGGGAGGTGGCAAATGGCAGGTAAAAAAATATATCTATAGGGAATAAACACTGCTGGGGATTAACGAGTGCAGCGCTGATTTTCATGGAATGATTAAGACACTCAGAAATCATTGAAGAGTTTCTTTCAGAAAGCGGGATCTACTAACGAATCTCTCTAAGAGCTGTGAAGCCCCATGCTACTCGGATTCTCCTCTTCAGTTTACTAGGACGGTTAGCCATTTTCTCCTGGTAAATAAGTTCCCCAAGGAGAGGAGAATGCTGTGGTCAGTGTCCACTTATAGTCCGAAGGTACACCAATTTCCTCCATGGGGAAGAAGCTAACAAAATCATTGCATAGTGCACAGAAAGCATGTGACCCAATGGTAACTATCGTGCTTTGATTGTGACCGTATCGTGATTGGCTCAGGTGTTTGAGCATTGGTGTTTGAGCATACTGGTGGCAGTATTTTGTCAGTATTCCCTTTAGAAGGTAAGTGGGGAGTGGGACACTATGGGTAGCACTGAGGTTTGTCACCCAGCCCTACTTCCTGGTCTCTGCTTCCTGTCTCACCAGGATGTGAGACGAGACATCTCAGCTGTACAATCCTGCCACCATGGAGCCTCTTGCCACTTTAGCTACTGCCTGATAAGCTGTACCCTCAAAATATAAGCTGAAATACACCTTTCCTCATTTAAATTGTTTCTTTCAGGTATTTGGACATAGAAACAAAAGAAATAACTAATACTGTAGTTAGCGAGACTGCATGAGACTCAGGCCCTTGCCAAAGAGCTGTGCTGCATCACTGGTGAGCAGCTAGCACCACAGATTCCTAAAAGCAAGTTACTCTTTTCTCTTCCTGCTTCCCCTGTCCCCACCCAGTGCTGGGAACAGAACTCAGGACCTCGTGCTTGTTAGGCAAGCACTCTCTACTCCTGAGCTAAATCCCTAAATTAGTTACTATTGTTAATGCTGGAACAAGATACCTGAAAACTGAACCTTAAGGAAGGAAAGATCTATTTAGCCCACGGTGTGGGGTGGCAACCCATCGTGATGGCGAATTCATTGTGGCAGAAACTTGCAGCAACTAGTCTCATTTTCTCTGAAATCAGGTAACACAGAGAGAGACAGATGGATTCTGGTACTCAACTTATCCAACTTTCTCCTTTTTATTCAGTCCAGGACCTGCAGGCTGGAATACTGTTCACAGTTAGATTGACTCTTCCCATCTTAATTAACCCAGTTGAAAGAATCCCTCATAATCTGTTTTTTAGTTCATTCTAGTTTTGTACAATGGACAATTAATATTGGCCATCACAGTCACCAGTACCACTCCTTTTAAAATTGGTGATATATTGGAAGGCAGGACCAAGATGTGGAAGGGAGAAGATGGGTCCTAATGACGTCATCTGAACTCTAGTAAAGCAATGGCCTCAACTTTAAGTTACATAAACCACTAGATTACAGTTTTTCTTAAGCCAGTTTGCTGTGAATTTTAGATGACTTGTGACAGAGACCTCCTAATATGGACTATGTTCTATTTACTTACTTTTATTCTTTGACATTTTCACAATTATTTAATAAATTTTAGTCATCCCTCTTTACTCTCTCTCTTTCCCTCTCTTCCTACTTTATTTACTCCATTGTCATGGAGCCTAATTTAGTAACTGGCACATAATAGGCCTTTAACAAACACACGTGAAATTAGAAGGATGCTTAAATGTCCCTGCAGCAACAATATTGTTTCTTCTCATCTCCACTTCATTTGTAGAGTATTGAACTTTCTTAGTCACCAAAAAAGTCTATGTCATGACACTGATGGAAATTAAAAATACATATGTTCTCACATAACATTGAGGACTATCTTGACTCTCATTACTGTGTATGTAAATATCACCCGAACAACATAAAAATAATGATGACAGGTCTTCTATTTCCTTTGGGTTTGATCACCATTATACACAATCCTCTTTTTTAGCATGCATCCAGCCAACGTGTCCTAGAATGAATTTCCATTCATTCCAGGTGTTCCTATGACATTGAGCGAACACTAGGGCTTTTGATATTTGCATTTTCCCCTGTGGATTCCTCTAACAACAAACTGCCAGATATATCCAAAAAAAACTTTAAATTTTTTTTTCTTTTGGGAGGCAGAATATGGTGATAGGGAATTGGAAATAAACAGATGCAGGAGGCGTGGTCTTGGTTCTTAGCCTCCTAGAGACTTCCAGCCAAACTTGAAAAAGCTTTAATATCATTGGTCTTGGTTTTTTCCTGCTTCTTTATAAAGAAGAACTAGACATAGAGTTGTCAGAGTAATTCAGCAATGAGAGGATGGTATTTTAAGAAGGAAAGCTTAAATATTAGGATCCCCACTCTGTAAAAACAAGGGTACATACAATGAACACCGTTTTGTTCCCTAAAACCTAGTGTACTAGGAGACAGGTTGAATTTTCTATGGACACATTTATGAATAACAAGTTATTCATATAGTGAGAATAGAGTATTTAAAAAAACGTAATAAGAGTAAGAGATCTATAAGTGAATTAAAACCACCATTGGTGATTTATAGTCTATTAAACATGGGGGCGGGGAGGAAGAGGGAGAGAGAGAGGAAGGGCGGAGAAGGAGAGAGAGAGAATATGTTGGACTTTATTAATCTGAATCTGGCCCATAAAGATCTTGTATTTACATTCTTTATCAACTGTAAAATAAATCCAAAAAATTCTCATAAAAATTTTGTTGCTGAGGGTCTGAAAATGCTCAGCAGAAGGAAGATATAAATAAGAATGCTTTTATTTCAATGAACACATGTCCATAAATCAGGTTTCTGAAAGTTGTGCCCTCATCTCTCACCCATTTTCATCTCCAATTTGGTTTATACTAGTACTAAAGTACAGAACCAAGTGCCCTGAAAGCTAATTTTCAGTCCTATTATAAATAGCTCCACAATCTCTGTCTCTGTCTCTCTCTCTCGTGTGTGTGTGTGTGTGTGTGTGTGTTGTGTGTTGTAGGCGTGTGGGTGCACATGTGTTTGCAGGGACGCCTACCCACTGCATGTGTGGAGCCCAGGAGTCGGTACTAGAGTCCTCACCCACTATTCTGTACTTGGTTTTGATACGGGGTCTCTCACTGAACATGGAATTTACTGTTTTAGGTAGACTGGCTAGTCAGGGCATGCCTAACAGGCACCTGTCTCTTCAGCACCAGTGTGTGCACTGATGTATCTGACTTTTTCATAGGTAGTGAGCACCTGAACTCCAGTCCTCAAGCACATGTAGCAAGCACTTTACCCCTTGGTTGTCTCCCCAGTCCCAAGTTCTGATATCTTGAACATATCATTTTACCAGCTTGCTTCAGAATCTTTATCTGTAAAAATGATGTTTAGATCTAAACTTAAGGACTCTGCTATCTCTGTAACATTTAAACATAACAAGCAAACTCTGCAGAACAGGCAGAAGGAGTTGGAAAATGGAAGAGTTCTCAGACATCTTTAAACCTGAGGAGATTTGTGCCAAGTAAAGAACTATGGACCCAGGGTGATTGTGTGGGAAAAGTGAAACTAAGTATCAACTAAGTAGAAAACAAGCAGGCATAAGCCCAAAGTCATTCAGACCCCTAGAATTTTCCCCTCTTTTCTCTCCCTCGCTCATTCTTCCTCTCAACTCTCAGAGAAACTGTGTGCTGCAAAGATTAGGAAAATAAGAATTCACTTTGCTCTTTTGTGATTGACAGTGCCGCAGGCTATGACAAGCAATCTTTCATTGCTCAACCATTTAACAATGGAAATAAGACATCCTCTCCTTATTATCAAATACAATATTTGCCATCCTTTGTTAGGGAACACGATACAATTAAACCACCAATCTTACTCTCTGTCTTCCTCTCTCCCACTCACAACTTATTCAAACAATGTTGCTTTATACTTTGGAATCTCTTAGATAATATTCAACATTGGAAATGTTTGTCTTATTCTGTCCTGTGTCCAACTCCCAATTTCTTTTAAAACATGAAGAAGAAAGAGGGTTTTCCTTGATTGCAAATTCACCAGGGAGGTTTTGAATTTTTTGCAGAAAAAAATGCTTTAGGTATATAGACTTTGTAATTTGTGTGTGCCTAATTGGATTGCCTGATTCAAGGACATAGTCAGCATTTCAAGATAGCAGTTGCTGAACCAGAGTGCTCTGGTGACTGGGCCTCTGGTGTGAAACCCTACACCCCTGATTTGATGAAATTAGTGCTGTGCAAACCAGAGGGAAACCATGAGACTTCTCAAAGCAGGGCACTGGTAAAGAATTCACAGGTTTTCACAGATTTTAGTGTTCTTTAAAATTCTCCAGAGCCTATATCCAAGTCTTACCCCTGATTTCGGGTCTCCATTCCAGGTGTGTGGATACCAAACCATACAAACAGCAGTACCCTGTTAGCACTTAGCCCTATCTAGGTTCTACATTCAATCATTCTATCAACTCCCAGTAATGTACATTTCCCTATCTTTATTAAACGGTCCGCACTGATTAACAGTGATTAATAACGTGACACAAGGTAGAATCATCCAGGGGAGAAGTCTCTTACATACCTGTAAGAGATTATCTAAATAGATAAATTAAGGAGGAAAAAATCTGCCATAAATTTGAGTGGTAGTATTTCATTGGCTGGGGTCTCTGAAGTAAGCAAAAAGTGGCCAATGAGTCGAGCATCAGTGTCCATATCTCTCTGTTTCTTGACTATGGATACAGTATGAGCAACCAGGGTCCTGCTCCTCTTCCTTCCCTGCTGCTATACCTTTGTAATCATGATAGAATGATCCTCTGGTACTGTAAGACAGAACAGACTCTGACTCTCCTTCCCTTACATGGCTTCTTGTCAGGTATTTGGTCACAACAGTGAGAAAAAGCAATTATTATATAATCCTCTCTTCAAGCTGGCCACAAGCTCACAGAAATCCACCTGCCTCTCTCTCCCAAGTGCTGAAATTAAAGGTGTGTGCCACCACCACTGGGCACACCATCTTTTCTTAGACATAGCAATGTTGATCTGCTAAACCGACAGAGATAAGAGATCTATTTTCCTTGAATTTTTATCTCTAAGGATTGAATGATGTAAAATGCCATGTGATCTGAGACCAACTCAAAGTCTGCAGGCTAGCACCCAGATGAAAGGGTAGCATACACCCATGTCAGAACATAATGTATCCAACTTTGAACTTACTCTTTTTCCTTTTGCTCTAATTTCTTGGTCCTCCAAATAGCTGTCAAGAGAATACAAAATATTACCTAAAGCAAAGCTAAAATTGCATGTTTTAAATTTTTATGTCAGGAAATGCAAAATTAATATTCTTCTTGAGATATTGCTCATTAATACTGTACTTAGAATAAGCTATGGTTTTAATAGCCTAATTCAAAAGAGTGGAAAATTTTATTTTACTTAATTTAAATCATTTAGATGTATGAGATATTTTATTTCCATTGGCACCTTTTTACAATAAATGTAACAGAGAAAAAAGTGACTGAAACTCTCATAGAACATAAACTCATGCTGAACTGCAACAAGTTTGAGCTTCTAAGTACTTCTGGTATAATGAACCTCTCAGAACATTCTCGGGGTGGGGAGACAACACACAAGTCCATATAATGTGGTCAGAGGGAAAGCAAAACATGACATGGTACTTTTGCATCTCCTTATGAATTACCCATTCAGAACAAGGGAAAACAGCCTGCACTTTGAGAGCTACACAATTTCAGAAGCATGAAGGTGGGGATGATACTCAGAGAAGTCATTAGGAAGCACTGGAGGCAGGGATTGACAGAGGAATGATTAGAATAAGACATTTTCTAAATCCTATCTTTTAATAAAGAAACAGTCCCCATATTCCCTTGTGGAGGGCCGGACCACATTCTCCATTGCTTCTAGGAACAAAGGTAGAGATTGACCTCTGTGACCCCAAGGTGTGGCGGCACACGCCTTTAGTCCTGATGCCTGGGCGGCAGAGGCAGATTGACCTCTGTGACCTCAAGGCGTGGTAGTATACGCCTTTGGTCCCAATGCCTGGGAGGCAGAGACAAGCAGATCTCTGTGAGTTCAAGGTGATGTAGCACACGCCTTTAATCCCAGCGCACGTGCTTTGTAACTCTCTACCGCTGCGTCCCTGCCTACTCCCGAGGCATCATCTGGGATAATGGGCAGTGGACCAATCCAAGAGTGACACGTCAGAAGCGAGGACTGTTTCCTTTATAAGGGCTGGGTTCCCCTCATTCGGGGTCTCCGCTTTGGAAGCTGATGCTCTCCCTCTCAAGACGCATTAAAGCTTTACTGCAGAAGTATCCTAAGTGCCCCGCGTCGTTCTTGCTGACGAGAAGGTAGCGCGGGACATTCCCTCAGCACGTAACAGCCGTGGTTTAGGAAGTCTGGATAGACTGCTGACCTGTTGTGTCACTGCCTGGCCTCAGTTTTCTCATCTATGACAAAAGTATGTTCTAGGCTGGAAGGATCCTGTGGCTTCTGCCAGCTTTGTTTTCTATTCCATGGTAAAATGGCTTCAGGGAAACAGAGTGTCAACCACAGTTAGAGGAACTCGTGCATTAACATCTTCTAAATGAATAGATCTGTACTAGTAACTACTCACGAAAATACAGAAAGCAGAAAAGTATTTGTATCCTTTTATTAATATATATGAATAAAATAAATAAAATAAAAAAGGATACAAATTCTTAAGATAATCCAGAAGGCAGGTGTCAGTGTCAGACAATGATTTTCTAAGAGTATCTATTGTTTCCTCTTCCTACCCATAAAAAATATACTAACTGGATCAAGAGTTGAACCTCCCTGATTTCTCCATAGCTACTTCCATTTCCAACATTTATCCATTATTAGACCATCATGCTCATTTTTAGAAGATAAACTGACCTCAATAGTAATATGCAATGAGAAAGGAGAAGACTAAGACCAATGAAGCTATGGGAAAGAAGTTAACTAGAGGACTGATTTAGAAGAAATGTACTCACAAACACAGAAACACCATGCAAAAAGAAGTGTAGGATTCTCAATCAAGATGTGGTTCATAGTTAAGAGTAATACCACAGGATCCAGAATCTCTAGATGAGCCTCACCCTTCCACTTCCAATTGTGAGGCCTTGGGTACGTTGCATTGACTTTCTATGGCACAGTTCTAGGTCCATATATTCAGCTTTCTACTCAATCATTCTAGCTACATGTCAAAATCAACATGCCCCAAATCAAGTTCCTTATATTCCACCTGCCCACCCAAGTTTGGTTCTTCCAGTTTTCTATCCCTCAATGGAAGCAAATTGTTTTGGCTTCATCCTTGATTTATCCATTTTTCTCATAGCCCACATTCAAAACACTAGGAAAATCATACTGGATATTCTAAGTAGACTGGAACATGCCCATAAGCCCAGCACTCAGAAATTTAAGCTTAGATGTTTAAGGCCAGGCTTGGCTTACAGAGTGAAGTCTTATCGCAAAAAGAAAGAAAAAGAGATAGAAAGAAATAAAGAGAGATAGAAAGAAAGGAAGGAAGGAAGAAAGAAAGAAAGAAAGAAAGAGGAAGAAAGAAAGAAAGAAAGAAAGAAAGAAAGAAAGAAAGAAAGGAAACAACATACCAAAACAACAATCAGAATAGAAGCAACTTCAATCTTCAAATCTAACCACTTTCCACTGTCTCAATCCACCTTAGTCTACCATTATTTTTTACCTACTCTATTTACTCCTTGTCCCCAACAATCTTTCCCTAAAATATCTTGAATATTCTAGTACAAAATCATGATATATCATATTTCTATTCAAATAATTCTAGTAATTTTCTAGTGCAGGAAAAAGATCAAATCCTTCCTGTGACCTGCAAACCCTCCCAAGTCAACTTCAATTTTTACCATCCCTTTGCTTTTCACTCTGCTCTAGGCAAACCAGCCTCATCGGTATCCCTAACTGTCTTCATTACTTTGCTACTGCTGCGAAGAGATACTATGACCAAAGCAACTTACATTGGGTTTATTGGGGACTTGCTTGCAGTTTCAGAGGGTCGTCCATCACTTTCATGGCACCAGGCAGTCAGGCATGGCGCTGGAGCAGTAGCTGGGAACTAATAGGTAAGAGAGCCAAGTGGAATAATTTTGGCTTTTGAAGCTTCAAAACCTACTCTGAGTAGCACACTTCTTTCAACAAGTCCACATATCCCAATCCTTCCAAACAGTTCCACCATGTGGAACTGCATTCAAGCTTATGGGCCTATAGAGGGCAATTCTTATTCAAACCACCACACCAGGATAAGTCAAGGCAAACTGTTCTATAGTCTTATCTTTCTTTAGAGAGGTATAGGCTTGATTCTGTCTTTCTCAAGGCTCTGCCTAGATGCCACAAATGAAAGCATCAACAGTGGTCCTATATGAAACATCACCTTCTTTTTTTCTGTTTTATTTTTATTTTTTAATTAATTAATTAATTTAAAATTTCCACCTCCTCCCATCCTCCCATTTCCCCCCACCTCCCCCACTCTCCCTCTCCCCTCGCTGTCCAGTCCTAAGAGAAGTCAGGGTGCCCTGCCTTGTGGGAAGTCCAAGGCCCCCCCCCCCCATCCTAGGAAGGTGTCCATCCAAACAGACTAGGCTCCCAAAAAGCCAGTACATGCAGTAGAATCAAAATCCAGTGTCATTATCTTTGGCTTATCAGTCCGCCCTCATTGTTAGTCACATTCAGAGAGTTCGATTTGATCACATGCTTGTTCAGTCCCAGTCCAGCTGGCCTTGGTGAGCTCCCACTAGATCAGTTCCACAGTCTCCGTGGGTGGACGCATCCCTCGCGGTCCTGCCTTCCTTTTTTATATTCTCCCTCCTTCTGCTCTCCATCTGGGTTTTGGGAGCTCAGTCCAGTGCTCCAATGTGGGTCTCTATCTCTATCTCCATCCCTCTCCAGATGAAGGTCCTATGGTGATATTCAAGATATTCATCAGTGTGGCTGTGGGTCAAGGCCAGTTCAGGCGCCCTCTCCTCAGCTGCCCAAGGACCTAGTTGGGGAAATCCCCTTGAACACCTGGGAACCCCTCTAGAGTCAAGATTCTAGCCAACCCTATAATAACTCCCTTAGTTAAGATAACTTCTTCCCTGCTCCCATATCGACCCTTCCTCCATCTCAATTATCCCATTCACCCAAGCTCTCCCCAATCCCCCCTTCTCCCTTCTCTCTCCCCATTTCCCCTTCCCCCCAACCCACCCCAACCCCCCTGCTCCCAACTTCTGCCTGGTTATCTTGTCTACTTCCAATATCCAGGAGGATAACTATATGTATTTCTTTGGGTTCACTTTCTTATTTAGTTTCTCTAGGATCGCGAACTATAGGCTTAATGTCCTTTGTTTATTGCTAGAATACACTTATGAGTGAGTACATACCATATTCCTCTTTTTGGGTCTGGGTTACCTCACTCAGTAAAGTGTTTTCCATTTCCATCTATTTGCATGAAAAATTTCTCCAACTACATCCATCTTTCCTTGTACTTCTTGGCACCCTGTATCACCAATGCTTATTTGTTTTTAACTATTGTCTATATACCCTCACCAACAAAAACTTTTGTCTGACATTTTCTCTGCTGTCTACCCATTGCCTGAAAAATGCATGTTCACTAAAAATTTTAATGTAATTGACTAAACTAATATGGAAGTTGGAATAAGAATTGTAAGAACGTGAAACAATTGGCATAAGACTAGTAGTTACCACATAGGACGATACAAATTTTAAATGAGGAAGCAAATGTAAAATTTTTACAGATAAACTAATTGAACATTAACGACTAATGTTAACATCAATCAAACTTGTTTTGCCAGGCAAGAAGTTGACTTAGCAATGAAGCAAACCTTAGGTGAACAGAACAATCTAAGGCAGTCAGATTGCAGCACATCAGTCCAGTATGGATGCATCAATACAGAAGGAGAAGAGATAAAGAACACCAAGGGATAAAAATCAATGTTTGTTAATAAACCTCAAGCAAGGAATCTTATTATTATGTATCTACCTAAGATCATACATAATATATATGTGTATGTACACACACACACACACACACATATATATATATACATATATATATATATATATATATATATATATATATATATATATATATATACATCTCTCTCTTTTGTATCTTAAAGGTAGTTATGTCTCTGAAGCTGCCAATGTTCCTCACAAGAACCCCAGTACCAGGCATGAGAAGTTTCATTTAGATTGTTTGGTCATAGTAGTGTAAGTGACTCCCAAAACAGTATAGACTATTGCTGTTGCCTTTGGTTGCCTTTCAAAAGTTGAAGGTTATGGGGGACCACAGAAGAAGCTGAGAAGGATGGGAGGAAGGAAATGGAAATGTATAAAAAATTAAAAAGAAATATTTAAAAAGAAAAGGATAACATTACATTTTTACTGAGTAAAGGCACAGTAAGTGGATTGTAAAGTATTAAAATTGAATCCAGATGAAGAGAAATGAGATCTGTTAAGATAGAGTTAGACATCAGAGCCCAGGCAAAGCTAATCAGGAGTAATCAGGGCCACCAAATTGAAAGAGAGTGATGAAAAAAAATATAACGTGCGTACACTCCAGTGAGCACTTAGCATTTTGTCCTTAGTGTCACCCTCCCTGCTAGACTCTAGTGCAGAAAGGCAAGAGCCACAACAGGTTCTTTTCAGGAGAGTATGTCAACTAGAGAGAGCCTTGCAGAGAAGGACCAGATACTCATGAACTGGAAGAAACCTCTAAACTATATCATGTGTATCAAGGCAATGGTAAGCAAACAAGAGCTGGATATTACAAGTCACCTGCAGTAACTGTGACTATCTCCATCCACATGCGTAACCATCTGCTCACCTTCTTTCGCACATCACGTTAGCAGAACCACATGTAACTGTCTATGAAGCAATGACTAAAGTCAGAGTACTCTGTGCTATTAAAGCTTTCACAGTGCTTTGGAGGAAGGTCCAAAGCCCTCCCTACTATATCAAGGCTAAACAAAGTATCCCTCCAAAGAGAATAGCTTCTCAAAAAGCCAGTACAAGGAGTAGGAATAAACCCTGGTGCCACTGCCAGTGGCCCCTCAGTCTGCCCCAGGAATACAACTGTCAACCACTTTCAGAGGGTCTAGTTTGGTCCTATGCTTGTTCCTTTCCAGTCCGACTGGTGTTTGTGAGCTCCCATTAGCTCAGGTAGATTGTTTCAGTGGGTGTACCCATAATGGTCTTAACCTCTTCACTCATATTCTCATTCCTCCTACTCTTCAACTAGACTTTGGGAGCTCAGTACAGTGCTTCAATGTGGGTCTCTGCCTCTGTTTCCATCAGTCGCTGGATGAAGGTTCTATGATGATATTTAAGATGTTCATCAGTCTTACTACAGGGCCAGGCCAGTTTGGGCACACTCTCCTCTATTGTTTAGGGTCTTAGCTGGGGTCATCCTTGTGGATTCCCGGGAATTTCTCTAGAACCAGGTTTCTTGTTAACCCCGTAATGGCTCCCTCAAACAAGATATCTCTTTCTTGCTCTCATCTTTATCCTTCATCCTTCTCAACTATCCAGTTCCCTCAAGTTCTCCTCACCCCTCCCATTCTCTCCTCCTCTTCCCCTTTTACCCTCCCTTCTCCCCCAACCCCTATATTTCCAATTATTCAAATGATCTTGTATTTTTCAACTTTCCAGGTGGATCTATATATGTTTTTCTTAGGGTTCACTTTGTTGCTTAGCTTCTCTGGAATCATGAACTATAGGCTCGATGTCCTTTGTTTATGGCTAGAATCCACTTATAAGTGAGTACATACCATTTTCATCTTTTTGGGTCTGGGTTACCTCACTTAGGATGGTGTTTTCTAGTTCCATCTATTTGCATACAAAATTCAAGATGTTATTGTCATTACAGCTAAGTAGTACTCCACTGTGTAAATGTGCCACATTTACGTTATCCATTGTTTCCAGGTTTGGGCTATTACAAATAATGCTGCTATGAACATAATTGAACAAATGTCTTTGTAGTATGATTGGTCATCTTTTGGGTATATGCACAAGAGTGATATTGCTGGATCCTGAGGTAGATTGATTCCCAATTTTCTGAGAAACCTCTGTACTGATTTCCAAAGTGGCTAGACAAGTTTGCATTCCCACCAGCAATGAATGAGTATTCCCCTTACTCCACATCCTCTCCAACTAAGTTATCATTGGTGTTTTTTATCTTAGCCATTATTACAGGTGTAAGATGGTATCTCAGAGTTGTTTTAATTTGCATTTCCCTGAACTAAGGATGTTGAACATTTTCTTAAGTGTCTTTCTTAATGTCAAGTGGCCATTTGAGGTTCTTCTGTTGAGAATTCTCTGTTTAGTTCTGTACCCCATTTTTAAATGGGTTATTTAGAATTTTTATGTCTAATTTTTTGAGTTATTTATATATTTTGGAGATCAATCCTTTGTCTGATGTGGGGTTGGTGAAGATCTTTTCTCATTCTGCCCAATGTGCCTTACCCTCTCTGAAGAGTGAATGGACTGGGGTAGGGTGATATGCAGAAGGAATGGGAGGAGGGGAGTGAGTGGGAACTTAGATTGGTATGTATAATGAAAAAAGATAGTCTGCTTTCTTTTTAAAAAAATAATAAAATCAAATTAAAAGAAAAAACAAATTAACAAAAACATTTTTCCACAATGTAAACTCATTTTTTTTATTTTTGTTTTTGGTTGACTTGAAAATAGTGATGCAGGACATTGCTCTAGTAGTAATTTCGTACCATAAGATGACTCCTGAGACGCATTGCAATATAACACAGTCTCTAAATATACTAGTTTCAGATTCCCCACATGTTTAATAAATAGGATCTTGTTTAATTTTTGGTTTTCTTTCTTTGTTATGGTGTGCTTTATCACAACCTAGTCTAAATCAGTAGAACTTAAAACTTATAATCTCAAGGCAATTACAAATTGAAGTAGAAATTGAAAGCAAGGTAGCAATATAAGAACTTATTACACTTGTTAGAATAAAAATAATCTCAGCTCTCAGACAATGCAAACAGAACAACAGCAGTAGAAATGGAAGTTATTTATCTAGATGAAAAAATATTGCAGAGGTAAAATCAGCATTGGGTTTTTAAGAGTCTAAAACTGATGACAACGTATGTAATATTGCCAAGTTTCTACTCATTGAGCACAAAAAGTCATGACAGTATTCATCAGAATTAATAACAAAGGAGAAGTTGGTCATCAATGAGTTTGCTGAGTGTGCTGTCACACTTTTCAAATTGTGAAGCAAATATACAGTCTTGCATTTCTGAAAAAATAGTTTTCACAAAGGACAATATTTTAAAGCATTGCACCACTGTTTGAATGGAAAAGAGAAAAAAAGATGAATCATGGTTGTTAGTGATCACTGAATTTCTGGATAGATAACAGAATAAGTAACCCAGGAATGAAAAGAAGATGGGCCAAACTTGGACTCAGTGAGGACCGTGGATTGTGATATTGGAGATCACTGACTTTAGACTTGCCAAGATTGGTTTGATTACTGACTCTACCACTTACAAATACTTTGGTCTTACAAAAGTAATGTAAACTCTTTAGAAAATCAGCAAGCTGGTTACCATCTTATTTGGTACTTGGGATAATTCAACTGAAGGAATCAGGTAGCATGACTTTTACTATTCTTAGAATATTATGAGTGTTCAAGCAGATTGTGCTAGAATTTCTGGTGATCTTCCCCAAGAAATATCTAAAGTAGCAATCTCCCCAGAGGTAAATAGAGAAAGTAATTCCCAAGCTATCTACAAGAAAATTCATCTCAAGGAAATAGGACACTTGGCGAGACAGATCTTCAGAAGTTAGTCCAGTTCCCATAATAACCTGCCCTACTTCTCCAACCCATTTCCATAAAGTTTCCTCTTCCTAATGTTCACTTGATTTGAAACTAAAGATTGTTTTTATATTCTTGCTTACTAAATATTATTTTCCCTTACCTTTGGGCACTCCCTTATACTCACACTATTCCTGATGAAAAGCAACCCTCTTTTAAAGGGATTAAAGTGGATTCCTTAATTCTGAAGTTGAAACCAACAGAAATGTATTATATTTTATAATATTAGAAGAACTTGTGGTTTGCTTTTTTCACCCTTCTGAAAATATGTAAAACCTCTTTTTCACTTTGTATTTTTAATTTGCTTTCTTCCCCCAAGTTCCTGTTCTCCTGATGTGTGTGTAAAATTGAGAAAATGATTAGAAAATTACTTTTTTTTTACTGTGAAAAGCAATCAGAGCTAATACACACAAAGACTAATTACCGTGAAGATGGATGATGTGCTTTGCTATCGAATCATATTCTATTTGCTAAGGTGATGCATTCTAAGTGGCTCCATCTTGCCTTCATTTAAATAGAAAAAATGAAAGACATAATCACTGGGCAGAACCACTTAATGAACATTTTTGTGAACATTCAAATCTAGGTCTCAGGGTAAGTTGAACCTGTTCAGTTCCTGTTTAACCTTTCAGGACCACACAGCCTGAACTGTGGTGTGGGAGGAGATGTATGAGAAGGTCAAGGAAGCTCATTTCTTTTCTCTTCCCCTTTACACAGCATTGTGAACACAAATGGCTGTTGGAGCCTAGAAAACCAATAATCTAATTCATGTTATATAAGTAAAGTGTGGCCCTTTCTAACGTGGTTATAAGACACTCACCCATTTTTTCTTCTCCTGATTGCCCCCACTCAGTGAGCCTTCTCTCACAGAGGTTGCATGCAGTTGTCCCCAGATTCACTTTTCAGTCTTTATGTTGATGATCACATCGGTAGCATTTCACTCTTGTAACTAACCTCTTCTGTTCAAAGTGGGACCTCTTGCTGGTTTTAAACCACAGCCAACAGTTTTCCCATGGTCTCAGAGGCTTTTTCCCTTATACCTATTTGTCCATCTTCTTTTCCTTTCTACTTTCATTAAAGTTGTGTGATGCAGAATTGATTCCACTCTTGATTTCCTAATCCTACTCTTAAAGACGTTTGGGATAATGCTCACCACCATGTTTCTAGAAGTTCGCAAATTCTGCATATTTGGATTTTTGATGTAGTTGGTGATTTCCAGCCTGGTGTAGGAGGTCCTTCTGTATTTGAGTTGCTTTCATTGGTTAAATAAAGAATCTGCCTTGGCCTTTTGATAGGGCAGTATTTAGATAGGTGGGAAGACAGAACTGAATGCTGAGAAAAGGAAGACAGAGAGGGAGAGCCACCATCAAGTTGCCAGATCAGAGATGCTGAATCTTTCCAGGCAAGCCATGACCTCAGGGTGATACACAGATTAAAAGAAATGGGTTAGATCAGCATGTGGGAGTTGACCAAGAAGAGGCTAGATATAATGGGTCAGGCAGTAATTTAATTAATGCAATTTCTGTGTGGTTATTTTGGGTGTTAAGATAGCCAGACGGTGGAATGCAGCCTGTTCCTTCTTACTACAGAATGGCACCCAACATGGAGCCAATTAAATCCACTTAAAAACCCTAGAGAGCTTAATTTTAAACACAGAAAAAAAAACCAGAGTTTAACACAGCTTTTTGCTTTTGCTGGCAACTTGCCACAAAGAAATTTTCCCAACTCAGCAGCAAGAAAAAACTGGTGGTTTTAAAATGCCAGCTTTCTGGGCTGTCCCACCAGCATGATTTCTGTCTCTTCCAGGAGACAGAGCATTTAGATGGGGTCTGTGAGTAAAATGATATGGTTTGCTTGATGGCAATGTGGACTCACTGTGTGCTTGGAACTGTACACGGCTCAGGGGCACCAAATGGCTCTGAGGCAGGAGTGGCTCAGCTCCATCATGTTGCACTGTGCTGATCTCAGGCAGGAACTATTGTAATTATCATAATAACAATGCTGTTAAGGTTTAGACTGGGCAGGAAAAAGGTGGTACTGCATTACTCCCTAAATGGCACAAGCTAAAATTTTTAAGAAGCACTCAGCATTTTAAGAAGTGCTCCTGGACAGTAAAGAATTACAGATTCACAATAGGACAGATTCAGACATAAAAGACCTCTAAATGGGTCACACTGTTAAATAAATGTATGTAGGCTTAAAAGAGAAAAGATAAAGAGTATAGAGACTCATAAAATAAAGTTAATGCTTAAAAAAGGGTAAAGTCTTTAAAGAGACAGAGTACAGATAGTAATAAAAAAACAAGCCATGTAAAAATGGAAAATTCACAGAGAGTCTGGATTATGTACATTGTGTTTCTTTTAAATTTTTGGACTGTAAAGGAGCTACATGGAGAGAGACATTAAATGGGCTGCCAAGTTAAATCAGCGTGTATATTGTAAAGATATCTTCAAAATTTGGGTCTAAGGGTATAATGCTTTGGAAAAGAGGTTCTTCTTTTGTTTTCACAGAAGATGAGAACCTGTAGATTGCCCCCAGGCCAATATGTTATAATAGACTACTCCCTCCTGAAAGGTTGCTGTAAATACCCTCAAAAATTTCTTTGCCCTACTACTGACTTAGATAATTCTAGCACACAGGATATATCATAAATGACTTGATTAACAGCACCTCATACAGCATGAAGCTGTTTGGAGAGAGGAAACTATGTCCATATTCCCAAATATTGTTTATAAATGTTCTTTTACATTTAAAGGGGGATAATGTATATATGATATAAATAATTTGCATGGGTATGGATTTAGCTTTATTGATTCAAATTTAAGGTCAATATTGTTATATGTAGCATGAGGGTCGGCTTGTTGGGGTTTCTGTTCCCACCCAGTACCGCACAACCGGCAAGTCCCAGAGAAAGTCAATCACACAGAGATCTCTGTAAGTTATAAAACTGATTATTGGCCCATTAGGTCAGGCTTCTTATTAATCCTTGTAACTTATATTAATCCATTATCATTATCTATGTTAGCCACACAGCTCAGTACCTTTCTCAGTGTGGCAGTTCACATGTTGCCTCTTCAGTGATCTGACCGAAGATCAATTGACAGACAATTTTCCCGCACCATTTCCCTCTTTTTTTAAAAAAAAAAACAAAGGAAAATACCCATAGTCCATTTGTTGGGAATGTGGGCATAGTATTTTAGGCTACTTCCTGCTGGTTGGGGGCGCTGATGATCTTATGGGGACCTAAAGAAAATTTAGAGTTATAATCAAGTCCTGTCTGGAGTATCCTGTGAGTCCTGATCATCTCAGGCAGCATCTTGAATCCATTCTGGATGTAGAACTCAGACATCTGGGTCATCTGTTCCTACCAGAGATTTTAAAATAGCACAGCATTTTTCCTGCTACGCCTGAAAACCGAAAAGCATGTGTTCAGCTTTTCATCAACACCATTTAAGTGTTTCATGGCAGGACCTCTTAAAAGAGCTGCAGGGTTTTGTAGCTAAAGCTGAGTCAGGAAGCCTCTCTTAGATGAGAGTGCTTGCTTGCCGCTAGCAAACAGAGCAGACCCGAGAAATTGCTGCCACCAAGAAAATATGTTTTACTCTATTCTTTTCCAAGCTTTTTCAAGCTTTCTGTGGATTCAGTTATCCACATTGGGCGCCATCTGTAACATGAGGGCTGGCTTGTTGGGGTTTCTGTCCCGCCCAGTACCCCACAGCCAGCAACTCCCAAGGAAAATCACAATAAGCTGATTGGCCCATTAGGTCAGGCTTCTTATTAGTCCTTGTAACTTATATTAATCCATTATCATTATCTATGTTAGCCACACAGCTCAGTACCTTTCTCAGTGTGGCAGTTCACATGTTGCCTCTTCAGTGATCTGGGCAGGAATGGCGGGGGGAGCTTCCTGCTTCCCAGAATATTCCTATTCTCATTGCATCACCTCTACTTCCTGTCTGGCTTTCCCGCCTATAGTTCCTGCCTGGCCAATCAGCATTTATTTAAAATATGATTGACAGAATACAGACAATTCTCCCACACCAGTTATACGTACATGTATTTCTCATCTTGATTAAGGTATTGTGATTGTATAGTTCAATTAAAAATGTAATGTTGAATTAGGAAATATGGGTTGTTAATGGATAATCATCAATAATAGTAAAATTTGTAGTCATGTTAGTTCAATTTTCTAGATATATAGAGATATATTTCAGTTAGATAGAAATTCTTCATATATTTCAAAGACTACAAAATATGGCATTTAAAATGTTTTAATAACTTAGGGCTTTTCATGACAATGAGACGTGCCTGTTCCTGGCAGCACCAATCTACTTCGAGAGGAAGATGGGCATCGAAGAGGCTCCTTATGGAATTGGTTAGCCATTTGTGCAAGAAACTGCTCTTGCCTGGACTGTTACATAAACTGGACATGAAGAACCTGCAAAGAGATAACTGCTGAACTTGCCTAAAGGTGAGATGATCCATGGGGGTTCCTGTTTCATGAAAGAGTCTGCAAGACATTCTGCAGGACACAGAAGAAAGTAACTAAACTGTCCACAAAATTTCCTGCTTCATGGAAAACTCTGCTTGATACTATGGGCCTGTAGGCTGAAAATGGATGCCCCAATGGTACAAAAGAACTTTGGGTGACTGTACAGGCAGCGAGATGTCTCTGTCAATTCTAAAGTTTGGGAAGTTGCTTACTTCTTGTTTGCTTAGGTAATATTATATCCTTCTGGAGTCTTTGATGGAGTTGAAGAATAGATAGATAGTTATAGTTTTCCTTTTTTATGATAAAAGATAAAATAGATCTAAATATTGTTACTGTAATTCTTGCTTGATACCTGTTATATGTAATTTTACTATGTTAAAGCCTTCCTTTTTGTTTAAACAGAAAAGGGGAAATGGTGTAGGAGGTCCTTCTGTATTTGTGTTGCTTTCATTGGTTAAATAAAGAAACTGCCTTGGCTTTTTGATAGAGCAGTACTTAGAAGGGAAGACAGAACTGAATGCTGGGAAAAGGAAGGCAGAGAGGGAGAGCCACCATCAAGTTGCAAGATCAGAGACGCTAAATCTTTTCTGGTAAGCCACAACCTCATGATGATACACAGATTAACAGATCAGGATGTAAGTGTTGGCCAAAAAGTGGCTAGATATAATGGACCAGGCAGTAATTTAATTAATACAATTTCTGTTTGGTTATTTTGGGGATTAAACTATCCAGGTGGTGGAACACAGCCCGTTCCTTCTTACTATACCAGCCTAGGAGGAGAATCTTGGACATCCCTGCTGTTCTCTCCTCCTACAAAATAACCACTTCTTCTCTCTCTGTCCCCTTTCCCAGTCTTAGACTTTATCTCTTTATCTCATCATATTTAATTTTTAACAATTATATGAATATTATTCATAAGTTTATCACAGTGGTTTATACATGTAGTCACAGCCCTTAGGATACTAAAACAAGGAGAATTATGGTGAGTCTGAGACCATCCTAGACTATGTAGTAAATTCCAGGCCATCCTGGCTACCTAAAACTCCTCTCAAAACAATCTAACAAAAAGCTAAGTACTAAAAATTGTGACTAAATTGTATAACATATCACATTGTAATTATTTTCCTACAATAAAATGTTTCTTTGTGGTAATAATAACTGCTATAATAAAGACACTTTCAAATCTCAGTAAATTATCACAGAACCAGTTCATTTCTTACACATAGAAAGTTGAATGCAGATGTACTGGTAAGCTCTCCATAGGATGATTCAGATATCCAGGCTCCTCTTATACTGCTTCCCTCCTACCTTCTGGCACCTTGGGATCCTTTGTTGAATCATTCACACCTTCAGGGAAGCCAGAATGATGTGTTCCTGAGGGAGACTGGGAACGATATAGACAATCTCCACTTATTTCTCATTGGTTAGATTCAAAGAATGAAGGATAAACCAAACAGCAAAACAGGATAGAAACAGAATCCCCTCACAGATAGAAAACAAATGGGAGTTTGGCACTGTTCCTGCCATTCACTCACTCTTCTTCTTACACGTACACAGTCAGTTCTTTCATTAGGGCAGTAACCCAAAGGTCACTGCTTCCATAGTGAAGATCAAGACTCTTAGGTAATGCATAGAATTCCAGCTCTGACTCTTTGAGGTCAACAAACTATGAGCCCAACACACAAACCATTGCCCGGTCTCAGTCTCCAGGGCGTCTACACAGACTGAGCAGCCACTGGGGAGAAGCAGGGATCGTGAAGGGGAAAACAGAAAACACTCAGCAATTGTTGGCACATTTCAATAATGGTGCCTAGACCCTGCTTCTCTTTTCTGGGATGACAGCCTCATTCACATTTTTATGGCTTCTGAATATACCTTTTGGGGATTTTTTCCTGGTTCATGATTTCGACTAACACATCAGAAGTAGTGTTGTGTCTGCCTCTTTTGAGAACTCTGCGGGTTTAAAAGAACATTTTCAACTTAAGAATCATTTAATGTTTACTTAAAATTTTTATGATGTTTTCTAATTTTATGGTGCATTTGATACAACTCCCTCAAACGTTCCTTAGACTTCTGCTTTACTGGTTGTCAATCATTTTCACATCTACTCAAAGTTCATTCCCAGATAATGTTCTCAATCCTAACTTCACTACCTTGCTCTTACTTCTGTCTTTCAACTTGGGGCAATTATCTGGAAATCAAGTAAAACCCACAATTCAGCCAGGAAGGTTGAGTCATTAGTGGAGTCTTTGCTATAGCAAAATTGTTTGGGGTAACAGAGAATTCGTTAAGTCTCTTCATACTTTGTCTTCCAATTCTTCATGAGAAATGTAAAGCTCTTGTATGTTTAAGCACTTCATTCTCCCTTCTGTGTAAAGAAATCATTCCCAGATCCACATTCTCCGTTTGGATCTAGTTGCTCTCTAGGTCTCTCAAACAGTTAGAGCACTGAGGTCTGTGTTTATATTCATCCTGGAAAAAACAAAATCTCCTTCTCTTGCTGATAGTTTAAAGCCTCTGTTTCCTGGATCCCATTGTCAGAATCTGGGATTCAATTTACTCAAGACACAAAGCAATACATTTACCTGATTTTGTGCTAATTAAATTAGAAGAGAGAAAGATACATCTAGATCACAAAGGCTTTAATATAACAACACAACAAGCACCCTATCTGTTCTCCTTCTACTCCCCAGTCCCAAGGGGATGGCACGGAGAGGCTTGGGTAGATGCTGCACATGCTATGAAGTGCTTTACATAAAAGGAACACTGAGCTTGCATTTTATTCCTGTGATTTTATTAGGAAGCTGTAAGCAACCTGCTCTTCATCCCAGAGGGGGTATTACTTCATCCTTGAAGATCACCTGATGCACTTGGAGCCCTTTCAAAATGGCACTTGTAAAGAAAGATCAGGGCCTTGTGTTCTTGGCATACTTTAGATGTTCAGGGATGTTAATGGTTAGTGAAGGCTAACTTTCTCAAAACCTATCTGAGCCACACCCACCTCCTGAATTCTTCAAATTTACCCTATCATGGTTTTTGGCCAGAAAGATGTCTAAGAAAAATCAAGGACCAAATCTATTAGCTACCATTGGATGCCAAAGGCTATGAATGGCACATGGCAGTCAATCACTCCATAATTCAAATAAATGAAGACAAGAGATTTATTCTGTAAATGGTATGTGTTAAAACATGGGTAAAAAAAGCATACATGTGTCCTTTGGAAGATCTTTTAAAATCCATCTATTCTCTATATATTTAACATCTAAATTTTTATTTTCCCTTTCAACTATCTCATATTCCACAACCATTAGAGATCCTAGTTTGACAAGCCCTGTAACTTAGATAAAACCATCCTAGCTTAGAATTCACGTCTATCTGACCTTAAAGTCTGGGCCTTTCCACATGCTTACTTCTCCTGCTCATTACATTTTCCATAAATGTCTAATGACATCCAAACTCCTTCAGTGATTGCTCAAGTGTGGTGGTTCTTGACCAAGGGAATTTTTGTGATGTCTAGAGGCATTTTTGTTCATTATAGCTAGTGTGGGAAGTAATAATGGAAATTTGTGGTCAAGAATTTTGCAAATACCACTCATGGACAATAAATGATCTGCTCCAAAGTGGCCACAGTGGCAATACTGAAAAACTCGGCTTTGGTGTGAATGGATGGCACTTTCTCGTGGGTGTCATTCTGCTGACTGCTTCCGTGTCAAGTGAGCAAGAACCCATTCTTCCCCAGTTTTCATGCCTTAGTGTCTCAAAAGCCCAAATTTATCTTTCATTTAGTGCTATAGACTTTGCTTATTCTGCCACGTTTCTCTCTTCTATCTTTTCTTGTAAAGATTTACTTGTAAATTATTTACTTTGTAAAGTAAGTGATATCCAAAAAAGAGCTTCAGTTAAACAACATGGATGTAGGGCTCATTTCTCCCTGACTCTCAGCCATAAATACTCCTGTGTGGTCAAATTTATGGCATGCTACTGTTTGAATAACAAGGACACAATAGACATTTCATGACCTTATATCTTGCCCTTAGCAGTAAATTAAGTTTAAGATTATTTCAAAAGAGATTCATCTACATAACCAATCTGACCCTTTTGTCAAATATTGGCCTCACTTAAACACAAAGTCCCTAAAAGTTTAGAAGACCTAATCCTACCAAATTAACTAAGTATTTCTGCATTTGTGTTTGGGCTGGGTCAGGAAACAATGTAAACACTAATAATCTACCACTAGATAAGTCCTGTTTGCATGGTCACCTAACCTGACCTAACCCAGGATAAACAGGTAAATCAGTACATGAAAGTTTGGCATGTGGGCTTAATTCCCAGACCTAAGAGATTAGACGTGAGTTTGAAAAGCTATATAAGCACAGATCTACTAATGTATACAGATCACTGTTAAACCCATCCTACAGGTAGAATTCCTTGGCTTCATCTGTGCAATTTCCCGCCTGACAACTCAGTTTGCATTATCTCTTGACAGGTGTTAGAAGCTTGGCATTTTCCACTCATCAATAATATTGGAAACTAAATGGTTGTATAGAAGACGGAAGCCTCCCCCAAAATGTTCTGTATCTCTCCTGGTCTCTTGGAGTTGTCCATGTAGCACCATTGTTCTTCATTTGTCTCTTCTGTATTTCTGCTTTCCTTAAACTTTATCCTGGCACTCATTCCCAGCAAGCTCTTTCCCTCCCTTCTGGCTGCCAACTCCTTTCTTCTGCCACTGCCCTTTTTTCTGGCTCCAAAGAAATCTACTCAGCAGTAATTCAGACTCATAATTCAAGGGTGCAACTTTACAAACAGGAGTGAGCTATTTTTCCATGAAAAAGTAATACTAAAGCCTGCATCTTCAATTACAGGGAATTATATGGAGTGGTAACTGAACTTACAGAATTTCCAATGTTTTTAAGGTAGAAAGGAAAAGGGAGATGTAAGAAGAGAAAAAGGATCCACAAATAGATTTTTTTTTGTCTTGAAGCATACCAGAAGTGGAAGTTTATGTGCCAACAGAATGTTCCAAACACCATTTTTTTAATGCTTTCCCATGAATGCAAAGTATAGTCCCAGTACATCGTTTATTACTGAAACTGGCGTTCATGTGATACAGTAGTTAAAAGGCTACAATAGCTTCCTATAATTTAAGTGACTAAAGTCTAGATGGATGAACTGGGAAAATGGTGGTTGATGGAGGCAATGGGCTTTGCAAGGCAGCCAAACATTTCTCAAATCTCTAGACAGACAGGAAGTGAAGAAAGATGAAAGATTGAACCAGAACATAAAACCATACACCTCTTCTAAGAAAAGAAGAGCTGTATTTGATGCATTCATCTTCCCAGGAAGGAGGTAAGGAATAACAGAGGGTGAACATTGTTCAAAACTCTCTAACAGCTTCTCAATTGATTTAATTTAACCCCACAGATAATGTTCTGGATCTGGATCCAACTCTCATCGTAAAGGCTCATGATAGTCAGTGACACTGAACTCACTTTCTCTTTTCTTTCTCCCAAGCAGGCACTGAACTCTTTGTCTTTCTTGAATATTTTCTACCCAGAACCAGGGACTGGATTTCTACAAAGTCTAAAATGAAAACTTCAAGCCATTCTGGTGGAAGATGGTGAAATAATTACATGTGAAGTTATCCCTGGGGTCCTACAATATGAGAGCAGTCCTTTCTGACCTCCTGCCACTCCCCTGTCCATCTTCAAGGCATTAAAAATAAAATAAGCACTAAAGTCTATCTGATGACAGCGTTTGATAAATGAACTCCTGTAGCTGAGGAGGAAGGAATCAGGTTTGGACTATGCTGAGAGGCAATAGAATGTTTATCAGTTGGCCTGTGGAGACTTACACACTGTTTGGCACGTTTGTTTTTGTAGAGAATAATTGGTAACCATATCTCCTAACTTTGGAAAACTTTCCATGGACTTTGACATCCCAAGATGGAGATAGCTTTGTAGTTTGACTGGTGAGAGGAAAATGTAAGAGAAGGGGAGAAGGAAATAATTTTTCATCTGAAGGTAGAATAATAAAAAAGCACTCTTCTTTTGTTTTTTTTTTTTCAAGACAAGGTTTCTCTGTCGCTTTGGTGCCTGTCCTGGAACTAGCTCTTGTAGATCAGGCTGGCCTCGAACTCACAGAGATCCTCCTGCCTCTGTCTCCTGAGTGCTGGGATTAAAGGCATCTGCCACCACCATCCGGCACAAAGAAGCACAAAGAGTTGAAAACATTTAAACAAATAACTGCTATTTTGTGTGTATGAGCCTTCTTAAATATATTGGAGAGAAAGAGCATACACACACACACACACGCACATACACACACATATGAATTATAGAAAATAAATTCTGCTTTGTTCATGAAAGAAGCAATGGAAGAACCAACCATCCTGGCATTTAAATCTAGACCTGGGGAGGAGTAATTGCAAGAAGCCCTTGACTGTTCATTCTCTTCTGCTGCCCTCATACTCTGTTTAAACCTCCTACAGCACTTTCCACATATGAAGGTAATTAAATATTAATATATCTGGTTTTGTCAACAACTCTTAAGATTTTTTAAAGAAAAAGTCTGCCTTTTTTTCAGCCTGGTTACTGCTGACATATTTGGGATCTTTAAATGTTGAATGAGTGAAGGTATAAATGAATGAATAACATTCTGCATGATGATTCCCTCTTTCAAGAAATGCCCCCACTGAAGAACCATTATGCACATGAAATGAATGGAAGTAGGTAAAAGTGTCATTAAAATGCAATGCATCATCAGTAGTAACTTAAGGAGCAGTGACACCAAGATGAATATGGAGCATGAGCAGATGAAGGTAAGGAGACTTAGAGCATCCAGCCTCCAGCTCACTGGCCACAGCCAACTTACAAATGTCTAATTATATCTGAAAAAGACCCCGTCTGGAGTTACCTAAGGAAAAGTCCATCAGTGGTTATTATTCATTACATTGCTTCTCCCACTGGTCCAATTTATGAAACCAAACTTCTGTTGTTTCTGGAAGAGTTTCCCTACCCTGACGGGCCCAGTAGAGACACAGGAGTCTGAACCTCTCTTCCTGACTTCATTTGAGTGATCTGATCCAGATGGAAAACTTTTCATAGACATTGGAAAGTACTCCATCCGTGAAGCAAACAAAAGAAGGTAAAAGATAATGAACTATATGGAAGTTGAATTACCCATTAGGACGTTACGCCAAGGTCTGATAGTGAATTAACTCGGTGTCGTGTGAATGCAGCTGATAATGCCGAGGAAAACACTTTCTTTCTCTGTTTGCCCTTTTGAGAGTCACTGAAATTATGAATGTCTTTCTCAGTTGGTGGAAAATGTAACTTCCTAATTACTTATTTAACTCAAGTTAAATAAGATTTTTAGCTGACCTTTCATCCTTTTTTTCTTTGTAATTTAGGTATACCTCTTGATAGCAGTACGACCTTGGACATTTTTTAAAAAATATTTTGAGCTTCAGTTTATTTGTAGCAGAAGAGACTCCATTTATTTCACAAGCCTGTTCTCTATGTGATGATAGTGAATGTTGTCAGCAGCTTCTGTCAGGTTGTTGGCATACCATGCTTTGCTGTTTACATCCATCACTTCAGTACTAAAATACAAGAAAGTCAGGTGCCACTGTTCCTTCACAATGGCAGAGGTTAGCTGGAAACTTTGAGCTCCAGGTGCACAGAGCTTGAGTTTATAAGTGTATGTGTTAAAATATACTGATACTTAAACCCATCAGAACATCCAAAATTACAAACAACAACAGTAAATGTTGGCAAGGCTGTGGACCTTTTGTTTGTGGATGGGATTGTAAAATGATAATACCACGTTGAAAAGTGATCTGAGAGTTTCTTATAAGATGGAATGCACACTTCTTCTGTGACCAAGAAACGACACTCAGATATTTATCCAAAAGAAATGAAAGCATATATGCGCAAAATGCAGTATGAGAATATTCATGCAATTTTTACCAAAGCTAGACTGAAGAAACAGTCCAGATGTCCATCAATAATGGATTGACTGTGGTATGAAATGATCACTCATTGCATAACAGTAATTAAAAAAATCTCAAAACATGTTGAGTGAAACCCTTACTCTAAAGAGAATGTAGTGTAGGAGTCTTTTCATATGACATTTTACAAGAGTATAGGGCATGAGGCCTGGGAAGGAGCTAGAAGGCACTTTGGAGGTGATGGTGATAACCTTCTTTGACCTTTTAAGTTTATTTGTTTAAATGTTTTACCTGCATGTATGTCTTGTGCACCATATGCATGCCTGGAACCCACAAAGGCCAGAAAGGATGTTGGATCCCCCGGGACTGAAGTTGTAGACTATTGTAAGTCATGGGGTTCTGGGCATTCAATCCAGGTTCTCCGAAACAGCAGCAAGTGCTCTTAACTGTTGAGCCATTTCTCTAGCACCAATAATCACAACCTTCTAGGTCTTGGTAGACAGACATAGGCACCTGAAATTCTTAATGCATAATTAAGATTTATGTATTTCATTGGATGTAAACTTCATCTTGAACTTAAAATTCTAAGTGATATCTCACTCTCCTTAATTTGACACAAGAAAAACATCTAAGGGACAAATACTGAATCAGCAATTTATTTTGAAATGAATAAAATATATGGGGATCAGCAATTGATGGAACCTTAAATAGATCCATGATAAAGTAAATGCTAGCAGCAAAATGAGAGTGGGTGAAACACTGTCTGTTGTAAAGTTCTTTCAGGACTGTATATGTTTGATAATTTTCATAATGAAATGTTGAGAGAAATAAAATGATGGCAGAAATTCCTTGTCTGCAGGAGTAGTTCTGAAACATTCCTTGGTCTTGGGAGTCTTGTTCTATTAAAAGAAAGTTAGTCAATAAACTTGATCAAAGGGGTGTATCAGATGTACAAGAGTCTAGGAGTGAGAGGAGGTGATCAAAGACCTCCCCAAAGACAGGAGTGGTTAAAATCACACGCCCCTTGCCGTCTTTGTTCTTTCATGTTTCATTCTGTATTTCCTACTTGCTGCCTGTGCCATTCGACCAGTTCCTATGTGAGAGCGGAGCCTTGCCTATCTGCAGTCTAAGGTGGAGACAAGACTTCTCCTTAAATATCCCACTATTTCAGAGAGAGATTGAGATGATGGAAGATGGAACCAGTTATGGCTCTCTGCAGAAACCGAGTTATGTGTGAAATGAGCTTGGTGACAGATGTGTGCCTTTGCTGTAAAGATCGAAATACCTGCATTGCCAGCACATTAATATAATGAATATGGAGGGAAGGAAAGAGTTTGCTTCTCGTGGAGCCAGGAGGAAGAACAGTACTGTATATGAAAAATGAACAACAGAATCTGGCTTTCCACTTTTCCACATTAGAACAAGCTGGTGTAGTAATTTATAGGGTCTGGCCCATACACACTAGCTATGTCTTGACTTTGATATGTTTTCTTGATTAAAATTTTCAGTAAAATAGAAAAGAAATACATTATCTCAAAGAATAAACTGAATTTTCAATAAGGACCTCATCAAGGCAATATTGTTTGTTCTGTTTAGACAGTTACAGGATTTTATTTTTTATAACTGAGCATGAGATCTGGTTATTTTAGCACAAAGAAGAGGAAAATTCAGAAAGAATCAAAGGAAGTGAGCTTATCAAAGGTAGGACCCTGTAGTAGTAGGCTGACTACCCCTGGCTTTAAAGAACACATGAGTGAGCATAATTAAGCATAATTATTAATTTTCCCTATAGAATTTTGGAATGGTCACTTTCAGGAAATGGAACTAACAATGTCAAAAAAGCAACCAATGGGTGTTTGAAAGTGTCACTTACTTTCCCCCAAAGTGACAGGAAATAGCATTTCCCAAAACAAACCTCAGGTGACTGTCAGACACAACATCACAGGAACCTACATCATCAAAAAGTGACACAAACCTATGCCCACTGGTGAAAAGTTTACTTCTTCAACTTTTCAGCTTTGTTCTAGCATCCATCGTGTAGACTTAAAAAGATCTGTCTTGCTAAATCTTGAAGAAAGTGGTTCAAAGGCAAAATCTTTAACGTTTTTGTACATTGAAAAAAGTTGAAAATATTAAAATGGCCAACCCTGAAAGCATACATACAAGTACCATTATACAGGCTGAGCAAGTTTTATTTATGAATATGTATGTATACACATGCACTTCACACACACACTAGCACACACACGCACACGTGCACAAGCACACACATGCACAATAACAATTAGCAAAAAATAAAGAGGCCATGAATTTAAAAGAGAGTGAGGAGGGGTATACAAAAGGGTTTGGGGGAAGAAAAGAGAAGGGAGAAATATTGTAATTAAATTGTATCTCTAAAATTAAAAAAATAAAATAAATTAAGGTGCTTTCGTGAATTTTCTGGAAATGGGACACCCAAAGCATGATTATCAAGTGCTGCTCTTTGTCTTTCCTGGTTTAAAGAAAAGGTTTTTAGAAACAGTGACCACTGAAAAATGTACATGGTCAAGAAAAATGAAAAATGTCCATTCTCATTAGTAATTTAAGAAATATAAATAAAGTAAAGAAATATCATTTTTCTTATCTAGCAAACTAAGCAAGGATTAAAAATTATCCATAAAATGAAGGGATAATGTTTTAAATAACCTTGCAAGGATGGATACAAATTCACTGTAATTTTTTTCTCTAATGCTGTTGGTGGGACGTTTTGGTGATATGCACTGAGAGCTTTGAATATCTTTATTTTAAGGTATTATGCTGATGTAATGGAATTATAAACTAAGGTGTCCAATCTAAAAGATTTTTGAAAGTAATTTTAAAAATAAAATTAAGGTTTTAAGAAGTATTTAGGAAAACACTTACAATATGCATTAAACAAAAGGTGAAAATTATGTTTGCGGTGCTGTTCTACTTATAGCACAGGTCCATGGTGAAAATCTGCAAGTGTGTGTGTCAATATTTGTGTGTGGCAGGACTCTGGGTGATTTTTGTTTTCTTACATTCTCTGAAGTATCTGTATTTTCTACAATGAGCACATTCTGCCAGGCACCAATGAATCAATACTGTGAATTAGACAAAACAGATTTTATGTTTTGTTTGGATCTCATGAGCCATTGTCAGTCAATTCAGTTGAATGATGGGACAATTCAATGACTTAAAAAAAATAGGCAACCTTGTTGGTTGGCAGTTTGCAGACAAAAGGATTGGCTAATTTCCCATACTTGTAATTTTTCAACTAGTTGGTTTGGCGTCACATAAATGCAGCCAGAGTTGGAACATTTGAAACTGAAAAGGAGTTTGTGCCAAAAATCTCTTAGACTCAAATTGAAAAAAGATGAATACTGAATTTTTAATGCAGTTTATCTCATACATAAAAATGAAGTAATAAAGCAAGACTCCCATCTCTACCAGCTATATCTTGAGCATTTTAAACTGTAAATGTAGTCATTAACCCTAGCTGGCTGCAGAAGAGCTATTGGTTAGGCTGCAAAGAGTGTAGGGACCTTGGGATGGGAGGCTGCCTCTGCTTGGAGCATGCCTAGCTTCCTGGCTTTCTTACTTCTTGACACATTTTCATGCTGCTATTTTTCAATTGATCACTTTAGATAGAGTCACATTAGTCGTTATAATTGCTACCACATTTAGGTTGAGTGAAAGATTGTCCAGAACATAATCTTCTTTTTAACACTGCAATGTTTCCAACAACTAGAATAACCTCTAACACACAATTAGGGGTGGAAAAAGATCTCCAACCCAATAAATTCCTAGGGTTCCATGACCATTCAGTCACACCTTCACAATGCAGTCTTGGGAGAATTACTTGAGTGAAAATTCCATTTAAAGGCTAAAAGTTTAAGTTATCTATAATGTATGCTTCAACATATGGGTCCTTAAGAACGAGTATGACTGAGATTGATGGTCTAAAGATAGAAAAAAAGCATGGCTTTAAACCTTAAACCACCAATGATATTCAGGGTCCTGGGCAGGAGGTTGGGAGTTTGAACCAGCCTGAGCTACATCACAAAACTGTCTTTTAAAAAAAAGAAATAAAATGAAAGAAAAGAAAAGAAGAGGAGGAGGAGAAAAGAGTGTTTTCCTGAAAATGATGATAGCTTTAAATAAGTTACCATGTCTTTCAACAGATCCCTAATAATTTTTTTAAAAGGAAAGGGAATTTTTGAGAGCAGAAACTTCTAATATTGTGCTAGATGTTTCTTAATCAACTCCTGCAGTCATCTCTCAAGCACGGTGTTTCTTATGTCCATTTTACAGATAGGAAACTTAACAGGCAAAAAGTGGAAGAGATTTCATTTATGCTAAAGCTTTCCACTCCGCAGGGGATGTGTTTCAGTGGAATGCTGCGAGTGCTCAACCAGAATTTGGTCATCTTATCAGTTTTGTAAATCTGGAGTCACTGATGGGAATCCCTCAGCAGAACTGAGCAACTGGGTGAGTCCATGAGAGCTGAAATCTAGAGGGCCTCTTCTGTAACCAAGCAAATAAGACTTCTACAAACCTATTACCCTGTTCTTTTCACAAATGCTATGATTGCTACAGCAACCTCCTGAGCAGTCAGAAAATGCTCCCTAAGCACCTCAAATATCCTTAAATAAATACTGAAAAGTTCCAACTAAATATCCAGAAAGCAAAGGTTGAACTGAAAGCTAAACAACATTAAATTATTTAAATTTCCAAATATCAAATAAAAGTACTAGACACTAGGTAAATTAGTGAGTTGTTTATGCTCAAACTGGATAATTTCTAATCTAATTTGCAGTGGCATTTGGAATATTGCTGACCATTTGAAATAAATAGCATGTTGTCTTAGATTTGGATGATTAAGACACTCTGCGAGGATCTGTTTCATGGTACAATACAGGCTAGCAAAGGAATATTGCTTTCAGAACGACAACTGCCAAATGGGGATTGTTTTCAGGATATACATGGCTGAGGATAATTGTATGCAACATCAATCTTATCACCATACAGAAAATTCAAACAAGCTTTCATGGATAATAGCCGAAGCTGAAATAAACGTGATTTAGAGGGCTTTTATTCCTGAGGGTAATTGTGCACTCTGGCCAGCAGTTAAAAACTATAAACAACGTCCGGGAAGTCAGAAACAAATGTTTTAATTTTAGTGAGTTAAAAAGTTCGTGAGGGAACATCTGAGGAGAACAAGGGTGCTCTTGAAAGCAAGAGTGAAAACTGACTACTCCCTCAGAAGGGCAGCTTTCCAGGAGACAATTTTGAGAACTGGAAAGTTGGCCTCCCTTCAGCCCAGCTTCCTAATTTCTATAGCGCTGGCTTCCTCTTTTGCCAAGAGAAAAGCAAGGCATGTGTGAGAACAGAAAACGGACACTTTCCATGAGGCTTGTCAGTTTCACAGTCCTCAAGTCTCAGGGCCAAGTGCTTAACAGGTAACAACAAAATGACTGAACAAAATCATTCCAGACCAGTACTGAGCTGTGTCAGAAAATGGGTTGAGATGGGTATGCCAACAACACTTTAGTAGGCTTAATGATTTTAGAAGATTGATTTCAAAAATTAATAATAAGAGTTCATAAATATCCATGTTTGATGTCAGGTTCAGAGGTATGCGTCTCTAGGTGAACTATGTTCTGGTCAATAAATATTGCCTAAGAACTACTGTATTATTGCATGTAATAGTTGCAGTGGAGGAGATATTATTTGATAATCTTTCAATAAAAGGGAAACAGAAGAAGTTGACACTTATCAAAGGTCAAGTTCATGCCAGACATGGTTCTAAGCATTTTACCTTTAGTGAGGCAATCTTCAAGAAAGGCATTAGGATTTTATGAATGAAATGTGAATGGAACAATTGCAAAACTACATGATAGTGTATAATGAAGTCTCATGCTTAACATACTCAGATTCAATAGTTTGGGCCTTAGTGAGTAGCACAGGTAGTTGAGAAAAAGATAAAATAATTTATAAGAGTGATCCCTACAAATGTTTTTGTGAAGAAGGTGGTCCTTGGTTGGATTTTTCAACACACATGTAAGATTGTAAGACATGAAACCATGTCTGGATGAGAAGTTGGGCACTACAGCAAAAAGCCACATAAGCAAAAGTAAAAATCTATTCATAAAGTATGCACAAGGCAGTGGCCACTTGAAAAGATTAGACAGTGGAAACCCTAATCAGAAGAGGAAGTACACTCGGGAAAGTGTCAGAAAATTCACTTAGAAGAAAAACCTTGGGTGTTGGGATTCCAGTTAATAGGAGGGAAGGCAATTCAAATTTCCACTGAGGTTGAAGAAGGAACTTTTAGACTTCGAGGCACACAGTACAGTCATAGCACCATTCTGGACACATCAGCAAATGTGTTATGAAGACTCAGCTGCTTTAGAAAGATACTTATATCTGATTGAGCATTCTTTGATATATGCCCAAAAATGGTATTACTGAATCTTGAGGTAGATTGTTTCCTAATTTTCTGAAAAATCACCATACTGATTTCCAAACTGGCTGTACAAGTTTGCACTGCCACCAAACAATGGAAGAGCTATCTTCTTACCCCACATCCTTTCCAGCATAGGCTGTCATCAGTGTTTTTGATCTTGGTCATTCTGACAGGTGTAAGATGAATTCTCAGAGTTGTTTTGATTTACATTTCTATGATGGCTAAAGATGTTGAGCATTTCCTTAAGTGTCTTTCGACCATTTAAAAACAATAAAAAAGAAAAATACTTGCATCTGAAATTTTGGAGATTAGAACAGGAATAAAACCCAACATAGAGAGAAGACCATATTCCACATGACCACCACAATCTAAATTAGAGTCATAGAAGTAAACAGAATAAGAGTAGTGTTGGGCTAATTTAAACAAAGAGTGTATGGGACTTTGTGATAGAAATAGGGTGTTTGAATGAAATGCATGGAGGTGGCCCCCAGATCTTCTGCCAGGCAGTGGAAGAGCCCCTGGTGATGCAAGTGTAAAGTTTAAAAGGAGAGCATCTCAGTTCTGCTGGGCTTTGGCAGCATCCCTGCTTTAACTAGCTAGCTTGTTCTCACCCACACATGGTAACAATTAAAAGTGAGAACTAGGGAAAAGGACTGAACAGGGCAAAGAATTGCTCATAATGTTTACCTTTTCAGTCCAAATATTATCTTTTCAAAAGAGCTTTTGAAAATGAGGGAAGGGATCTACAGAGTAACTCCACATGTGTACAGTACTGAGGGAACAAAAATTAATGTGATCATGATAGTTCCATTGGCCTCCAGGAACTCTCACATAAACACAGCTCCATAACCCAACATCAATCATCTGGGCCACACCTACCATGCTGTGCCTACCAGTATAATACATGAGACATTCTACATGAGAATAGGACCTGAAAATATCTTGTTGATGTCTTCCTGAACAATCTTGAATCCAAATTGGGGTTGCAACCCTTTGGTCTTCAATTCTCAACGGAAAAAGTAGAAGTGGATTAGAGGGCTCTAGATCTCTGGCCCTATAACCAGTACAGATGAGATGCTGCTGACTTTAGGATTGCCTGGACAGGGTATCTAGTTGGATAAGATTTCTACTCCAGTCTTAAAATATAACTTACAGTCATCTTTGCATCACTGGATGTGCATCATTCCAAAGGTCTTCTGTGGCAACTGCAGTGCATGTGGCCTTCAAACCCTCCCAGGGTGACTCATCCATGAATTTTAGCACAGTGGGCATAGCCTTTGGTGATTATTAGTACGACCCCTTTCAGAGGAAATACCTGCTGAGATGAGGCCCAGTCCTGCTGCTCTAAATAGAAAACATTAGCATGCACCCTTCTATCAGACCTACCAAACCTAATTTTTCTGTTCCTGTTTAGGTGTATCTTTCTTTTCATTTACAATTAAAAGCAGCACTACATTTATATAGATTTTTCTTGTCTAGAAAATATGCAGTGGTAGAAGGTAGGTCAGAGTGCACTGGATGGCTTTAGTGCTCTATCTCAGGCTAAAGAACTTGCATCCCAGGGATCCTAACCTAACCCCTTGAGGAAAGTTGCTTCGGAATTCTAGTCTAAGCTGCCAGGAGAAACCACACCCGCTTCACCAGGCCATGCTTTCCTTGTCCTCCTGGAGTCAAGGCTAGCTTAGATTCCCTCATTCTATACAACTACTCCTTACAAGGACTACGTAGCCTCATGTCTTGGAGTTACACAACATCAAACTCCTTATCAAGTATGTTTCTTGAACAGTAATCTTTCCTGGAGCTGTTAAAGAAAACGAAGCCCCGCTGCTACCTTCTGCCCTCTGGAACTGCAAAATAAACTGTTATCTTAAGCTACCACATCAGTGGTGATTTGTTGTAGCCACCCTATGAAATTTATTCAATTTATCAAGGAAATTAAATACAGGTAGAGGCGCCAAAGACCCTAGGCACCGTCTCCTGGAAGAGGAAGCTAGAGGAGCTGACATACTCAGTGTGGGGAGGCATTCCAAAGCCTTCCTTGTTCTTCTAATTCACACGAATGCCAAAGCGTCTGTGTCATCATCAAAGAGATGATGGTAAAAACATCACCATGGTGGAAACACTGATTGTTAAGACAAAGAACTGGAGAAGGAACAAAAGAGGATAAAGACAAAAAAGAAAGGGAATTGTGAAGAACAGGATGGTTCTAAAGAAAAAAAGTAGCATTCCTATGACTTTATATTTTGACTTGAGTCAAAGCTGAATAACACCCAAATCTGCATCTACTAGGTGAAACTATTATGTGACTTGCTTACCATTTACGGCTAATTGCTTTTTTGAGGACCCATAATAACAAGTGTATCCTTCAATGTTAGATTTAAATTATTGTAAATTTTATCTGATCAATGTATTAAATCTATATAAACAAGGACTTCCACAGTGTAGCCGTTATTAGCTCACACTCTAAAAGAGATACACTAACAGAAGCAGTCAGTAACATCGTTTTCTATCATTCAAATATGCACAGAAAATAACATGATGCATGTTATTCATGAACTTTACCATCCAGACAGGATTTAAAAATTATTAGAAAAAAATTAAACACATTCAACAGGAAAGCAAATGTTTTAAGAACACAAGAAGTCCACAGTGATGCTGTGTACCCTTTTGTATGTGATATTCCAAGCCCCAAATAAAAGTGTCATGTGTTCAACAGAGGAGTATTAAGCTTTCTTTGGCATACCCCAAACATACCTGCTGCCTGGGCTTTAAAAAGACTATTTGTGAGTAATTCATTATCTCCAATTACATATCACTCCACATGCAAAATAATGTCACTTCTCATTTTCAGACCAAGACAAGAAAAATATCCTGTAGTGTGAATGCATAGTTCTATGTAATTGTTGCAACTCAAATGAACCTGACCATTCCCATTTGGAAACCATGAACACAACCTCACAGTTTTCTTCTCTCTGAATCATCAGATTTTTGCTGTTGTTGTTGTTTAACGATCAGTCTGGGTTTAAACAAAATGTAATTTGTTTTTAGAGATATTTGAAACTAAAATGGAAGTCTCATTATTGGTTTATTGGTCTATAACCAGGTTCTTTCCTGTTGAGAATTCTTTCAACATGCAGCCAGGAGACCACAGTTCCAGGATGGGGTGCTGGTGCCCTCTGGAGGAAGGAAGAGGTAGGTGGAGGAAAGAAAGCTGCAGGAAGCGTCAGAAACCAGATCCTATCTATCTCTAAGGATAATTCAGTTCTGCCCAGGATGTAGCCGAGAAGCTTTCTGCTTTTTTTTTTTTCAGCACAAAGACACATATTGTAATATTTATAAGTACAGCCTGCCTTGCTCCTGCTTTTTATTTATGACGTGTTTCCTAAGGTAATGCCATCTGAGGGCAGCAGTGTCCCATTGTCTTCTCATAGCTGTCAGTTAAGAGTGACACTTGATTAAATCCACACAGTCACTGTGCCATTATATTTGCCACTACTGGTCATGCCTGAGCATTACAAATCTCAAAGAGCTTCTCCACTTCTTACTACTATGCCTTCTTCTAACTAAGCACATTTGCTAATTTCACTTTTTCTTGCTACTCACTTCTGCCAAGTAGCTAATCACTTGTCTTACGCTTCTTTGAACTCAGTCCAGTTTTCTGCCTAATTCTGATTTCAGGAATGTGAGCTCAGAGAGTCTTTTCTTTTTTAATGTAGAAGAAATAAAATTCCCCTACAACATTCTTCTAGATGGTTGTGATTCAATGAGGTCACGGTTGCGATGCTCAGGCCAGAGCCTGTGAAATGACTGCACTCTGTAGACGTGCTAGATGCTTACTGTGCAGTGAGGTCTCTGCAAACCCTTCGGAGATAGGAGATAGGATGTCTGTCCAGACAAGGTTAAACATGAGGACTGCCTAACCCTCAGTTACCACTGTTAAATTGACCATCCTCGCAGGACCTGTCTCAACGTGGGCCCAGGGTTCTGCTGCCAGGAAAATTTACAACATCTCTGACTCCTCTAAAACTGTCTTCTTCCTCATGGGGCCAGAAGAGACACCACTTAGGTGAGTTCAAATGTCCTTCCTACTATGTCTGTTAGCAAACACCTGCAGAATCGCATATTAGCCACTGTGTGCTGTTGGCTATTTTGTTGATACAATTCTGGGGTCTCAAAGAAGAGATAACAAGGCAATATGGTCCCTTCCTAGAAGCCTTAAATCTTCTAGAAGTTGTGATTGCACTGGGTTTGAATGCAGCACAAAACGAAGTGTCCTCACAGTATCACTTATAAGTGTATTTTTGGCCACAGAGTGTATTGTTTGAATGATTAGAAAGATCCCATTTTATTGCTAACAAATGACATTCCATATTCTTAGGTGCGACCTCTCACCTTTCTGTATGTTAGTCTACTGCCCATTTGACTCATCCTGAGGACTATATAAGAACACGTCAGACTAAGGGATTGTAAAGGATACTCAGGGCTGCTTTCACTATGTATTAGAGGTATTTGAGGCAGCTAGCCAAGAAGAGCAGGACAACCACCTTCCAGAATATTCCCAGTGTCCAACTGCCCCATCTGTTTCTCATAAAATCCACAAAAGCAAAAAGGTTCTTCTTTTGCCTCAGGTGGCAAATTAGATTACACAGGCATCCTTGGGGTTGAGAATACAGCCAAGTGTAAATGAAATTTTAACTTATTCAGTACGTGCATGGATAAGAATGTGGCAAGGGCTTAGGGGCTGTTTTCTCTTAAGGGGATCTATTGTTATTGTTTAATCATCTCACTGATTCTAGCACATAAATTCAAAAGATCCAAGATCTCAGTTTCACCCTGTAGAGTTTTCCCCATTGCTTTGGAATTCCCATATTAAAGCCTCCCATCACTAAAAACTGGTGGTTACGTGTGTTCAGTCCATAAAAGTGTTTCTGAGGTAAGCCTTGTTTACCTTAATACTGGATAGGCACAAGATAGAATGGGCTAACTGAAATCACTTAGATACCATCAATCACGGAAATTAAACAAGGCTACCCAGAGTTATTCTAGTATTTTTAAGCAGAGTTCCAAATAGACTGTTCAGTCCATAGCCACAGACTCCAAAATATGAGCTGAATATGAAAACATTTTAACTTTCATGTTTTAATGATAAGAATGTTGTTGGCATTAATATTTGAACATTTCAATGTACCTAGTTCTGAAAGCTATGTCATGGCAGGCTCAGAATCCACAGGCAGACTATAAATAAAACCTTTCTATAAATACACTTTATGCCAAACTACCAGAAGAATATATTTTTCATCTTTTAAACAGATGGTAGAAGAGAAAATCATGCCTGTATATGATTAATCAAATGTGCTTTTGCTGTTCGAATTTTCATTACCGCTACCAGCAGGAGTTTTGAGAAATTTCTGCATTTTATATTTTCTTTTGAGAATTAGTTTAAGGAAATTATTGCTATAAATGAAGACAGAAAGATAATATAATATGTTTAGCTTCTTTGAGGTCCAATTGGCTTATAAGACCTTTTCTTTAAAGCAAAAACAAAAACAAAAAACAAAAAGGTGACTAGGGATATTGAAGTCAGTACTTAGCTTGCCCCTTCTTGTTTCTCCAGGTTATTTCTCAGAAGTCTTATTCTTCAAAGGAGTTTGTCTTTGTTAGACTCTCTTGATGTGACTTTAACACTCTTGATAATGATGACCCATGTGTAAGATACTGAAATAAAAATTGAGAACACCCTAAGAAGGAAATCCACAATGAAGAATGCCAGAATACAAAAAAAATATGTCATGCCTACTACAGCCAGGGGCTGTGTTTGGTGTCTGTGTCCTGTGTTACCACCGAAGGCCATGCAGATGTTCATGATCTGTATACTGCCCCCTGAAGTCACGATGTCCATGAACCATCTACCTGAGGCCACGTTGATGTCCTTGCCTGTTCTGCTGCTGAGGGCTATGATGGTGTCCATGGCCTGTGTTGTGACAGAGGGCCATGTTGATGTACAGTGGTCTATACTGCCACCAGAGACCATGCTGAGATCCACAGAACATATTGATGTTGGAGGCCATCATCAGGAACCTTGTGGAAGTCCATGACCCGTGCTCCCACTGACAATAAAAGGCAAAGAATCTCCTTTTGCCATGGAATTGATGACTACAGATTCAGATCTAAGAAAGAGGAACACAGAAGGCTTCTGTGACAACCACTACCCCCACCCCAAGGTACCAGTCTAGACAGGAAGTCATCAAAGAGAACTCTTAAAAATTGTGTTAAGGATGGGGAAGTGTAGCTCTCCACAGCTAATGACTTTAGGTGGGAAATACGGATGGGAAAGTACTCAGTTTTCTTTAAAGGGCTGGCCACTGGAAGTTTGACCATGTTCCAGTGAATATATGGACAATACAAATTGAACTTGTGTGTTCTGTGTGCTTTCTATAAGACCTCTACCCTTCATCCTGAGATTTTTATTTCCATGCTTCTGGTCATCTTTATTTAACAGCCTTCCGAAGGTGCCTATGTGCCTCAAGATAACAAGAACAAGTAATTAGTTACTAACACACTCCTCATACAAGAAAACTTTGAAACATTTTAAAATACTCTTCTGCACATGGGGTAGCTCCTTCTTAACTCAGTATTTACCTGTTTGTTTATTATTATTGTTGCTGTTGTTATTGTTTATTTTATTACCTCCTGTTGATAAGACACTGTTTATTGGCTTCCTTTGATTCCTCATTTCCTATCATTGCAATGGAGCTTGTTGAAATTTCCTTCCAAATAAATACCTTACAATTAAAATAATAGTAATAGTAATAGTGGTATAATAATAATACCACAATCCAAAGTTCTAGTGGATCATGCTATTCTGAAGAGCTATTTTTTAAATTAATTAATTAGTTTTATATCTCAGCCACAGTTTGCCCTCCCTCCTCTCCGTTTAGTCCCTCTCCCCACCGCCAATACATTCCTCTTCCTTTTCTGTTCAGGAAAGAGCAGGTCTCCTATGGATATCAACAAAACATGACAAATCAAATTCCAGTAAGACTAAATAAGCACCTCCACATATATTAAGGCTGCACAAGGCAACCCAATATGAGAAGTAGGGTCCCAAAAACCTGAAAAGTGTTGGAGACAGCCCCTGTTCCTGCTCTGAACAGCTGTTTGAACCGTGTGGTGGCCATGAGAACATAAGTGAATGCTAGAATAGAATGTGGAATTTAGAACTGGAGTTCCTCAAGGCACCAAGGAGCTACCACCCCAGCTCCTTCCTGCCCCCACCAGCATCTCTAGTAGCAGGAAATAAGGCACTCTAACCACCTTTGATAAGCTAGTCTCCTCGCCTCATCGTCCATTTCCATAAAATGAAGATAAATTTAAGTGTAGATAATTTCTATTTTTCAGTCACACAGAATTAAAGATGAATGGATTTTCTGCAGACTGAAATCATAAGACAGAATAAAGCTAGTGCATGCCATGCAGGCACTTCCTTCCTGCCACACCTCACCCATCTCACTATCTACAATCTACGTGGTGTCAGAGTTGGGAGCAATGCAAATGGTGGTGAGAAAGAAGCCCTTATATATTGCTGGTGGGAACGACAGCATGTATAGCCACTGTAGAAATCAGCACCAGTTTTCTCTAAATGCTAAAGATAGAACTACTATATGATCCAACCATTTTCCCACTGGATATAGATCCAAAGAAGTCTAAGTCACCATACCACAAACATACTTGCACACTCATGTTTATTGCAGGTCTAATAACAATAGCCAAGTAATGTAGTCAGTATAGGTATCTGTTAACAGATGACTGAATAAAAAAACTGTGAACTAGAAATATATATGCATGTATTATACCTACATATGAATACAGACTGGTGTTTCATTCATTCAGACACTTGCAGAAAAAAATGAATGAAATTAAAAATCATCATGTTAAGCCAAGTAGGCTAGACTCATAATGACAAATACACATGTCTTCTGTAGTGTGTGTGTGTGTGTGTGTGTGTGTGTGTGTGTGTGTGTGTGTATGAGTGACTGTGTGTGTAAGGGGGAATATGTGGTGAGGACAAGAGAATGGGAGATATAGGGAAGAACAAGAAAAGAGTAATAGGAGAAAGAAAAACCTCTCACATTTTCTTTTGTGCTTAGAATCTAGATTTGCATATATGTTATATATAACATATGCGTGTGTATAAACACAATACATATGACACTGACATGCAAGCAGAAAGGAGAATGCTCTGGAGGAAGAAAAAGGCAAGCCGGGAGGAAGAAGGTGGACAAAGGAGAGTCCTGTGAAGGTCAATGAGAGAAGTGCAGTAATATATGTAGATGAAAATTTTTTTCATGAAACTTATCATATTATATGCTGACTCAAAAATCCTACTAAATGAATGAAAGTGAAGATAACAATGTCTTGCTTAAAGGAATATAGGCCCTAGGTAAGAGGCTATGTGAAAAACAGAATAGGAAGATGTGGTGATTGCTTTTGTTTTCTTCATAGAATCTAGAATCATCTGGGAAGAGAATGCCAAAAGGGATTTTATCTGGATCAGGGTGGCCGGTGGTCACGCCTGTGAGAGATTTTCTTAACTGGGCTGAAATAGAAGACCTTTCCTGAATGTGGGCAGTGACATTTCATGAGTTGGATCCTGAGAAAAGAAGGAGTTGTCTGAGGAGAAGCAGCATGCTTTTTTTTGGTTGATTATTATTTAATTTCTTATTGATTTTATTGAGTTATACATTTTTCTCTGCTCTCCTCTGCTTCTTTCCTCTCCCTTTCAACCCTCACCCATGGTCCCCATGCTCCCAATTTACTCAGGAGATCTTGTCTTTTTCTACTTCCCACATAGATTAGATCTATGTAAGTCTCTCTTAGTGTCCTTATTGTTGTCTAAGTTCTCTGGGATTATGGTTTGTAAGCTGGTTTTCTTTTCTTTATGTTTAAAAACCACTCATGAGTACATGTGATAATAGTCTTTCTGTGTCTGGGTTACCTCACTCAAAATAATGTTTTCTAGCTCCATCCATTTTCCTGCATAATTCAAGATGGTGTTATTTTTTCAGCTGTGTAAATGACCACATTTCCTTATCCATTCTTTGGTCGAGGGGCATTTAGGTTGCTCCCAAGTTTTGGCTATGACAAACAATGCTGCTATGAATATAGTTGAGCACATGTCCTTGTGGCACAATTGAGCATCCTTTGGATATATACCCAAAAGTGTTATTACTAGGTCTTGAGGAATGTTGTCTCTTAATTTTCTGAGAAATCATCTCACTGACATCCAAAGAGGCTGTACCAGCTTGCATTCCCACCAGCAATGCAGAAGTGTTCCCTTTTCCCCACAACGTCTCCAGCATAAGTTGTCATCAGTGTATTTGATCTTGGCCATTCTTATAAGCGTAAGATGGAATCTCAGAGTTGTTTTGATTTGCCTTTCTCTGAAGACTAAGGATGTTAAGCATTTTCAAAAGTGTCTTTCAGTAATTTTAGATTCCTCTGTTGACAGTTCTCTGTTTAGGTCTGTCCTCCATTTTTTTATTGGATCACGTGTTCATTTGATGACCAATTTCTTGTTTTCTTTGTATATTTTGAAGATCAGATCTCTGTCCGATGTGGAGTTGGTGAAGAACTTTCCCATTCTGTAGGCTGTCATTTTGTCTTGTTGACTGTGTACTTTGCTTTACAGAATCGGTTTCAGGAGGTCTCATTTATTAATGGTTTCTCTCAGTGTCTGTGTTACTGGGGTTATATTTAGGATGGTCTCCTGTGCCAATGCAATCAAGTGTACTTTCCACTTTCTCTTCTATGAGGTTCAGTGTGGCTGGCTTTATGTTGAGGTCTTTGATTCATTTGGACTTGAGTTTTGTTCATGGTGATAGATATGGTTCTATTTTCATGCTTCTACATGTTAATATACATTTATGTCAGCACTATTTGTTGAATATGCTTTTTTTCCATTTTATATTTTTTCTTCTTTGTCAAAAATCAGGTGTTCGAAGATGTGTGGATTAATATCCGGGTCTTCTATTCGGTTCCATTGGTCCTCCTGTCTGTTCTTATGCCAATACAGGCTGGTTTCAGTACTGTAGCTCTGTAGTAGAGTTTGAAGTCAGGGATTATGATACATCCAGAAGTTCTTTTATTGTACAGGATTGTTTTGACTATCCTGGGTTTGTTTGTTTGTTTGTTTGTTTTTTCTTTTTCATATGAAACTGAGTACCGTTCTTTTAGGTCTGTGAAGAATTTTGCTGGGATTTTGCTAGGTATTTCATTGAATCTGCTTTGCTTTTGGTAAGATTGCCATTTTTACTATGTAAATTCTCCCTACCCAAGAACATGGGCGATCTTTCTACTTTCTGGTGTCTTCTCCAATTTCTTTCTTCAAAGATTTAAAGTTCTTGTCATACAGGTTTTCCACTTGTTTGGTTAGAGTTACTCCAAGAAATTTTGTGCTATTTGTGGCTATTGTAAAGGGTGAAGTTTTTTTTTCTCAGCCCATCTATCATCTGTGTAAAGGAGGGCTACTGATTTTTTTGAGTTAATATTGTATCCTGCTACATTCCTAAAAGTGTTTATGAGTTGTAGAAGTTCCTTGGTAGATTTTTTTGGGGATCACTTATGTAAACTATCATATCATCAGCAAATAGTGAGAGTTTGACTTCTTCTTTTCTGATTTGTATCCCCTTGATCGTCTTTTGTTTTCTTATTGCTCTAGCTAGGACCTCAAGAACTATATTGAATAGATATAGAGACAGTGGACAACCTTGTCTTGTTTCTGATTTTGGTGGAATCACTGTGACTTTCTCTCCATTTAGTTTGATGTTGGTTGTCGGCTGCAGTGTGCTTCTTGCTCTCTGCTCTTAACTATGGATAGAAGGTGACTAGCTGCTGTAGTTTGCTACTGCCTTGATTTCCCCACAATGATGGCCTGTAACGTGATACTGTGAGCCAAATAAACCCTTTCTCCCTCAAGTTGCTTTCATTGTGGTGTTTTATTGCAGCAACAGAAAAAAAAGCTATGGTAAGGCATAGCAAGTGCCAGCTCCTTATCTTATTCTCCATGCCTTACTTTGGAGTGTAGGACAGTTTCAACAACTGAGAAGTGAGTGACCTGGGGAGTTTCTCAGCAAAGCTTCGGTTTTTAATGTTCTGAAGCATGAAACTGAACCTTGACTTCTGAGAAGGTGAGTCATTTAGCTAGCTAGGGAGGTTGGCATCTTGCTACCAGCCCTACGCTGTTGTCTTCCACTTAGGCACTGGCTCACTCATGATATGACTAACACCTTGTTTCTTTGTGTAAACAGCACTAAAACAGAAAAGCCAAATGCAGCGCTTGTGATAGCAATAAAGAAAACATTTAAATCCTAATAAGGGTATGAAGTGATGTTTTCTAGTGAGAAACATGTCACTGTAGCTGTGATTCTGTGCCATGATGGAAATGTGTCTGCCATAGGCTCCAAGGCAAGGGAAAATGGCTTTGAGAGAGCATCAAATATGACTCTTTCCCTCACTATCTCATTAGCAAAGGCTTACTATGGTCTATGATCCACAGGCAAAACCCAAGTAGCAACCAAATGAAAGAATCAAGATGGGCTAGGATCTTCAGGATTAGAAAGTCTCAATAATGAAGTTTGCTTTAGATCAGTTCCAGAAGAGAAGCAACTTTCACTTATTTAATTTATACCTACTTATTCTCTGCTCCTCCAAAGCCAGGAAACATTTTACAATGACAGGCACAGAATTAATATAACTATACAATCAGGGAAAATGAGTGGAGAAATTAGGTAGTGCAGAGTTGCAATGCCTATGAACCTTGGTTGTGACCACCACAGCATGAAAATCCTGAGGGTGCAATAATGACACTTGCATCTTGAAAGTAACCAACAACTTCCTAATTGGACTTAAGGCACAGTCAACAAGATGGAAATCATACCTGATACTGGAAACCCAGCCAACTTCCTGGGGCTAGTGAGATTATGAATCTTAGAGAAGAACTTATTTACTAAAGAACTTTACTAAAACAATGTAATTCCTATCTACATCCTCAGTATCTGTCCTTATACTCATAGGTAAATGTAGCTCTCACCTCTCATCAGAGAAGCCTCTTTGAAACAGAAGACCATTATAAAACATTATAACTAGTCAAAATATAGAAAACAAGTGGTCATGTGTTGTCCAGCTCTAAAGGGTATGTCTACAACAAAACTCCCACAGAAAATACTCAGGGAACATGACAAAGAGGAGGGCAGAAAGCCTGTGAGAGTCAAAGGATCAGGAAGGAGGCTATGAGATTGGGTCCTCTAAAAATGACAGGGAAACTTTACCCATAATGCTTGACAACATGTCTGTCTAAATAAACCTGAAGAAGTACAACACACAACACCCATAAACATGCTAACATGGAAGGAGGAAGACTATTCTTGCAGGGTCACACCCTGAAGCATGATTAATAAAAGCTCAGGATCAACCTGAAGATCTGAAAAGCAAAGCAGCCAGCCACTGACTCTTACTTTGACCTCAGTCTGAAATGGAGATCCTGCTTCCCAGAATCTCAAAAGGAGACTACGTCTGAGCTCTGTCTCGTTTCATCCAATTTCTATGGCAACTAGGGTGGCTACCTTAATCTGGTCTGTAAGGCTGACCAATGGGGCTGCTTTACTCTTAGATCTTCAGGCAGGCTTTATTTATTAAAATGCATTTGCAATGCCACTACACCACTCCTAGACAAAGAACTACAGGCTAAGACTAAGGAATACGGAAAGATAGAGAAATAATTCTCCCCAGAGATGAGCCTCCTGATTGTTTAACCAATACCAAGTAGTTAGCCCAAAATTCAGATACATAAAAATAACACTAAACAAGTAACAATAAGTGGAGTGTGTGTGTGTAAAAATAACAACCTTTGAAAACAAAAATGAGTCCATTATTTCAAGAGGAAACATGAGGGGGTGCATATGAGAAGGGTTGGATGGAGAAATGGGAAAGGAAGTGATATATTCTAATTTAAAAAAGAGGACATGGGGGTAGATGGGAGGAATTAAGTGAAGGAGGGTCAAAATAATAAAAGTCAGAGAATTAATGCAAACATATTTTTAAAATAACAAAAGAAAGGGGGTGGTTGAGAGGGAGTAATAATTACAATAAGACATTTTGGCTTCCAGTCTGGAGATGCAGCCTTGAACCATGGTGGGTGAGCAGAACATGCTCATTGAGAAGAAGAGAGGACTATGCGCCCAACCCTTCCATGATGTCCTATAGCTGCCCTCTGTCTACTCTGCCATTGCCTTCGCATGCTCGCTCTATGGTGGCCAACTTCTGCAGGTTGCCCTGCCTTCTTACTCTCATTAGCTCACCCTTTGGTGGTCCCCACAGAGAAACAGAGTGGCAAAAGGAGAATGAGAACCACAGCACTGTCACCGTATTCCAGTGCCTGCCCTGTGAAGGTGCCATGAATTATTTGCATCTCCCAACAGAGGCTTACCACTCTCCCTGAACATGGCTCTCTTCTGTTCGCTCTGAGTCCAAGGTAAGTAAACAAATTCAGCAATACAAATAGAACACGCCCAGTGAGACTTGAATTTCATAAAGTCTATTTTTAGTGTGTGTGTGTGTGTGTGTGTGTGTGTGTGTGTGTGTGTATAGCCAAATCCAGATCCTCTGGAAGAGTGGCAACTGATTTTAACAGCTCAGCCATCTCTCAAGCCCAATAATGCCTCTTTTTTTTTTCCTCTGATTTTTTGATAAAGTTTCTCTATATAGCCCTGGCTATCCTGGAACTCACTCTATAGACCAGGCTGGCATCGAACTCAAAGATCCATCTGCCTGTGCCTCCCAAAAGCTGGGATTAAGAAACTGTGACACCACCACCCAGCCTCCAATATTGTCCTTTTAATGTAGTTATGTATCATGCAATATTTGAGTTATACATTATGAGAGATCATCCATTATTTACCTGTATTTCAAATGTAACACTGCATCTTGAACACCCTTGCCTAAACTGTTGGCGGTTGTTAACCCTGATTTATACTCGTAGAGTTTCTCTTTTCCTGCCTCCTTTGATACGAATCCCTTTGTCTCTAAGTCATTCTTAAAATGTCCTGATTTGAGAATGCCATCTGTTTTCCCTCAGGATACTGATGCAGTCATCACACCCCTTAGCTAGTCGTTGTCAAGGTGATTTCCTCTCATCTGCTGCTAGTCATTTTTTTCTTCTTGCTAAGGACTGAATCCAGAGCCTTGCATATGCTGGGAAAGTAAGTAACCCACATTTGAGCTATACCTCTGAATCATGTCCTTTTGAAACAGAATCTTACTATTTATTCCAGGCTCCTGCTTCAGCTTTCACGTGCTAGGGTTACACAATGCTCCTGCCTTGACTTCTATAAGCTGATATTCATATCTGATTTCATACTATCAGACCCAGTTTTATTTGTGATTTCCCTAAAGGTTCTGTAGAAGGAAAATCCAATGACATTCTAATTCTCCAGAAAACAGATGGTGCAGATGTAGCAAAGCCCTCTTGATACGAGACTCAAAAATGTTGATGTGAACCACTGTGCCAAAGTAAGGTAGAGTCTGAGACAGAGGCCTGCTTACAGATGGTTTATTTCTGAATATAGCACCAGGGAGTAGGAGTCCCGGTGAGGGAAGTTGATAATGGGAAGGCACAAAACCAACACATGCAAGAGTTATTGAGGTGGCTGAGGCAATTGGGATGTGGTCCCATAAATATCTGAGATCCTTACAAACGTGACTTGGACCATCTATTTGTCTAGGACACCAAGAGGGGAAACATTTGTCAATGGCTTCTGTTCTGCAATGGTTAAGAATGGCCTCAAGAGTGTATGGGGAATGGAATGGGGAGGAGGTGGAGGAAGCAGGAGGAGGGGAGAGGAGAATTCGGGTTGGTATGTAAAATGAGAAAAGATAGTTATTTTAAAATAATAAATTAATTTAAAAAGTCCTTAAAAAATACAAGAATGGCCCCAAGCAGTCACCGCATTTCTAGCTAAACATACACAATTGCTAGACCTGTACATGGGATCTCTATGTTACAACAACAGAGAAACTTCAAATCAAAAGTACTATAAACATGAGACTGAAATAAGATCCAGTAGCAGCTGTCTGGGGGTTTCCAAAGCACCTTCAGCACTAGATTGACTCAAACAGAATCTGAGTAGGTGGCCATCTTGTTTACCCTGCCCAACAGAGGTCTACACGTGTACAGATGTAAACTCAGGAGAGAACCTTCTTTCTCAGTGTGACATCTGGAGAGGCGCTGCCACAGTCGGCAGTCTGGGCAGTGACGTGTATCCCCAAGCGCTGAACATGAGAACAAATACTTGAGTGAAGTGTAGGGACTTGTGAGATATTAAACTTGGCTGTTCTTTGAAAAATGGACTTATAAGTTGTGTTTGTTTATAATGGGCTATACCTGGGTTAGCCTAGGGAAAATTCATAGACTTTCTAATCCAGATTCTGCTCAGAGTTATTTACCCCAGTCCGATGGCAAAAATAAAAAGCAAAAAAAAAAAAAAAAACAAAACAAAACAAAAAAAAAACCTTACAACAAAGAAAAGAGGCCATAAGGTGCTCAGTTAAAAGCACTGGCTGCTCTTGTAGAGGATCCGGATTTGGTTTCCAGAACCTACATGGTGGCTTACAGCTGGCTGTAATGACTGTTTCAGGGACTTTGACACCTTCTCTGGCCTCTAGGTACCAGGCATACATGTACATGAAACATACTCACTTTAATACAAATAAAATAAATATAATAACTAGAGGTGTTCTTGAGGTCTATTCAAACCTTCATTTTCATTCATCTCTGAACCCAATTTATACTCCCAGATCTAATCTAAAATCAAATTATCAATGGGGTATTTTTAGTACAATGGGTAGAAAATACAATGGCTAGGTATTAATAACATTATAGAGCTTTAACAATAGAACACAATTTATTCATAATTCACATCTGTAACTTGTACACTTATTTGCAGTGGAAAGCAAAATCTAATCTGATTCACTTTCTGGCTTAATAGCTTCACTTAGAATAACTGCTCACACCAAAGCCAGCACACATTTTGTAAGCCTTATGTAAGTCAGATTAATATCACCACACAGATAATTCAACTCTTTTCCTTGTTTATGTAGAATAGAGTCCTGTAGAAGACATTCTGTATTTTTCTTTTGCATGCAAAATGCATTTGTATGAAATATGGTCACAATAGCATGAATGATTAGTTTCAACTTCTTTTCACATCCTTCCAGCATTCAGAGAATCAGAAAATATACACACCACCAAACCACATGATCTAAAAAGATTTAGAAACGCACACCCAGCACACACATTTTATTTGTTTGTTTGTTTGATCTACTGGTAGAAATACACTAAAATTATAACCACTGTTAAGAACTTGACTTCAACAGCTGTAGTTAAATGGCAAGACTAAATGACCAAAGGCTCATAGGCAGAGGCTGTAATTTGATTTCACACACACACATACACACACACACACACACACACACACACACACACACACCCTCTATTGTGAAGACAGAGTTTCACTATGTAACCCTGACTGCCTGAACTCACTATGTAGAGCAGCCTGGGCTGGGATTCACAGAGATCCATCTGCCTCTGTTTCCCAAATGCTTGAGATTAAAGACACATGCCACCATGCCCAGTCTTTATAACTGCATTTTTATAACACCTCTTTATACCAATATAGCAGCAATGGATTTATCACCTTTATCCTCCAAACTTCACATCATCTAAGGTTTTAAAATGTACTGTGCTTAGAGTTACCTGCATGGTCTAAAGTCTGAATACATTCCCTTGGGTAAGACTGGCCATACAAATTATTTCAAGACTTCAGATATGAGACTTCCCCAAAATGAGCTCAGGTCACAAACATGTTTCACACAACAATCATAAAGTTAAAATATTTCAATTATTTCCCCCTTTTTGAGCTGTGCTGCCTTGTTAAGTCCCAAAACATACAATAAAAAACATGACAGAGACATTTATCAATTGAAGATGGTGATAAAAGGGACTGAGAGCAGTGATTTGTGGGCAAATTATGATCCTTTACAATTGGAGCTGCAGTAAAAGATGTTTTGATTCATTAATAAGTGAATAAGAACTTGACAAGTGCTGAAAAGAATCTAAAAGATTGATAGTGTTCTGGGTTATGGTCAGTGAGGCAGGCTGTTGAGCTGAGAAGAAATGCTTAGTTCCTTGGCCAAATGTCTGGCTCCTGGATTCTCAATGAGTCACTGTCAAAAGTGTGAAGGGTGTTCCAGTGCTTGTCTGCTGCATGGTGACCAAGGTAGATATTAAGTCAAGGGATGGAGGAACTGGAAACCAAAATCTCCTTGTGACTTCTAGCCTCAGCTTTGTATTAAGCTTGAAATTCATCATTACTGTCTTTAAGAAAAATGGACAAATTAAAAATCAAACCTTCCCTGGATCTACCATTAGGTAAGGTTGTAGAACAGACTATCACCCCCAAACCTGAACAAATAGAATGCTCATAAGACTCAGTCAAGATCTGCTATTCTAGAATAGAAACTGTAGGAACAACTGCAAATAGGTAAAGTCACTTACCTTGATTGATGATTATTTGGAAGCTAGGCACAGCCCTGCAGGTAATGTGCTAGCTGAGCAAGCAGGAGGACCTGAATTTGGACCCTTAAAACCCATGCAAAGAAACCCATGAGTGTTGACATATGCTTGTAAACCAATATGGAGTAGGAGAGAGCAAAGGCAGACCAATCCTTAAGGCAGAGAGTGGTAACTTTCCTTTTAGGAGCAGCATAAAGGCCGCTCAACAAATCCTCAGTGGCTTCCTCGCTGCATGTGCACCATGACTGAATCCACTGGTCAGGCTCCATTCAGTTTCAGTAAACAGAAACACAGCTCAAAGTAGTTTCATAGAACTAGAAGTGTATTAGTCTCTGATACTAACAATTGGGCATAGAGCTTTTGTTGTTATTTAATAATTAGAACCTAAATACAAATTTTACATACAGATCTGTCCATTCCCTGGTCTTTCCTCTTTCTCCATCTTTTCCTTCCCTCTGCTTTTCTCTCTAAGTCAACACCATTTCCAACTTTTGTAGACAGCCCCCCCTAGTTTGATGGGAGATAATGACTAACATAATCCCATTCATAAAATATTCCAGTCAAAAAATTCCAGCAGAGGGGCAAGTTTGTCTCTCTAAGAGCCCATGTATTAGTCAGATGATGTTGTGTGCCCAATCTTTAAACAATCACTCTTTCTGGAAGAAAAAATGTAATGATTACCCAGAGTGTGTTCCACTAGCATCTCATGGAATGGGAATGGGTGATTCTGTAAGGAAAAAAATGTGAACTGATGCTAGAAGAAAACAGGATGATGACATCTTTGATGATGATGACCTCATATATTACATCCCCAGCACAGTTTTCCCTCCCTCCACTTCTTTCAGTCCCTTTCTTCCACCTCCCATCTCCCCAGATCCACACCTCCTCTATTGGGGATGAAGACATCTTAGATTGATACAGCGGATGTTCACTCTATTCTTCTCCTGATTTCCCAGCATGTTGCTTGGCCAATACATGCACTTTCTGCCTGCCTAACTGAGAACCCTATCATTTTCTCACTTTAGAAGATGGTTTGCTTCCTGTTGCTCTTATACACGCCATGACCAAAAATAACTTGGGAAAAAAGGGTTTATTTGCTTTACATGTTCTAGACACAGTCCATTCTTGAGGGAAGTCAGGCAGGAAGAAGTTCAGGGTAGGAACCTGAAGTCAAGAATTGAAGCAGAGACAGTGGAGGAATATTGCTTACTGGTGTACTTCTTGTGGCTCGCTCACCTCACATTTTATACAAGTCAGAGGCTACCCAGGGGTGACACCAACCACAGTGGAATGAGCCTTCCCATATCAAATGGTTAATCAAGAAAATGCCTCACCAACTCGTCACTGGCCAATGTGATGAAAGAAGTTTCTCAATTGTGGTTTCTTCTTCCCAAAGAAACACAACTTGTGTTGAGCTGAAAAAAAAAACCAACAGCATGCAGAAATCTCATGTAAGTTTGGCATCTCTGGATTGTATGCTCCGACTAGGTTCAGGTGTGGGTTTTTGGAACCACATCTAGCCACAACATTCCCATGTGCAGTAGTAGAAGAGCACATATTCACAACAATAGGAACGGTCACCTCGTGAGCAGACAAAAGAACACCAATATCATATGCCGTAGTCTGTTGAACAGAAATCATAAGAACGCATGCCGTAGGGCCGGGGGATTGTGGAATGTTAAACCCATCCCTACCCCTGCTTGACTACTGATTGTCAAACAATTCCTTCAGTAGACAATAGCTACTAGGATCTCTCTAGTAGCCTAATTCCCATGACCTAATTATGGAGGCCTGGGAATTGCCCAGGGGTTAAGCAGTCATGAAGCCCTTTCTATCAGTCCTTATATTCTGATATTCTCATGGACATCCATGGTGTTCCCATATGACCTGGAAAAAGGGGATGAGAAATGCCACAGGGAATTCTTATCTCTGTTGCTAGTGGGACTCATGAAACACCAAGTAGGTCTCTGGCCAGAAAACAAAAAAGCAAATAAACAAAAGTAACATACCGGAAAAGCAGATCTGAGCAGTTCAACTACACAGCAGACGCTTTGGAATATCCACAGCTGAGTCACCAAGAAAGACTGTCGGTGGCAATGTGGGACACAGCTGCAACCTGCAGTATTTTAAGAAGTTCTTTCCAGAGACTTCCACCTAGATGAACCTGGCATTCTTGACTTAGGCCACAGAAAAAGAATTTCTGAACAAGTAAGTGTGAAGCAAAGTTGGAGTTTAATTTTTAACTTCCAATGTAGATTTAAGTGCAGGCATTAAGGGGTGGTGGGAGAGATGTAAGACAAGGTCAGTAGTATGCACCCCAGAGTAACCACAGGCTTCTCAGAGATAGTTGTCGCAGGTCTCTTTCTAGGTGTGGGGTTTCTATGCTAGCAAAGCTCCTTAAAACTCTAGTAAATTTTTAATGGAGTAAGTTCTGGGAAAACTTCATTAGCTTGGAACCAATGCCAGAAATTTTGGCCAGTCATGATTCATGAATCTGAATCCTGCCTTTCAAATTTCTGTCTCTTAGCTACAAGCTTTGGTCCCCTGTTTACATTCCTAATCTCTGTTTCACTCATCAGTCTTTATCACTGTTTTGAGACTATGAGATAATAGATGGTGATACTAAGGTACAGATAATCTGTCCTTAGCCTGAGCTTCCCATTGGATAAAGTCTTTGTATAGGGTTAATTATTAGTTGTATTTAGTGTAGTGACATAGAGAAGGGAGCATTTGGGAGGTGTTCTCATAGTCTCTGACCTTTCTCTGGTTCCAGTCTTGATGTGGGATTCCCCTCTGTATGCTGTGAATACCATTGGTTAATAAAGAAACAGGCTTGGCCTGATGGAGTAGAACAGAATTAGGCAGGGAAAACTAAACTGAATGTTGAGAGAAAGAAGGTGGAGTCAGTGAGAAGCCTAGGAGCTGCCACCAGAGACAGACTAAAGGTAAGCCATAGCCACTAGCTATACACAGATTAATAAAAATGGGTTAACTTAATATGTAAGAGCTAGCTAATAAGAAGCTAGAGCTAATAGGCCAAACAGTGGTTTAATTAATATAGTTCCTGTATGGTTATTTCAGGGCTGAACAGCCAGAAACAAACAAGCAGCCTTCACAACACAGTCTTTTTATACAGCAAAGTGAGGGCTGCACCAATATTTTGACAGTCACAACTCTTCAATATATAATTATCCTTCCCTTAGTGGTCTATGTTTTATTTGTGGTATTCATCCTCTGCTTTTAGTTCTCCAACTTTGAAGGAAATAGTGAAGTCTTCAAAAGTCAGTATCACTTTGATATTTGATATTTTGATTTTTTTAGCAAATATCCCATTGCTACAGAATTTGTAGCCTCATAATATAAAACCCCAAAGGTGACAATGACCCAGCTTATGAAGTAGGGCAGTGGTTCTCAACCTGTGTGTCAAGACTCCTTTTGTGATCACATATTAGATATTCTGCATATCAGATACTTACATTACAATTCATAACAGTAACAAGATTATAGTTATGAAGTAACAACAAAATAATTTTATTGTTGAGGGTTACCACATCATGAGGAACTGTATTAAAATGTTGCAGTGCTAGGAAGTTTGAGAATCACTGAACTAGAGTCTTCCAAAACTGGCAATTATTATGTTGGCCAAATCCCCTTTGCTATCAAATGACAGACATATTGCAAACAAAATGCAAAAATAACTCACCTGCTGTAGCTAAGGTGATTCACAAGGCGACTCAGAATTATATGGGGTTGGTTTTTAGTTTTCCCCTCCCTCATTCTTCTCTCAAGTTATTTTTCTTGTCAACTGTTTGAAGACAGTCTTATGCTGCATAGTGGGAGGAAGAGCCTCCGTGGCCCTAAACCCAAGGAATCCAGGTACATCTAGCAGAATCAGAAGAAAAATTACATGTAGGCCATAAAATCCTGTTAGCATCTTTCTCCAGTCTCCAATTATTGCCCCATGAAGAACTTTTGGGAAATGAATCATAATGAGGTGGCAGGCTTTGAAAGAACAAAAGTTATAACTGCCACTTTTCCCCAACATAAATACAGCACACAGATTAGTCTGCCAACAAAGAGTGGGGAGATGTAGAGAAGAGGAATAGTGATTCTGATACCCTAGCTTCATATGGGCCGAGGTTCCTAATGCAATATGCATACTATCTTGACTAAGAACATGAGATTTAAGGTTCATAGTGTATCTCAGTGAGAGAGGAGAGAGTTCTGTCACTCACAAAAATGCAGATATTTATCCGTGGCTCCTATAAGAAAAGATACCATGAGCCATGAACATACCTTCTCTGAGTACCATATTAGCTAAACATGGATAATGCATACCAGTCTATGCATCTCTCCAATCATTTTCAGAGTGACCCAGGAGCTGATATTCAAAGACGAGTGCTCTGGAATCTGAAGGGCCTGAATTAACGAGGCAAGCCATCTCTTTTAATAATCTGTACCACATTTGTGCTTCTGTGAACATGAGTGAGATAAGCAGAATATTACGTAGACGAAGAAGAAGTAGAGAGGCAAGTTTTTATCATGACAAGAATACATAATCCCATGGTGGGTGGGACTCCAGGCACAGACTGCCTGATTCAAGAAGCAGCTGAGCTATTTGAGAGACATGCTTGGAAAATGGCTCAGTACTAAGAACAAGAGCACTACTTGTCCCTGAAAGCTTGTGGGGAGGGCAGACCCAAAGAGAGAAAGAAGTGGGGTCAGAAGAACAGTGGTCCAAGTATTGAAAACATTGTCTAAGCACTCAGTTTTGAATGGGTATTTTGTTGACTACAATTTTAAAATGTAGAAAATGTATCTTGCACAATAATCTGGAGTCTTTGGAACCTCAGGCTATTATACCACACCAAAAGCATTGCGGGGTTGCTCTTACAACACAGAGCAGTACAGAACACCTAGCACAATGGTTCTTACATTAAAAAAAAACAAATAAAATCTCTTTTGCTAAATAAAATATTACAAGAAAATTTCACCTGTAGGAGGATGCAATTTATTTATCAAATAACTAAGCTCCAGACTCCGAGTTAAGCGATAACACAAGGCAGGATCAAGTGAGTTCCATCAAAATGACTCCTGTTGAAGCCCAAAGGAGGCCAGAAACTCCCGCAGTAGTCCCAAGGTACCTAGGGAGCAAAGGCCCACCCTGCCATTCTTCCTCACCCACAGAGAGAGGTAAGACTCCTTATAGTATTTTCCAGCTCAACCCTCAGAAGATTTAATTACATCTATTTTTTCTGTTACTTTAAAAATAAAAGGAATGGTAAGTTGCCCTCCTCCATCTTTCTAGAAAACTAATTCCTCCTACAGCTGCCTTTAAATTTATTCTGCTTTGAGTAAATAAACATCATCTCTCTCTCTCTCTTTCTCTCTCTTTTTTTTAAAAAAAAAACTGGGGATGGGGGGTCCTACCCTCTTCTACTGTCATTTTATTTCTGGAAAGAAATCTAGGTAGGAGAATGAGAGTACAGTTAAGTTGGCAGAGTAAGGAAAGCAAATGATGGTCTCTGTAGGCAGCTGAAGTCTAAGGGTGGAGACAGAGGAGGCACAGAAAGAAGATTATTAAAAATCACCAGGAAAGAAAGCCTGGAAGTTAAGACCAAAGAGAAGAAGAAAATGTCACTCACTAAGTATGCCTATGGATGAACAGTGTCAGGAAGAAAGAAGCACACTGTCAAAGCAAGGCCTGAAAAGGCCATCAAATGACCAGAAACAAATATTTGCATAATAAAGAAATATTTTTCAAAACATACTTTCTTCATAAAGACATTCTTGTCTTGCTGCTTTTTAGCTAAGAAAGCTCTTAGGATACAATTCCTACTCAAACTAGAGGCCATCCTGTCACTGATAATTAACACAATGTTATCAACCTACTGTGTAGCAGGTACTGTGACATAGACTGAGTGCCTGCAGGAGAAAGACTTACAGCCCTGTCTCCCAGGAGCTCTCCGGATGGAAAGAGAGAAGAACCGAACCCAAACAAACACAATAGTAACTCGTTTGTTCGAGTACTGTGTACGCAGTGCCTACCTGAGCCGGGTATTGCACTGAACAGCAGCAGCAGCATTTCCTCAGCTCCTAGAGAAGCTGGAGAAGAAGCCAAAAGTTAGGCACACTTGTAGAGCTGCCTTGTATAGGCTGTGAAGATTGTTTCCAGAGAGCTATGAGAGCCATAATTATGTGATTTGATCTAGGCACAGAACCCAGGAAAGGCTTTTCCTACTGAGATATGGGGAAAAACTGGAATTAACTTGGCATATAGAGGTAGGAAGCATTCTATAGAGATCTATAGAGGCCAGGGAGAAGTCTGGATACAGGACTGACAAGGTGGAACAAGATTTAGATAGGAACTTGTAAATGCATGGAGGAATCTTTTTATCTTCATCCTGAGAGTAAAGGAAATCTATAAAGCTTCTATGATAGGTATATATAAGAAACAGTGTGGGCGTGAGGAGGACACAGCTAATTCTTACTGAAAGACAAGGCTCTGACAATACTGCCAGGACTCACATTTGTACTGGCTTCCATCAGATGAGGGGTGAAACTGAGCAGATGAATGGAGGGGCGGGCTGGAGCTCAGCCAAGCATGTGAAAAATGACACAGCAGAATGCATAATGTTGTGGCCATAATGGCAAGTGGTTGGGGAGTATTTGGTTGCTGAAGAAGGAGTTGGCAATGATATCAATGAAAAAAGCTTGAACAATGGAGGTGTGTATTGAAAATATGAAGATGGAGAAAGAGGGAGAAAAAGGAACAGGTACAAAGGCTATGATAAAGTTGAGAGGCTGGGATGTGGCGTTTCAGTTTTCTTACTCCAGGTAAAAATTGTGCTCCCTCCATCTTTCAGGCAATCCTGTAGGCAAACATGCTTCTACAGTTATAGTTAGCTATTTCTGCTCAGAGGAGCTCTTCTGTCTCTGGAAAGGTGTCTACCAAATGTCAAGGTCCCAGCAAGTTGCATTCCCATTTCATCACCCCATAAGATTGTGTCAGGCTCTTTGCTTTGATCCCAATCTTTGTCACCCATATTCTTAGTCAAGGGTTCTTGACTAAGGTAAGGTATGAACCTGTACCATATAGACTCTGCCATCTGATATCCATGTTCAAGTTTTCCACTCCAAGTTTCTGATCTTCTGAAACTGTCTCCCCAACCCCTTGTCTTCCATCTCCCCATTGACACATCTGACTTTTTTAGGTTCTTCAAACCCTTGAGACTCACAAGCACCATATGGACACTTGTTATTCCCTATCCACTAATTTTCCAGTTTACCCATTTGCCTCTTTCTGATCCATTTTACTACACCTTTCAGTAAAGACCCTGGAATATTTTGTCAGCCCACTAAAATGAGACACAGTGGTTTTTCCTAGTTCCCAGTGCTCTCATGAATGCCCCCCCCGTCCTATACTATTGTGTATTAGCCCATTCTCTTCAGCCCTTTGGACAGTCAAAAGAAATGTAACACCTGAACACCTCCAAGTATAAGTCACCCCTAAGTGCCAGTCTTCCCAGCATCTTGGTTAATAATTGGACAGAACAAAACAGAAGTTGATACTAGCCTATGTTTTTCTATATCAACTTCATAATTCTAAGAAAGCACATTTAAACCTTCTCCTTTCTTTGTATTTTTTTATTGATTTTTATTGAGCTCTACATTTTTCTCTGCTCCCATGCCTGTCTCTCCCCTACCCCCTCATGCTTTCCCCAAGGTCCCCATGTTCCCAATTTACTCAGGAGAGCTTGTCTTTTTCTACTTCCTATGAAGTAATTCATCTAATCTATGAAGATTAGATCTATGTAAGTCTCTCTTAGTGTCCTTATTGTTGTCTAAGTTCTCTGGGATTGTGGTTTGTATGATGGCTTTCTTTGATTTAGGTTTAAAAACCACCCATGAGTGAGTACATGTGATAATTGTCTTTCTGGGTCTGGGTTACCTCACTCAAAATAATGTTTTCTAGCACCATCCATTTTCCTGCAAAATTCAAGATGTCATTTTTTTCACCTGTGTAGTACTCCATTGTGTAAATGTACCACATTTCCTTATCCATTCTTTGGTCAAGGGGCATTTAGGTTGTTTCCAGATACTGGCTATGACAAACAATGCTTCTATGAATATAGTTGAGCACATGTCCTTGTGGCACAATTGAGCATCCTTTGGATATATACCCAAAAGTGGTATTACTGGGTCTTGAGGAAGGTTGCTTCCTAATTTTCTGAGAAATCACCACATTGACATCCAAAGGGGTTATACCAACTTGCATTCCCACCAGCAATGCAGAAGTGTTCACTTTTCCCCACAACCTCTCCAGCATAAGTTGACATCAGTGTATTTGATCTTGGCCATTCTTAACAGGTATAAAATGGAATCTCAGAGTTGTGTTGATTTGCATTTCTCTGATGACTAAAGATGTTGAACATTTCCTTGAATGTCTTTCAGCAATTTTAGATTCCTCTGTTGACAGTTCTCTGTTTAGGTCTGTACTCCATTTTTTAATTGGATCATGTGTTCTTTTGATGACCAATTTCTTGAGTTCGTTATATATGTTGAAGATCAGACCTCTGTCTGATGTGGGGTTAGTAAAGATCTTTTCCCATTCCATAGGCTGTCATTTTGTCTTGTTGACCATATCCTTTGCTTTACAGAATGTTTTCAGTTTCAGGGAGGTCCCATTTATTAATTGTTTCTCTCAGTGTCTGTGCTGCTGGCTTTATATTTAGGAAGTGGTCTCCTATGTCAATGCTCTCAACTGTACTTCCAACTTTCCCACTTTCTCTTCTATAAGATTCAGTGTGGCTGGCTTTATGTTGAGGTCTTTATCAATTTGGACTTGAGTTTTGTGCATGGGGATAGATATGGATCTATTTTCATTCTTCTACATGTTGATATCCAGTTATGCCAGCACAATTTGGTAAATATGCTTTCATTTTCCATTTAATATTTTTAGCTTCTTTGTCAAAAATAAGGTGTTCATAGTTGTGTGGATTAATATCTGGGTCTTCGATTCTGTTCCATTGGCCCTCCTGTTTGTCCTTATGCCAAAACCATACTGTTTTTTTCAGTACTGTAGCTCTGTAGTAGAGTTAGAAGTCAGAGATTGTGATGCCTCCAGAAGTTCTTTTATTGTACAGGATTTTTTGGGGTATCCTGGTTTTTTTTTCCATATGAAGTTGAGTACCATTATTTCGAGGTCTTTGAAGAATTTTGCTGGGATTTTTATGGGCATTGCATTGAATCTGTAGGTTACTTTTAGTAAGATTGCCATTTTTACTATGTTAATACAAAAGCATGGTAGATCTTTCCATTTTCTGGTGTCTTCTTCAATTTCTTTCTTCAAAGATTTAAAGTTCTTGTGATACAAGTCTTCCGCTTGTTTGGTTAGAGTTACTCTGAGGTATTTAATGCTATTTGTGGCTATTTTAAAGGGTGAAGTTTCTCTGGTTTCTTTCTCAGCCATTTTATCATCTGTGAAAAGAAGGGCTACTGATTTTTTTTGAGTTAATCTTGTATCCTGCTACATTACTGAAAGTGTTTATGAGTCATAAAAGTTACCTGGAAGAATTTTTGGGATTGCTTATGTAAACTATAATATCATCAGGAAACAGTGAGAGTTTGAATTCTTCTTTTCCGATTGGATCTTTTTTTGGTCCTTATTGCTCTAGCTAGGACCTTAAGAACTATATAGAATAGATATGGAGAGAGTGGACAACCTTGTCTTGTTCCAGATTTCAGTGGAATTGCTGGGAGTTTCTCTCCATTTAGTTTGATGCTGGCTGTTGGCTTGCTGTATATTGGCTTTATTATGTTTAGGTATGTTCCTTGTGTCCATGCTCTCTCCAAGACCTTTATCATGAAAAGATGTTGTATTTTGTCAAAAGCTTTTTCAACATCTAATGAGATGATCATATGGTTTTTATTTTTCAGTTTGTTTGTATGGTGATTACATTGGCAGACTTTCGTATGTTGAACAATCCCTGAATCTCTGAGATAAAGCCTACTTGATCATGGTGGATGATGGTTCTGATGTGCTCTAGAATTTGATTAGCCAGTATTTTATCTAGTATTTCTGCATCAATGTTCATGAATGAGATTAGTCTGTAATTCTCTTTCTTAGTAATGTCTTGGTGTGGTTTGGGTATCAGGGTAATTGTAGCCTCATAAAAAGAGTTTGGCAAAGTTCCTTCTGTTTCTATTGTGTAGAATAATTTGAGGAATATTGGTATTAGTTCTTCTTTGAAATCTTGTAGAATTCTGAGATGAAACCATCTGGTCCTGAGCTTTTTCTGGTTAGAAGACTTTTGATGACTGCTTCTTTTTCCTTAGCAGTTATAGAGCTGTTTAACTTGTTTATCTGATCTTGATTTAATTTTGGTAAGTGATATTTATCCAGAAAGTTGTTCATTTTTTAAGCTTTCCAATTTTGTTGAGTACAGGTTTTTGAAATATGACTTGATGATTCTCTGTATTTCCTCCATGTCTGTTGTTCTGTTCTCCTTTTCATCTCTGATGTTGTTAATTTGCATATTCTCTCTCTGCCTTTTGGTTCATTTGGATAAAGGTTTGTCTATTTTGTTGATTTTCATGAAGAACCAACTCTTTATCTCATTGATTCTTTGTATTGTTTTCTTTGTTCCTATTTTGTTGATTTCAACTCTTAATTTGATTATTCGCTGCCATCTACTTTTCTTACGTGAGTTTGCTTCTTTTTGTTCTAAAGTTTTCAAATGTTCTGTTAATTCACTAGTGTGGAATTTTTCCAGTTTCTTTATGTAGGCATTTAGTGCTATAAACTTTCCTCTTAACACTGCTTTCATTGTGTCCCATAAATTTGGGTATGTTGTGTGGTCATTTTCATTGAATTTTATGAAGTCTTTAATTTTTCCCTTAATTTCTTCTTTGACTTATCGATCGGTGATTCAGGTGAGAATTGTATAATTTTCACGTGTTTGTGGGTTTTCTGTAATTAGTATTGCTGTTGACTTCTAGTTTTAAGCCATGGTGATAAGGTACATTGGGTTATAACAATTTTTTTTTATTTGTTGAGGATTTTTGTTACCAAGTATGTGCTCAATTTTGAGAAGGTTCCATGAGGTGCTCAGAAGAAGGTCCTTACTGTACTCAGAAAGGAAAGTGAGTACATACTATATTTGTCTTTCTGGGTCTGGGTTACCTCACTCAGTATGATGTTTTCTAGCTCCATCAATTTGCCTGCAAATTTCAAGATGTCATTATTTTTTCCACTGTGTAGTACTCACTCATGGATCTAATCTATATGAAAATAGAAAAAGACAAGATCTCTTGAGTAAATTGGGAGTGTGGGGATTATGCTAGAGGGTAGAAGGGGAGGGAGGATGAAAGGAGGGGAGTGGAGAAAAAATATAGCTCAATATAAATATAAATAAATAAATAAATATGCTGATTGGCCTTGTAGGAGGTATAGGATATAGGTATTTAACCAGATAGCTGACCCCCAGCCAGCCAGTGCTCATGAAGGGTTGCTTTTGCAAACTACTTCAGCATTGAAAATATGTAGATTCATGTTATTTCACTGCATTTTTTCTGAGATTAAGTTGTATGGTAATTGACTAATGAGTTAAGCAAAAAGTAAACAGTTTAGGTTAGCAGTTGCAAGCATTTTCTATGGAAGGCCAGATAGTAAATATTTTAGACTTTCTGGGCAAGATAGTCTATCTTAACAACGCCATACTGACTTAAAGAGGATAGTTAGCCACCAAAAATTAATGAACAAATAGATATGGTTGTGTCTCCATGGACTTTACACAAGTGGGTATAAAGTCAGCTGGATATAGTTAACTGGCTTTGATATCTTCAATGCTCTTCAACATCCTGGTAGAATTAATATCTTATCAGACAACACAACATACTATAAAAGGTTGGCTGTTTGCCCCATGTTGGTATAGCTCTCTGAGGCTGCAGCTCACTGCCAATGCTCAGCATGTCATTAACACAGAAGAAAACGAAAATTTGAGTATGATTTCTGCATATGCATTACTTTGTGCTATTATAAAGTCTAAAGATCATAAGTCCAAACGATCTTTTGCCAGGGATCATGTATACACAGTTTCCTGTGATCCCTTAATGACTAAATGAGTCTTTTTTTAAATTTATTTATTTATTTATTAAAAATTTCCACCTCTTCCCCGCCTCCCTTTTCCCTCCCCTTCTTCACCTCTCCCTCCCCACCTCCTCCTCCCTGTCTAGTCTTAAGAGCAGTCAGGGTTCCCTGCCCCAAGGGAAGTCCAAGGACCTCCTCCCTCCATACAGGTCTATAAAGGTGAGCATCCAAACAAACCAGGCTCCCATGGACTAAATGAGTCTTTAGCTGTCATGGTTTTAATACGAACAATTCTGGGCAAGTACATAGGCTGAGCGTACTTGGTCTACAGCTTAGTGATTCTGTTTGGAGAGATTATGCAAACTTGAGGAAATTGAGCCTAGCAAGATGAAGTAGGTCTCATGGGGATGCCTTAGAAGATATACATGGTCTCTAGTTCTCCCCCTTCACCCTTCTCCTTCGTAGCCATGAGGTGGACAGCCTCCTCTTCCACACTCCAGACCGTGATATTCTGCCTCACAATGTAGCTAGAAACACAGAACCAAATAACCATAAGTTGAACCCTCTAAAATCATGGAATAAAATAAGTTCTTTCTTCTTTGCATTATTTGTCTCAAGTATTTGGTCACTACAATGGAAAGATGTGTGAATTCCCAGAGAGAAGATGTGCCTTCAAAGGTTGATTGAACAACTTCAGGGATAGGAGAGGTTGGAATGATGCAGATTAAGAGCCTACATTAGCACCCTAAATAATAATCACCTACCTACCCTTTTGTTAGGATTAACATCTTGTAACTAACAGATAAAAGTTCTTTGGAATGTAATAGCATACCCTTAGTTTCCACCAATCAAAAGACTAAAAATGATGTCAGACAGCATTTAAAGGTTATAGCAGAGTTTTCCCTGCTTTGCTATAACCTACATACCCAATGTACTCACAAATGTATTTGAAAAATGTCTTGATTTGTGCTTTCTTTGTTCTGTTGCCATGTGCATTTTACAAAGCAGCTTTCATGTTAGAATATGGAGTTTGAGGTGGTATAGGTAAGTGAACAGACTAGAAGAATTCTGAGAGGAGGAAAGGCAGAGATACAGTTGCAAGTCATATGCAGAGGAAGCGAGATGAGAATGCCTTACTAAGAAAAGGTATCAAGTCACGGGGCTAAACATAATAATAATTACGTAAATTGTGATAGTTAATTAGTAATAAACTTAAGTGTTGATAGAGGTTTTTGTCCCACCAGATCCTGCAGTTGTTCAGTCCAAAAGAAAGACACAGAGAGGTCTACATTAATCATAAACTGGTTGGCCTATTAGCTCAGTCTTCTTATTAATTAATTTTTACATTTTAACCAATAATTTTTGTCTGTGTTAGCCATGTTGCTTGGTACCTTTTATCAGCGAGGCATTCTCATCTGCATCTTCTACATCTGGGTGATGACTGCAGACTGCAGACTCCTCCCAGAATTCTCCCGTTCTCGTCACTCCACCTCTACTTCCTGTCTGGTTACTGGCCAATCAGCGTTTTATTAAAAATAATACAAGTGATAGGATAAAAGACCATTGTCCCACAGCACTTAACCAAAGTGCTTATAATAAGGCCAAAGAGTTTATAATTAAACAAAAGAAAGGAGAGCCAGCAATCTGATCCAGAGTCAGATTCGAGATGGTCTAAATCTTGTTCTGGTGCCATAGCCACTCACATAGAAAGCTAGTTCCCATCTCCTTTGAGCTGAGAGTTTTATTTTGCGTCAATAAAATTTGTCTAATTATTTTAACAAATATTCATAGAACCTATTGGGCTGAGTTCTGGAAATATAGTTACGAGACTCACAGATACAGTTTCTGTTCATTAGAAAAGAAAGCTATATGGAGAAGGTAGCTATAAATTCAGTCAGCACACATACAAAGTTATAAACATCATTAAGGCAATGAAGGAAAGATACACAATTTAATAACGAGGTGTTTGCTTATTTGCGTACTTGGTAAAATTGACTAGAGAAGTCTCTAAGTTTCTCAGGAACTATTACTTGAACTAAGAACTGAAATCTGAGGATGAGTTCACCAAATCAAAGAAGCTGTGGAAGGACTTCCAAAACAAAGGATAGATCATAGGCAAAACTCTGAACGGGAATATGCAAAGAATAAAACACAGCCAAAGCACACGTTTCAGAGATACACGTTTAAGACATGATGAAAGAAGATTCTCTGGTGGTCTAGGGATTATGATATGGAATGATAAAAAAGGCTGGTGGTTCTAGTTGAAGATGCTGATCCTTAGTCTAAGAGCAATGTAAGCTGCTAATAAGTCTTCAATATAATGGTATTTGCATGCTAAAATAATCATGCGTTCAACTACCATGCCTTCAACTAAGCATTAAAATAAAATGCAGATAGAGATTGTGATGATTAGTGCAAACTATCAACTTGACAGAACCTAGAATCACCTGGGATAAGGTCTTCTGAACATGCCTGTGGGTCACTATCTTAATTACATTAATTGAGATGGGAGGAACTGCTCACTCCAGTGGCGACCATTCCTACAACTCAGGTCCTGGGCTGCACAAGAGGGAAGAGCGAGCTGAGCACGAACAAGCATTTATTTATTGTTTTATTTTATTTTATTTTATTTACTTTATATTATTTTACTTTTCCATTCAAAAAATTTTCACTTCCTCCCCTCCTCCCAATCCCCTCCCACTCTCCCACTCCCCCTCCAGTCCTAAGAGAGGGCAGGCTACCCTGCCCTGTGTGAAGTCCCAGGTCCTCCCCACCTCCCTCCAGGCCTAGGAAGGTGTGCATCTAAACAAACTAGGGTCCCAAAAATCCAGAACATGCCATAAAAACAAGTCCCAGTACCACTATCAATGGCTTCTCAGTCAGCCCCCATTGTCAGCCACATTCAGAGAGTCCAGTTTAATCACATGTAGATGGTTCAGCCGTTAAAGGTTAGGCTCACAACCAAAATTATTTACTGTTTTTGACTTTCTGATTGTGAACGCAATGAGTTCAGCTGCATCAAGATCCTGCTCCCTTTCCATCATCACCGACCTGGAAGTGTGAGCTAAGGTAAGCTCTTCCGAGGTTAACTCTCTTTTTGTCAGAGTATTTTATCCTGTTACAGAGAAGAAGCTGAGAGAGACAGAGAGAGTCGCAGGACAGCTAAACCAGTCTTCTAAAAGAGAGCACTGTGTACTTTGGAGATTTGCAAGTGAGACAAATGCTTGCTTGCATCATGGAGAAGTCATTTAAGCTCTTTTCGGACTGTGGGGAAAGGCAAACTTGAATGTGCGCCAGTCTTTTGATCTTCTCAATGTTTCTCTTTTGTCGGGGGCAAAATGCAAAGACATTTGCATAAAAGTTTATTCACACACGGTTTTGGTTACCTACTGACTCAACCTGTTTTTCAACTTGACTTATTTTCCACACGTGAAACATTTTGGCTCAGACAGCAAAATACAACTCCTATTTGATTTAAAGTCAAAACTATTTGAAAATAAATTATTCTCATAGCTTACTGCTAAGCTGGGTACCTCTAAAATGGAGTTAAATAAAAGAAATGATCCTTTTAGACCCCTTTATTTGGTCATGCTCCTTATGATGACACCGAAATTGCCAAAGATCTAGAACAGTGGTTCTCACCAAAGGAGGTTTTGTTTCCCCTAGGGCCACTTTTGGTTGCTTTATTATTTTGGGGGGAAAATGGGGGACTTTTAGGAGAATCTAGTGTGAAAAAAATAGGACCGACATTTGTGTTGAACCTCTATAACACATAACAGACCTTCTCAGCTTCAATTAACAAAGATTCTCTGTGCCTAGAGGTTAAACTCTATCGTCTAGAGCTGTACTGAACTATGCTCCAGGTCATATTTCCTGCCTCCTCTTTCTCTTCTCCTCCTGTTTTTTTTTTTTTGTAATGATACATAATCTGACCCAGAGAACTACTCCTCTTTACATACCCAAGGTACCAGTTGCATTTAACCCTTGCTTTCCCATGTTTAAAGCTTGCCTTAAGAAAGCATATGAAGTCTACTATGGCACTGACTGAGCTCATAGAGCTAACTACTTTGCTAATAAAACTCTATCCCAGAAACATTTTTGGAAAGGAACTCAAGATGTAAATTTTAAAGTAACCTCCACTACATCTAGTCAGAGCTAGTCTGGGATAGACCCAAATGCTTTTGCTTCTGAGTCTACCTATCTCACTTGGCCTGGTTCCAATGCTAAAGTGCCTCCATATTTTAGACTAAGGTATCCAAATTTAATTTGTGACCTGATGTTCTTTGTTGAATCACCTGTGCTTCATAGTCTGATTTGATATTTCTTAGCTTTTTCTTAAACTATTAAATTTCCAAAGGACACAGGTCACTTCTCCTCTGGTTTTTATTTAGCATCTGTAGTTGGCTAGCTAAGTTCTAATCACAGTAACCCATGTCCTCAGTCTGCCAATCATTTTTCTCTCACTCTGACTGCCTTATTACCCTGCAATCATTCTTGTCTTCGCTCCACCAAGCAATTAGCCTTTTAAACATGTAAATTTTATCCTCCCAATGTTGATGATTAGTAATAGACTCTAGTGGCTTCCATATACTGTAAAGCTATAGTTTACAGTGATCTTAGTTAGAGCTTCATTGCTGTAAAGAAGCGCTATGACCACACAACTCTTATAAAGGAAAAGATTAAATTGGCACTGGCTTATAAGTTCAGAGATTTAGTCCATTATCATCACGGTGGGAAGTATGGAGACATGTAAGCAGACATAGTGACTAGAGAAGTAGTTGAGAGTTCTACATCTGAATCTGAAGGCAGCAGGAAGAGGGAGTGACACTGGGCTTAGCTTGAGCATTTGAAACCCCCAAAACCCACCCTCCAGTGACATACTTCCTCCAAGAAAAATGTGACACCTACTCCAAAAAAGACCACACCTCCTAATAGTACCACTCTCTCTGGGCCTATGAGGGCCATTTTCATTCTTGACTGGGCCTTTCAAAATCTCTTTCTACTGTACCACCTCCTACTTCATCAATTTCACTTTACATTTCTCTTCCTTCTTCCTCTTTATTCCAGTGACCCTGAACTCTTTAAGTCCCTCAAGCACAACATGATCTCCTTCAGTTCAGGCATTTGTCTGTTCTCCCCACACCAGCATGCTTTCCCCTTCATTGTTAAAATTTCTACTTAGCTTTCAAATCTCATTTCTCAAAGAAACTTTCTTGACTGCAGTCTAGGCTTAGAACATTAGAGAGTAAAGTCTGCTTTATCTTTCATTTATTGTTAATATTGGCCTTCTCTGCCAGACATTAAAGCAAACCATGAGTGGGTGTTCAAAAGAAATCTTGCATTTTATGCTATTAAAACAGTTTCAATCTTCTTTTTTGTAACCACATGTCATAGACACAATGCTTCCTCTTAAGAAAGGGATAGACGTGGGCATACATACAATGATTCCGACCTCTCTTTTAGAATTATTCAGTGAGCTACATTTATGAATCCCAGTGTGAAGTCATCCTTCTTGTGATAGCCTCCTCAAAGAAGGTCTTAGATATCTCTGGTGCTATGTCTCATGTTCTTGTGGACAACTCTTTACTCGAGAGGTACAACTCTTATAACTTATATTAGGCCATTATTCTTATCTATGTTAGCCACATGGCTCAGTACTGTTTTCAGCAGGGCAGGTCATACCCTGCTTCTTTGGTGTCTGGACAGGACTACAGGAAGAACTTCCTTCTTCCCAGAATATTCCTGTTCTCATTGCCCTGCCTCTACTTCCTGTCTGGTTGTCCTGCCTGTACTTCCTGCCTGGCTACTGGTCAATCAGTGTTTATTTAAAATGTAATTGACAGAATACAAAATTGTCCTGAATCATTTCCCCCTCTTCTTTTTTTTTTTTAACAAAGGAAAATATCCATAGTCCATTTTGGGGGAAGGTGGGCATAGTATTCCAGGCTACTTCCTATTTGTTAGGGGTGCTGATAATCTTATGGAGACCTAAAGAAAATTTAGAATTATGATCAAGTTCTTACAGGAGTATCCTGTGAGTCTTGATCATCTCAGGCAGCAGTCTTTTCTCTCTTCTCGATGTAGAACTTAGATATCTGAGCCATCTGTTCCTACTGAAGATTTCTCAGGTGGTCTTCCATAGTCAAACCTGATTTTTCTTAACTCAGAATGAATCCATAACCTCTCAATTTTATAGAATATTCCATCCAAACAGAAAAGAATATACCTTCTTCTCAGCACCTCATGGAACCTTCTCAAAAATTGAGCACATACTTGGAAACAAAACAAACCTCAACAAGTACAAAAAAATGGAATAATCCCATATATATTATCAGATCACCATGATTTAAAACTAGAAGTCAACAGCAATACTAATTCCAGAAAAGACACAAAAACACGGAAATTAAACAATGCTCACCTGAATCATCATTGGGTCAAGGAAGAAATAAAGGGAGAAATTAAAGACTTCCTAAAATTCAATGAAAATGATCACACAATATACCCAAATTTATGGGACACAATGAAAGCAGTGTTAAGAGGAAAATTCATAGCACTAAATGCCTACATAAAGAAGCTGGATAAAGCACACACTAGTGAATTAACAGAACATTTGAAAACTTTAGAACAAAAAGAAGCAAACTCACCTAAGAGATCTAGATGGCAGGAAATCAAATTGAGTGCCAGGTGAGTTTCAATGGGAGACAAAATCAGGAGATATAGAGCATAAAGTCTCCATCTCTTCCCCTCCCATGTTATCACAGGTCGATTGTGTGGTCTCCTACGGTCATACTGTACCAGATAACACTATAGAGAATGTGTTCACGTGATCCATGTTTCTGCTAACCTCGGAAGTCATCCTGTCACCTGGTGTTGTTCTGGGGTCTTGCCTACACATGGCTAAGTAGCCTATGACTATTCCTGTACGGGTGGAAAGATGGCTCAACACTTACAACCATCTTCTACTCTTGCAGAGGACCTGAGTTCAAATCCCAGTACATAAGGAGGCTTACAATGCATACAACTCTAGCCTGGGGGAAATCAGTTGCCTCTTACCTCCACAGATACCTGCACTCAGGTGTGCATTCTCTCTTTCTCTCTCTCTCTCTCTCTCTCTCTCTCTCTCTCTCTCTCTCTCTCTCTCTCTGTGTGTGTGTGTGTGTGTGTATGTGTGTGAGAGAGAGAGAGAGAGAGGAAGAGAGAGAGAGAAAGAGAATTAAAAACAAATCTTTAAAAATTCAAAGGAAGGAGTGGGAACTGGGATTGACATGTAAAAAATTAATAAATAAAATTTCAAAAAAAAAGAAAATTCAGTTTTCACTGTGTCATTTTGTTTTTGGCAAGACACTTCCTTATAGTCCCCTCTAAAGCAAACTGAAGTTCAAGGTGATTACCTCACACATTTCATCCAAATGTCAGGTAACCACTTAAGAAGAATAAAAGAAGTCTCATCTGCTTTTACTGTCTTGGGGAGATTGTTGATGTTGTCCTAAACATAAAAGGACCAACTGCATTATTGCTAATATCAGGTTTGGGCTTCCACATGTGCTGGGTCAGCTTGCATTTTCATCAGCGTCTTTCTCTTAAATGTCATGTCCCCATTTTGTAGGTTATTTGCTATTATTTTTAATAATGTATGCAAATTTTGTGAAAATATATTATTTCCTATCTGTTTTGATCATCTTGACACCACATTTTCCTGTTACACAAACATTTCAGAGTGTGGTTTGTCCTCAAAGACCATGCCAGTTGAGAGGAAATGTTTCTGAGACATGTCTGAGTTATATGTGGCCATTTTTGATGAAGTTTGCAATTCTGACAGCTATGTCCTAAATTAAGTAGAAGACGGGCATTTCTCCAGAGATGAACCAGTTCATCAAGAACTTATCTTGCACATAATAGAAAACTTTAATAATTTAGCTATACTTTGCGATCGGCCAGGCTGAAACATATTGAAAGAAAGATATGTAGTTTGGGCTTTGAAATACAAACAAGAACTTGAACTTGGTAAACAGAACACGACCAAGGACAGTTCTAAGGAAATCTGCATAAATAAACAGCTAGGAAAGATTCATAATTGGTGAATCAATTATTTCTGTGTGAGTGTATATTTATGATTCTTAAGGGTACTTAAAAAGTTTGTTCTCGTAAACAAATTAAACATTTCTCGTGAAATACTGTTTGTCCTATTAATTTATTTTAAAAATTCATCACAGAATCATAGCATTTCAGAGCTGAAAGAGGCCTCGGAGAAAATCCAGTGCAACTTTGTTTTTGCAAACAGATTCTCAGATGTCTCTTACGTCTTCACTCACAGTAGAAGGGCCAGTGTTGCACAAACACCCTCAATGCAGCTCCAATTCCAGAGACGCTACCTCCAGCTCAGCCGCATCCTTTTGACTCTAGAGGAAACCAAATAAACCACATTGTGCTATACAATACTCCACTCACCATCCCTGCCCCAGGGCAGAAACTTGCACAAATCTACTCTAACTTCTCTTTCCTTCAAAGCTAGGTGAGTTCATGCATTCGCATCCCATATTTTGCAACTCTTTTCGGCTGCAAGATTCAGAGGTAGAACAACTCCACCCATTCTCCATCTACAGGTTCTCTCCAGTCCTTTAAAATCCCCATTCCATTGGCTTTTGTCACTATTAATGAAGCCTTTAATCCTAACAGTCTGGAGGCAGCAGCAGACTGCTGTCTAGGAGTTCAAAGTCAGCCTGGTACATACATTTGTGAATTCCCAGTCCAGCCAATGCTACTACATTCTGAGACTGTGCCTCAAACAAAAACCAACAACAACAAAAACCACTACAAACAACATAACTCAAAGACTGTTTTTAATTTATTCTGTGACAATAATTTCATGCATACATATATTATATCTTATATATGACCACATCTCTACACCAAATTCACCCCTGCCACTCCCTTCTGATTCCCCCTAAATAGTTTCCCTCCATCCATCTTTTCTCTCTCTCTCTCCCCTCCCTTGAACTTTTCTCCTCCTGTGACTTCTGTTCCTTTTCACAGCTTTGTTCACTGCTTCCCAGTTTTCTCTCTGATGTCATATTCCCTTCCCATTCTGTAACTTTTTTATGTCAAATTGAAATCACTACTACCAGTTCCTCAGTGAACTTTAGATTACTTACTTTAAGAGTGCAGCATCTGGAGCCCATCTTTCTTTTCACCTAACCACCTACTAACACCTCCTGAAATTACATACATGCTTGGAACTCAAAGATAAACAAAAGAACTCTCCTTCCCCACAAATATGCTTCCTACTCATGCTGTTCTCTGTAGAGAGTGATGTATTCCACATGGGTGCCTAGACACCGTTATTAGATCTTTCAAGCCCCCTTGCTTCTGAGGCAAAGTATAAAGTCCTTAGCATAGCACATGAAAAGAACTACTGAGATCTGATAGTTGAGTACCTCACCAGCTTCATACCCCCCCCCTTTCTCTCTGGCTTTGAATGGGTTTCTTTTCTTTTTCTTTTTCTTCTTTTTCTTCTTCTTCTTCTTCTTCTTCTTCTTCTTCTTCTTCTTCTTCTTCTTCTTCTTCTTCTTCTTCTTCTTCTTCTTCCTCCTCCTCCTCCTCCTCCTCCTCCTCCTTCTTCTTATTCTTCGTTTTATCAGCCTTATCTCTTATAGCTCAAACTTACCCCACCTACTACCATTCCATGCCCCTCAGATAAATTCTACCTCAAGCTCCAAGGGTCAGTTTAAATATTATTATGTCCTCTATAAAAATTTTTCCTCACCAACTTGCTGTTCTTTGGGAGTCTTCCACTATATGCCTCTGCCTGTGACTCTCGGCTAAACAATTTTATTTATTTACTTGTTTTTTATGCTTTTATCTATATGCTTGTTTACATGATTAGAAGCATCTTTGGGTTGGGAACTGCAACTAGTTTGTCATGATGTCTATTGGAATTAATGTGGAAACATAAAGGTTGTTCCAAAGATGTAAAAAAAGAATGATATTAAATAAATGAAGAGATGAACAGAATACGTAGAACTGAAGATTTTTAATGATCTAAAGTTGCTATGAATATGTTTCTAGAGATTCTAAATGTCATTCACCTTGCGGTGCCAGAATTCATTGGGGCTGAGGCTGTGAATGATGAGAGAAGAGGTTTAGTGGCTAAAACAACTTTGCTGGAAAAAAACTATTTAAAATTTAAGAAAGTAGGGAGTTTAGGGAGATGGTTGGGCCCTAATTTGATGAACTTTGAAGGTCAAGGTAGAGTGTTGGGATGATGTAGGTTCACTCAAGTTTTAAGGATTGAAGAGTAGCTCAGGGCCACCATTGGTTCATGAACAAGCAAGAACATTGATAATGAAAATCCTTAATTCAGGAATCTTAACATCACCTCACTCAACATAAAGAATTCAAGACCAAAATCAGGAGGAAGAGATGGGGATTAATGAACCAATTTAAGCCCTATATTAAGATTTTAAATAGGGTTATTATCATTGGGAATAGATGAAAGAACCAAATTTAATGAAGAGTCAATGGTATTGAGAAAATTAAAATCTCAGGTAAAGTGAACTTTGTTACACAACCATCTCTGGTCCTGGATAGCATACAAAACTATTCCCTCCCTTAAGACTCTACTCAGGATACTTTACTAAAAGTGAAATGACTCTAACATTCTGTTGAAATAACCATTTCTATGCGATTTCTTTTCACTAGTTACTGAGTACTGGAGACGGACATTTTTGGGTGTTGCAAATCACAGCTCCATCAGTAAAGAGGAGACAGAGGAAGGATGTAGGTAGGAGAAAAACAAAGATATGTATTTCCAGTATTTCCCTATCTTACATCTTTAGTCTAGAAAGGCCAGACACGTGGGAAGAAACAGGCTGAGTGGCAGGATGATGCCAAGAAATCACAGGTTCAACAGAGCAGGTCTCAACTGATATCAAAGGAAGGGATGAAGGCTGCTACAGAAAGTGAAAGACAGGATCTCTCTCTCTCTCATAGTCTTGGCCATGTAGAGCAGGGCTGAAGTTGTCCAGTCAAGTCTAGGGGTCAAGAACGCTTCCCAGGATTGTCCAAGTCTTTGTTTACTTTCAAATCACCTCCAAGACCTCAAACAACCACATCAACTAGAACCAACATTCTGGAAGAGTTAAATACAAGATGATGCTACCAGTAGTACCATGTCACCCACAGTATGTACACAGCAAATTTATACTTTGCCCTTAAGGCATTTAAATGTCACATAGTTTTATTCAACTTGTCTGGGCACTTATATAAAAAGTTATGAATGCAACTCTCTTTTCCAAAGACACTTAACATGATGTTTGTCTCAGACTTAGAAATGTATGGTCAGAAAAATTACAAAATTGAACACTAAGAAGCAGGTCTTCATTATCACATTTTAGGGGTCACCTCTTTTGTAAATATCTTTCTCTATGCGGCAAAATCAGGAAACTACAAGAAAATCTGCAAGGGCCTTCAATTTTGCCAAGGAGAAAGGAAGAGACTGTGCACACAATTAACTGGCTGAGTGGGAAGTTTCTAAATGACTAAGACTCTGCAGATTGACTCAGTCAGGTACCATGCGGCCTCTAACAGAAAATCTTCTAAAGGAAAATATCATAAACTTGCAGATGAAGCAAACAGATGAAGTCTTTAACTTCATGACAAGAGCAGGGCTCCCCTTGATCCTCAGTCAGTCTCTGAACCAAGGCCACTGAAGGACAAGGAGGTAAAATGTGTTTCTAGTGAATTTCTGGAGAAGGAAAACGTGTTTTTAAACCAAGTCCTCTAATTTCTTTTAATAATGCCACCATTTCAGTTGGAGGAAAGAATATAAGGGAACTCTGGCAGGTGTGAATGGGTGTCTAACTCGTCACACATTTTAATAAAAAGGAAAGCAGCACTCTTCTCACTAGAGGGACACTAACAGTCATTGCATTTGCCATGGACTAGGTGTTGTGGGAGAAGTCCTGTTACAAAGTCTTACTTTTAGACATAGGAGCAATAATGTCATCTGTGTCGACATAGTTATTAAATGTGAGGTCTTTTCAACAGAACACACCATTGTCACAGTTTTCAAAGTTCATTGACATCATTCCACGTTCGGGTACTTCATTCCTTTTTTAGTTACCTTTTGAGAAAGCTAATTCTCCTGTATGAAGGGCAGCTGCTGTAGCAACAGATCCCTTGTCTGGTGAGGTCTTCAATAGTTCTTGTGCTGTTACCTTCACACAATTTGTACAGGGCCCATGAAAGGACAACTAGTATTGTGACATTTCTTAGGAGACACAGTGTTGTCTTCTACTGTCTTCTGTTTGAGCTTAGTCATTATTTGGCTTAGGAATTTCCTACTCATATGTAAGTCAAAGGCAAAAGGACTGACCACCACAGACTTGCCCAGATCACATGGGAAGAAAGAACAGATTGGAGGTGTATCAATCCAAAGATCTCCTCTCCATTTCTTGCTATGTTGCTCACCTGTCTTACAAACTCAAAAATATCTTGTATTTGGAACTCATGGGAATTTAGTCTTCTTAAGAATTCTGTCTATTGGTTTTTTTTTTTTTTGGCTACTGTCTTACCTTAATGGGCCAAATCTAGTTTGAGTACCCAGGCTGACATTGGTCATATGATTTCCTCCCACAATTTGTATTTATATCTATTCCTTCATTAGCTAGCATCATCAGAGAGAGACTCACAGTATTGGAAACAACTTTCATCAGCATCTTGTTACAAGACCTACTAAAACACAGCCAGTTAGTACTAGAACAAGAGTTAGAACACAGAGGGAAGGAGATGTCTTGGGGAAGAAAACGTCACATATGCATGAATCAGACTTAAAAGATTATCTATGGAATGTCATTCTGCTGTGGGAACTTGCACAGTTACCTAATCTTGCCTTGCTGCCTTCTCAGGGCCCAGTGTCAATGGAAGGAGATGAAGGGCAGAGTGGCAAACACTGCAGTTACCATAGTCCTATTACCGATTAAGTTGAACTGCCATCATCCACAGGTGTCTCCCAGGGAACTGACCAGAGCCCATAGTTCCACCATTGTTTCCTCCATGTGTAGAGCTGAGACCTTGTGAGCACTCAGATTCCTCAGGTGCAGACAAGGTGTCGCCTCAGTGTTAGTAGATACTGTATCAGGACAGACCAGATCCTCAGCATCCAGAAGATCCTTCACAAGTTCTAAAGCCAGCCATCTTCTCAGTACCTTATCAGTGCTCCACTCTGAGACCCAGGGGTTAGGCACCTAGGGAGTATTTTGAATAGGAAATAAGTTTATTGTTCTCACTTTATGGTTCTCAGGAGCAAGCAGAATGTAGCCTGAACTTCCTTTTAGGCCCCAAACACATTAGACTATCATATACAACCCACTACTTGTAATTGAATCTTTATATTTACGATCACAGATTTCTCATCCCAAAATATTGTCTTAATTATAGAGAAATGCTTACTCCTCCAAATCTAGCAGAAAATGTTCCATGCTATGCAAAGATCTTTAGCACACATAAGCTTATGTAGTTAACATTTGTCCCGACTCCCCTTTCCATAGGTCCTTGGCCCAGAGTATCTTTTATCTTGCCACGTCAGAAGCATCTCTTCCTTCCTGATGCCTATTCTCTTTCTCTGACAGATTCCCACGGTTCTCCCAGAGCTTAACTCAAACCATCTCTGCCTTCACAGAACGTTCTTTTGGGTCATAAATTGACAGGAAAACCAACATCATACACCTCCTGTAACAATTAATGGCTCAACTTTTGGGGTCCTATGACCATAAAAGACTAACTAGAGTCTGTGATGACCTCATACAGGTTTTTTAATTCCTGAGTTGATTTTTCCTATGTGAAGAAAGGAGTCTGTAGAAGCCTAGCATTTTGGGTGGTTTTGAGTCACATTCTAATGCTCCCATTGTAAGTTGAAAACGGATTGAATAGACCCAGCCTACTGAGTGTACTCACACAGCCACACAGTACACTGCACAGCCCCATCATTTCTTTGGGCTCCTAAGGATACAGGGAGCTATAGCTTATTGCTCTACCCCACCTCATGAGAGAGTATCATAATGATCAATCACTAGCCTGGAAAAATACTGATAGTCAAAATCTGAACTATGGTTTCTATTTTCACACTATCATAGAGTTGAAAGAAAAATCAAGCTATCATAAGTTGGGGACCATATTTAGAAGAGATAACAAAGAGTTTGTTGTGGTGTCTATGAAATATAAATGATCTGCAAATATTAACATTGTTTTTATAGCTGTCATTAGATAGTGACCAATACAAAAATATCTAAACCACTTTCTGTACCCTTAAAGAACTTATACAGTACTTAGATGGCAAGATATGAACATATAATAAGAAATACTCTAATAATTTACTTGAGGCCATTATCTTTAAGGTGAGGATAGACTAGTGTGGACTAGAATACAGTCTAGAAAGACTCCAGGAGCTACATAGAGAAGAAGTTTGGTTTTGACAAGTTGTCCTTAGAGAGAGAGAGTGAGTAGGAGTATGAATTCTAGACAGAGAAATAGCAATAGCTAGGTACGGTCACTAAAGCAGGAGGGTCAGAAGTTTACAGTCAGCTTTGTGTGTGATATATCACAAGCTCAAGACCAACCTAGGGTACAGAAGATCTTGTTGAAAAGAAATAAACAAACAAAAAATGGGGCAGAAAGAAAGAAATGAGAAGACGGGGGACAGCCGCAGGAAGGTATACAAATGAAGGCCATGTGTGACAGACTCTAGGGAGCACAACATCAGCCTGCACGGCAGCTCGGCTATGAAGAGCACTGAGGGTAAACCTATACCCTGTAGGCCTGTGAGATTTAGAACCATGAAGTTGTGGAAGCTTAACACATAGCAGCACGTGGGATGGATTTAGAATGGGGACAGTGCAAGAGGTGTCAACTTAAGGTGAAATACAGAGGACTGGGGAGCTCTCTGGGGGTAGAAAAGGAATCCAGGTGAAAGAAACTTAGAGGGTTAGAGGGGAAGTTCCTCTTCTGATAGGCAAGTACAAGGTCAGGTGGGGTGTTGTGTAAGTGGAGAGTCACAGAATTCTGTTTCTGTCTCAGGAAGGAGAGACAACAGGGGAGAGTATTGTCGTGCCATGTGGAGCATCAGCCTGCCCTCCTCTGGCTCCTGTCAGGTCACTGGGACCAAGATGAATATGACTGCCCCACCTTCCAGGAAATAACACTCCAGTCAGAAGAGGAAACTGGCTTGAGGAAGAAAGAAGACTATTTACTTATAAGTGACTCATAAGACTGGTGAAACTTAAATGTCACCTAGAAACAAACTATCAAGGTGAGAATCTTATTTCTAAAGCACTAAGTAGCTGCCCAAATTCACACTTGAATTACCCTTATCCCAGAGCTTAGCGCCAGAATTCTGTGTCAGCCTGTGCAGTCAGTGTCTGCATGCACAGACCGCACTACCTGCATGCCTGTTCGGCATGCTATGAACACTGCCTTCAGACATCAGTCACAGGAGAGTGCAAACTGTAGGCAAAGGAAAATTATTGTTCACTCACTTCTGCTGTTCTGGGCCTTTTTACTCCCCAAAGGTTCTACTCACTTCCAGCACCTGGGCATCCAGTGTCTGTAAGAACACGGACTTAACCCCACCATCCAGATGAAACTCTCTGTCATCTCTATACCCAAATGCTTTTGGAGTGGTATCGCTCTGTGTCTTCAATGCTAAGCAGATTGGCTAAATCATTTCACGGCTCCCACTGTTATTTTAGCTCAGGTCCTCACTATCATTGTCTCTAAAGTTCTTTTTACCTACCTTCCATCTATCTTCCATTCTGCCATCAAAGAGTCAAACATGACATTTTTACTACTTAGAAACCAACAGTTTTTTTCACTGACTACAAAATAAGATCCAATCTCCTAAGCCTAGGCTGGAAGTTCATTGGCCTCTAGTTGCTCCCCAGTTCTTTTTCAGGTATACTACGCCCCCACAAAATGCTACCACCATCAGAAGACTTTAAGCCTATTATCTCCTGTACTTTTGTTCATGCGATCTTCCTCTTTTCTCTGTTTCTTATTTCTTGCTGCCCAAACTCCTACTCATTCTTCAAAGACAATCTCAAACATGGCCTTCTGAATAAAGATGTCTATTAATTACATTTGTTTAGAATGCATACTATGAAAAAAACAAAGCTATAGAATGTCACACTAAGAGGCACATAACAAATAAAGCAAGTTCAAATCGACCACTTAGGAAAACATAATGAAGACAGAGTCATGTTGGGCCACAGCATGATTCATAAGCAAATGGCAACATTTGTTAAATTTTCAGTTACTCACTCAAGCCTCTGGGCTTTTAGGCATTTGTTTTACTGTTGTCCTTGAAAACAAGAAGTTGTATCTTAATGATTGCTGTAGCTGCAGTTTCTCAAATAATGTCTTACTTACTAAGCACTGAAGACAATTATTGGATAAATGATCAAATGAATGAATATGTGCCTATCAGACTCAGTTTATACCTCTGCCCCATACTGAATACTTCAAAAGTACAGAAAATTTTTAAGGAAATATCTAAGTGCTTAGAGATAGGCATTATGTATTGAACCTGAAAAGGGAAGAGGAATGGGAAAAGGAACCAGTGAAAGAAATTTAAAGTGCTCAAAATAGGAGGGGGCGATAGAGGAAAGGAAAGCAGGGAGAATGATGGGTACAAAGCTGTGGGTTTTTAAGACAGACAAGTCTTCAAATACAGATTAAATGAGCCTTGCATGCTCTACGTCCTGCATGTGGCAGCTGTTTATTAGAAATTGTCATTTCAGAAGTTGGACCAAGAAAATCTTTAGACTCCATGTCAGGATCACAGCACATATGTGGCTGCTCCTCCCTGGGTGGAGTTTGGATTCCGTGTGCACATCTTCACGCCATTTACCATACCCGTGTTGATCTCAGATGTTCTGCTCTGCTTGGTATGTGCTCCTCTAGACTCTGGAGCATGAGGAAACTCCTTTGCCAGTGATACCATAATTGCTCACCTCCCCTTCCTGTCAGGTCTCACGTGGTTTCTCTATCTGCACGACACTGCTGACTTGCACCTGAATAAGCTAATGCTGGGCAGTGTAACACCTTATTCTGAAAACGTGGTTGTGGTAACCCACTCAGCTACATAGCTCAGGAACTCTCACGCCTTTCCCTGTCCCAAACCAGAGCAGTCTTGGCTCTACCAGACTTAGAAGTTCAAATGCTGCTTTATTGGACCAAATGTATGGAGCTCACTTAAAGGAAGACAGTGTTGCTTTGGTTTCCACTGTTTTCAACCCACTGTGACTCAACTCAAATCACTACAAACAACAAAAGGCAGCTGGCAACAAAAGAGAGCAACTACATAGAAATAATCTTTCCAAAATCCCTGCCATATTTTATAAAGAATTTTGTCCAATGTTTCTGATTTTTAGATTGCTCATCTATAATTGCCAATATTTAAATACAGGAAGGATTTCTGCTGCCATCTTTGACATTTAAAATTTTTTTTGAGCTAATATTTTTGAAAGCTGTGTTCTGCATATTCCTTTTGTGTGGGGCTAAGAATTAGGTGATTATTAAGTGGACATATTCTACATGTAAGATTGTCGCCAATAAACAGTGTTCATTGTGGTTTCTAAGTGGTTCCTGCCTAAGCATTCTTTTGGGAGCATTTCCCATTCCCTTAATGATGCTCAAGGGAAGAAAGTATAAATATCATACCAATATATACTAAAACTGGAGAAATGTGAACTTAAAATCTGAAGTGAAACCTGAATGGATTATTTCATTCCTAAGTATGATGACAAAGAGCATGTGCATATGATTATGTGCATGTATGCATGATGACAGAGTACAGTTGGAGGTGTGTGCGTATGATTATGTGCTTGTGTGCATGATGACAGAGTAGAGTTGGAGGTGTGTGCGTAGGATTATGTGCTTGTGTGCATGATGACAGAGCAGAGTTGGAGGTGTGTGCGTAGGATTATGTGCTTGTGTGCATGATGACAGAGTAGAGTTGGAGGTGTGTGCGTAGGATTATGTGCTTGTGTGCATGATGACAGAGTAGAGTTGGAGGTATGTGCATAGGATTATGTACATGTGTGGGTGCATGAAAGTGCATATCCTGTGATTTAGGTGTTTTTCACACTCCTGTGAATTCTTAGGACTTTCCTAGAAAATAGAGAAGTAAATTGTGTAAATTTGGAGTGTGAGGCTCTTAAAAGTAATACCACGGAAATATTTTTAAAAGACTCAGAGAAATGTTGCAAATGTAATTAATGATACGTTTACACACAGAGGATGGTTTTCTCATCCTCCTGAACAAAATCAAGAGCCAAAGCCAACCAAGCATAGTGGCCCACAGCAATATCCCAGAGCCAGCCCTCAGGAGGCTGAGGCAGGTCAATCTTGAGTTTCAGATCAGCATGCACTATATAACAAGATAGTGTATCAATACCAGTATCAATAATGACAACAATAATAATAACAACAATACACTCTGAAATACAAGTAGAGAAGTAAGCAGCATGCTTATCCCATTTTATCTTCTGGTAAATATAAAGAAATGTTAGAAACCAGCTCCCAAGGATTAAGCCATAAAGTTTAAATGATAGAGTTACAGCAATATCATAGCTACAGAAGAAATTTAGCAAAGTATTTCACAGTCATATCTGGGATTTTCCAGACTTCTTCACTGTGAAACAGATCCTAAGACCCTGCTGTGTTGGCAGAGGCTACACAATCATTTCCCAGCCACCCAGACTCCCAAATTAATCACACAGAAATCTGTAATAATTGCAATTGTTTGGTGAATAGCTTAAGTGTATATCCTGCTAACTGATATCTTAAATTAACCCATTTCTATCAATCTGTGTATCACTATGTGACTGTGGCTTACTGGGCAAAGTTCCAGCACCTATCTGCTCCAACGGCTACATGGCATTTCACTGACTCCATCTTCTTTCTCCCAGCATTCAGTTTAGTTTCCTCCGACTAACTATACTCTGCCCTATCACAGGCCAAAGCAGCTTCTTTATTCACTAACCAATAAAAGTATCATATGTACAGAAGGACTTTCCACATCATCTCCCTTTTCTGTCTAAATAAAAAGAAAGGTTTTAACTTTAACATAGTAAAATTAGATATAACAAAACAGTTATCAAGCAAGAATTATAGATATAATATTTATATCTACTTTATCTTTTATCATAACTAAGGAAAATATAATTATAACTATCTACTTTTCAACTCCATCAAAAATTCAAGAAGGATATAATATTACCTAAGTAAACAGGAAGTACATTGTAAGCAAATTCCAAAACTCTAGAATTGACAGAGACATCTTGCTGCCTGGACAATCACCCAAATTTCTTCTTTATCATTGAGGCATTCATCTTCAGCCTACAGGCCCATAGTATCTGGCAGACTTTTCCATGAAGCAGGAAATTTCAAAGACACTTTGTCTACATTGGCAGTTTGTCATTCACTTTCTTTTGTGTCCTAAAGAATGTCTGACAGACTCTTTCTTGAAGCAGGAACCCTGAAGGACTGTCTCACCTCCTTCTTTTGGCAAGTCCAACAACCATTTTTCTGTGGGTCCTGCATGTTCAGTTCATACAACATAACATCATGCAGTCCAGGCAAGAGCAGTTTCTTGCACAAATGGCTAAATAACTCCATAAGGAGCCTCTTCGATGTCCATCATCCTCTTGAAGTAGCTTGGTGTTCAAGCTAGGAACAGATGTGTCTAGCTGTCATGAAAAGTCTTAAGTTATTAAAACACTTTAAATGTCATATTCCATAGATCTTTGAAAAGTTTGAAGATTATCTATCTAACTGAAAAACCTAAGTAACATTACTACAAGCCTGTCTATTATAGATGACTATTAACCTATATTTCTTAATGATACATTACATTTTAAAATGAGCTGCACAAACACAATACTTAGTCAAGAGCAGAAATATATTTGTAACAAAATTGACCTTAAATTTGTATCAATAGACCAAGATCCATACCAATGCAAATTATTCATATAATATATCATATCCCCTTTTAAATGTAAAGAAACATTTATAAATAATATTTGGGAATTTGGGTGTAGTTCTCTCCAAACTGCTTCCTGTTTTTTGTTGAGTGAACTAGTAGGGGAGTTCACGGAGATTTTTTAGGGGGGTCTTCCATCAAATCACATTAGTCTGGAAAGAATCCACAGGTTCTCATCCCCTGTGGAAACAAAAGCAGAAACTCTTTTTCAAAGTAACATATCCTTAGATCCAAATTTTGAAGTCAAGGTGCTTTTAAAATATATATTCTTTTTTAGCTTCACAGCTCATACAATGAAATACCTCTTTGTACTTAGGTCATTCACAGTCAAAAAATCCAAACAAAACACAATAATACACACAATCCAGACTCTCTGTGTATTTTCCATCTTTACATGGCTTATTTTTCTTTATTCCTTTAATCAATGGCTATCTGTACTCTGTCTCTTTAAAGACTTTACTTTTTTAAAAAATCATTTACTCTTTTTATAACTATCTATATTCTCTTTTTCTCTCTCCTAACCCTGTGTACATTTATCCAACAGTGTGACCTATTTAGAGATCTTTTATATCTGGGTTTGTCTTTATCGCATTATATCTCTATTTTTTGACCAGGCATGGTTTGTTTGTTTGGTTGATTGTTTGTTTGTTTTAAATGCTAAGTGGTCATGACTAGGACCAACTCCACAGCACTGCCTGTTGGCTCTGCCCAGTCCAGCACGGTGGAGGCATGTTCAATGCCTCTGAGAGCCAGGCACATTGCCCCAGCTCTGGGGTCACAGTGGGTCTGTGTCACCATTAAACAATTTGTAACATGCTGCTCACAGACCCCATTTAGTGCTTAGCCTCTTGAAAGGGCCAGAGCTGTTTGAGCAACTAATACAAATGAGAAAGAACACCATTTGTTTTGAAACCATACATTTTTTGTTTTTTTGGTTTTTTTTTTCTGCTACTGCTGAATCAGGAAGATCACTCTTAAAGGAGCTGTGGTGCTCCTGCTTGCCACCAACAAACAAAGCCTTTCTGAAAAAAAATGCTGGCTATCAAGAAACTGTACTAAACTCTGTGTTTTGTGGCTAGAATTCCTTTTCAAGCTCTCTCAGGCTTTTTTATGTGGATATAGTCAGCCCACGCTGGTGCACCAATTGGTTGTAGGAAATTATTAGTACATTTCCTGACCACCCTGACTTGAAATAATCACACAGGAATATGTGTTAATTACAATACTCCTTGGCTAATGACTCTAGTATATCCTTATTAATCTGTGTATTGCCACATGGCTGTGGTTTATTGGCAAGGTTCCAGCTAATCTCTCTCTCCAGAGGCAGTTACATGGCTTCTCCCTGACTCCACCTACTCCCCCCCGTGTGTGTGTGTGTGTGTGTGTGTTTCTTACAGTTTAGCTATGTTCTGTTAAGCTTTGACTAAAAGCAATTTCTTCATTAACCTTTAAAAGCAATATACTGAAAGACTTCCCACACCACTTCTGTCCTGGGAAAAAAAGGAATGTCGCTCCCTCAAGTCATAAGAACACAGCAGGATGGGAACAAAATAGCTTTGCTAAGTTCTCCTGGTTTTTTACTCTGAAATTAAGCTGAATTTCAATTCAGCTGCTCAATTACTCTTTTGCATGGTTTATCAGAACCAAGCCATAAAAAAAAATCAGAAATTCCTATCTGTATCTGGATATAAACAGAATACTTATATTAAAAAAACTTTCCACATTTTTCTCATGTGAATCTGTCTTTGCCCCTAGGGACTACAGCCATGAACGCATGGATGAGTAAGAAATCTTTTCAGAAAAAATTAAGGCATTAAAATTTGTCTGATGTTGACACGTGTATGGGAAGGTGACTACGCAGTCACCTGAGAAATGAGAACAATTACAAACAGCTCAGGCCTGAGGCAGTTCTGGTAAACACAGGAGGAAGAGGCCAAGCTGTATGGGGTGCCAGATGTTGTGACAGTTAAGGTTATAATCCCAAGCCTAGAGAGGCTGAGTCAGGAAGACCATGAGCTTGAGGCTAGTTTGCTCTACATATGGAATTGTGAGCCAGTATGATCCACCTAGTCAGATGATCACTTAAGTCTGTATACAAGAGTTTGGACTTAAAGAACATGGGTACACTTGGGGCAGATAGAGTGGCCTGGTCTTTCACAAGCCCAGACTTCAAGTCAGATTCATTTTCCTCTCTCTCTCTCTCTCTCTCTCTCTCTCTCTCTCTCTCTCTCTCTCTCTCTCTCTCTCTCCCTATCCCAGAGCAAAGAGACAAAATTGAGAACATGAAGGTGATAACAAAGAAACTGGAAGACTCAAAACTAGTGATAGTTGTGTAGAAAGAAATGAACACAAAGTGCAAGAGTCAGCGAGCTTCTGACAATTATAACAGCAGAAAATGGACTAATTTTAGGCAGACTATTAGTGAACATTGTATAACCAAACTTTCTTTCAAGCAATAAAAAAACAAGCAAAAAACCACTTCTAATCTTTTTTCTTAAAAGGAACAACAAATTTAAAATTCAGGTTTGTCTTTTATTAAAAAAAAAAGCAAGAAAGAAAGAGAAAGATTCATGTGTTAATTTGATCGACAGCACCTCTTCAGAAAAACAAATTATACTATGGAAAAAAGTACTTAGCAAGAATTTCTGTTTTGTTCTTTGCTGGTGGGGTGGTGGTGGCAGCAGAGTTTCTAGACTATAGGCATCTAGGTATTGAACTCTCCCATCTCTGGTGCCCCTCCTGTGCTGAGCCTCTGAGTACAGATGACTGTGACGTACCCCCTACACTCAGTTCAAGCTAGGCAGGAAGAGGGTGAGCTAGGTTGGGTGCTTGACCTTGTGATAGTCTATACCTCTAGACACCATTCGCTGTTGATTGCGAAGATAATAAAAGGAGGCAAAAACCCACAAAACTTCAAATACGCCCAAACTTCAAAAGTTTAACAAGTCAGTATCTGGTAAATTTGAGTTAAGAATCTTTCATGGGGATGAAGTTGACATAATTAGAGCCTTACCCCTCCTGCCTTTAACAACAATGCTTTTAAAATAGAGAAATTTAAACTGTTTTCTGGAAATAATAGAAAAGAAGACACCAGGGCCACTTGACCTAAAAAGCAGCAGTAGGGGTTTGCTGGCCAGCTTCAAGAATAAAGCATGACATCCCTGGAGAGCTGCTGGCCTTGTTCTAATGGCCATTCAATGGTAACTAATGTGAGTTGTTTTTATTTAAGAAAGGAAGAAATTGGAAATTCTTTAAATAAATAAATAAATAAGAAAAAAAAGAGACCAGGAATTGGTGTTTTGAAAAGTAGTGATGGGAAAAGATTTGTTTTGCTGGGCAGAATTGTCCCATGATTTTATTCCCAACATTGAAAGGGAGGCAGAGGCAAGTGAGTGGATCCCCGTGAGTTTGAGGCCAACCTGGTCTACAGATCGAGTTCCAGGACAGCCTGAGCTACACAGAGAAATGAAAAATAAAAAAAGAAACACCCCCCCCCCCAAAAAAAACAAAGAAAGGAAGAAATTGGTTTAAATTTCAGTAAATAAGAAATACATTCTAATGGCAGGATGGTGGTGGTGCACACCTTTTATCTCGGCACATGGGAGGCAGAGACAGGCTGATCTCAATGAATTCAAGGCCAGCTTAGTCTACTAAGGGAGTTCCAGGACAGTCAGGACTGTTAGACAGAGAAACCCTGTCTTGAAAAACTGAAGGGGTGGGAGAAGAAACACATTCTTCGGGTTGCTGTGCAAGCATGAGGACCTCAGCTCAGATCCTCAGACTCCACACATGTCTACAACCTCAGCAATGGGGAAGAGGAGAAAGAGCAGACATCCAGTCTAGACAGACTAACTTGCTTCAGGTTTACAAAGAGATCCTGACTCAAAACTTAAAGGTGGAAAGTGACTGAGAAAAGACATCCGTCATTGACCTCTGGCCTCCCCAGATACAAGTACATAGGTACATGTAGACCCACCTCCAACACATATATATACCCCCATACTAAGGTGTATATACACCATGGACACAACACACACGCAAACACACACACACACATACACACACATACACACACACTTGCACATGCAAAGAAGGAAAACAAGCTAGTGATGACTACTGGAAATGCACAGGGAACAATCATCTCTGAAAACCTTAGGATTGGTGAAATGCTATAAACATGGTATTTCTTCTCAGGAACAAAACTGCATCTCAGCACACCACAGTCAATCTCCCCTGCAACTATTCTAGTGATGTTCTCAGGATTATTTGACAAGAAAACTATTGTTTTTACCTATATGCTCTTAAACCCATTCCAGTATATCTTGAACAAGGAGGAGATATGCTCCTCCTTGTGACTATCAGCTCCTCTTGTTGAGTTTTGCTTTGTTTTTTAAATCAGGAGAGGATTATGTAGGAGGACAAATGAAAAGTTTAGGGAAATCAGAGATGCAAAAATGCTCAGAGTGAAATGAAGCCTTCTTAAAGCCAAGGAGACAATGACATCAAAGTCAAAGCATATTTTTTTGATTTGTATTGAGCTGCACATTTTTCTCTGTTCCCCTCAAAGCAGATTTTTAAGGACCCCACTTTCATGAGTTCAAGTTACCTCATCAGAGGTATTTGACATTTCTTTTTCATTGATGCTACCAGCTTCCTACAAATTGAAAGGAATAATAATAATAATTTTTGCTGCAAGCTTTTCACTATCAGCATCAGAAAACACCAGAACTTGTGCCCCAAGCAGAACCAAATGTATTGAATGTACTGAGGTAATTGCTAGATCCAATACAAGGCTGGGTGACTGGGAGGCAGATCTTACAAGGCAGGAAACTGATTGGAATTTTGAAGAGTTTGTGACAAAATGACTTGATTTAGAGAACACAGTGAGGCAAGGATGCAAATGCTGGTCCTGATGAACAAGCTGTAAGAGGTGAGTGTGGAGTTTGTTTTTGCATTCTTGGGGCAGATTCTGGGAGCAGCTTAGTACTCAAACTGACATTGGAAAATGACACTGAGAGCATATCTATGGATAGACAGGGAGGAAGCTGGTTTGTCTATTTTCAGGTTGTAACATGGGTTCCACGGTTTTAATTATCTCCCTTTTGGAGCTCTGCATTTGAATGACTCATCAGATATGTGGTGTGGGAGAATTGTCTGTATTCTGTCAATCATGTATTATAATAAAACGCTGATTGGCCAGGCAGGAAGTAGAGGTGGGTCAACCAGACAGGAAGTGGCGGCAGGGCAATGAAAATAGGAGAAGGCTAGGGAGGAGAAAACTTCTTCAGCCATTCCTGTCCAGACCACTGAAGAAGCAACATGTAAGCTGACAGCTGAAAAAGGTACCAAGCCATATGACTAACATAGATAAGAATAATGGGTTAATATAAGCTATAAGAGTTAACAAGAAGTCTGAGCTAATGGGCCAATCAGTTTATAACCTAATGGAGACTATGTGTAATTTTCTTTGGGGTTTGCCGGTTGTGGGGTACCGGGCAGGACAGAAACCGCAACAAGCCGGCCCCTCATGCTACAGATATGTTCTATATTTGGTCACATCAGAGGACATAAAATGTTTCTGGGAAGGAGAGACTTTGAGCAAGACATGTTTCTTCAGCTGAGCCAGCCCTCCTGGGAATGACAAATAAAAGGCTTTCTTCCCACAGCATTCTAAGCAGCTAAATCTGAAGGGGGGTTACCTGTACTGAATAAACAGCTCATTGATTTGAGTTGGCCTCAACTTTCTTTAGGAGACAATTGTGGAATTTTATTTGGTATCTTTGTTTAAGGGATAAATAGGTTTAGTTGTTTATAAACACTTTAACCCCTCTCTATAGAAGGAGCAGCGGGCTGAGTTTCACCACCAGGCTCCCGGCTAGCTTTACCAGAAATAATTACACAGAAACTTTATTCTTTTAAGCACTGCCTGGCTCATTACCTCCAGCCTCTTATTGGCTAACTCTCACATATTGATTCAACCCATTTCTAATAATTTGTATGTCACCACGAGCTCGTGACTTACCGCAAAAGATTCAGCATGTCTGACTTGGCAGCTTCATGGCGGTGGCTCTCGGCCTCAGCCTGACTCTACTTCTTTCTCCCAGCATTCTATTCTGTCTACTTCACCTATCTAAGCTGCTGTCCTATCAAAAGCCAAGGCAGTTTCTTTATTAACCAATGAAAGTAACACATAGACAGATGACTCTCCTCCATCACCTCTCTTCACCACACTTGAATTTATACAAATCTCATAGAAAAGGGTGTTTTCTATAAATTATATTAATTTTTTATCTCAGATATCTTCACCCAACTTCTGCCATTCAGATGCTATATGTATTACCCTCTATCTAGAACATTCTCTTTTTTTAATTATTGATTTTGATTGAGATCTACATTTTTCTCTCTGTTCCCCACCATACCTCTCCCCTTCCCACTTTAATCCTTCCTGAAGGTCCCCATGCTCTCAATTTACTCAGGAGATCTTGTCCTTTTCTACTTCCTATGTAGATTAGATCTATGTAAGTCTCTCTTAGTGTCCTCATTGTTGTCGAAGATCTTGGGGTTGTGATTTGTAGGTTGGTTTTCTTTGCTTTATGTTTAAAAATCACTTATGAGTGAGTACATGTGATAATTGTCTTTCTGTGTCTGGGTTACCTCACTCAAAATAATGCTTTCTAGCTCCATCCATTTTCCTGCACAATTCAAAATATCACTTTTTTCTGCTGTGTAGTACTCCATTGTGTAAATGTACCACATTTTCCTTATCCATTCATTGGTTGAGGGGCATTTAGGTTGTTTCCAGGTTCTGGCTATGACAAACAATGATGCTCTGAAAATAGCTGAGCACATGTCCTTGTGACACGATTGAGTATCCTTTGGATAGATACCCCAAAGTGGTATTACTGAGTCTTAAGTTAGGTTGCTTCCTAATTTTCTGAGAAATTGTCACACTGACATCCAAAGGGGCTGTATGAGCTTGCATTCCCACCAAAAATGCCTGAGTGTTCCCTTTACCCCACAACCTCTCCAGCATAAGTTGTCATCAGTGTTTTTGATCTTGACTATTCTTATAGTTATAAGATGGAATTTCAGGGTTGTTTTGATTTGCATTTCTTTGATGACTAAGGATGTTGAACATTTGCTTAAGTGTCTTTCAGCCATTTTAGATTCCTCTCTTGAGAGTTCTTTGTTTAGGTCTGTGCTCCAGTTTTTATTGGAATATTTGTTCTTTTGATGACCAATTTCTTGAGTTCCTTGTATATTTTGGAGATCAGACCTCTGTCTGATGTGAGGTTGGTGAAGATCTTTTCCCATTCTGTAGGCTGTCGTTTTGTCTTGTTGATGGTATCCTTTGTTTTACAGAAGCTTTTCAGTTACAGGAGGTTTCATTTATTAATTGTTTCTCTCAGTGTCTGTGCTACTGGGATATATTTAGAAAGTGGTCTCCTTTGGCAATGCATTCAAATGTACTTCCTACTTTCTCTTCTATAAGATCCATGTGGCTGTCTTTATGTGGAGGTCTTTGATCCATTTAGACTTGAGTTTTGTGCATGGTGATAGATATGTTCTATTTTCATTCTTCTACATATTGATATCCAGTTATGTCAGCACCATCTGTTAAGTATGTTTTTGTTTTTCCATTTGATGTTTTTTGCTTCTTTGTCAAAAATCAGGTCTTCGTAGTTGTATGGATTAATATCCTGGTCTTCTATTCTGTTCCATTGGTACTCCTGTTTGTTCTTGTGCCGATACCAGACTGTTTTCAATACTGTAGCTCTGAAGTAGATTTTGAAGTGAGAGATTGTGATGCCTCCAGAAGTTCTTTTATTGTACAGGATCCTTGTGTTTGGAACACAGTCTCACCAAATTGATAAAAATGAACCAATTGTGACCTGGAACTGAAAGATGTGAACACATGTGCCCATACTTAACCCAGAAGCTATCTACAAGTAATAACAAATTGTAAATGAAAATTTAGTTTTCCCCAAGGAAGTGTCACAGAGGAAACAAACTACTCTTAAGGATAGGCTGCATGCACCTAAATTCAGTGCATTTTTGGAGGTTCCGTGTCTCATAATGTTGTGTCAGAGCATTTTCTTTCTGTTTTTTTTTTAAATCATATCTGGTAGGGCTGGATAAGAAAGCCAGGTCAAAGACAATAGGGTTAGCAAACAGATCACAAAGGATGGAAAGGATTGTGATGACTGGATTGTGTGAGGCTGGGTGTAATTCCCCAACCATTTACCACCATTTTATCTGTATTCTTTTGAGAAATGAATCACATGATAGTTAGCTTTAGTTGACAACTCAACACAATCTAGAATCACCTGGGAAGACAGTTTCAAAGGAGGGATTGTCTACAATGGATAGACCTGTAGACACTGCTGTGGGATGATTATCTTAATTAAGTTAACTGGTATGAAAAAACTCAGTCCACTGTGGGTAGTCCCATTCCCTAGACAATGGGGCCTGAATGGAGGAAGAGTAGAGCAGTCAAACTGAGCACAAGCACACAAGCAAGTGAGCCTGTGTGCATCTGTTCTCTCTGCTCTTGACTGTGACTGTTATCACGGGCTCTTTAATGTTCATTTCCTGACTTCCTCACAATGATGAACAATGACCAGAAACTGTAAGTTAAAATACACCCCTTCTCTCCTGAGTTGTGTTTTGTTGTCAAGGTATTTTATCACATCAGTAGAAATGAACAATGATGTTTTTGTCAGCCAAGAATGTGTATGACTCTCTTCCACAAAACATTTATTTATTTAATGTTATTCTCAATTCAAAGACCCCTTCTTTCCTTCTTTTATAATTGTATATTTATTAAATTTTTGAGAATTTCATACTCTGCATTTGACCATAGTAACTCCCCAACTCAGTTCTCATAGATCCACTCCAACCTTCCTACCCACCCAGCAGCTTTCTCTCTCTCTCTCTCTCTCTCTCTCTCTCTCTCTCTCTCTCTCTCTCTCTCTCTCTCTCCATCAAGTTCAAATTATGTTGAGGTGCTGATCTTTTATTTTTTAAAAAAGAAAATAAACAAACTGTCTTTTTTTTCCTTTTACATACCAATCCCAGTTCCCACTCACTCCCTTCCTCCTATTCCCTCCATCTTCCCCCTCACCCCACCCCCATCCACTCCTCAGAGAGGGTAAGGCATGTTGCTTTGTGGACGGTCCAAGGCCCTCCCTACTATATCTAGGTGGAACAAGGTATCCATCCAAAAAGAATGAGTTCCAAAAAACCAGTAGGGATAAATCCTGGTGCCACTGCCTGTGGCCCTGCAGTCTGCCCCAGCCATACAACTGTCAACCACATTTGGAGGGTAACATTTGGTCTTATGCTAGATTCTTCCCTGTCCAGCTGGAGTTGGTGAGCTCTCATTAGCTCAGGTAAGCTGTTTCAGTGGGTGTCCCCATAATGGTCTGGACCTCTTTGTTTATATTTTCATACTTCCTACTCTTCAGCTGGACTTTGGGAGCTCAGTCCAATGCTCTGATGTGGGTCTGTCTTTGTTTCCATCAGCTGCTGGATGAAAGTTCTATGGTGACAATTAGGTAGTCATAAATGTGACTACAGGGCAAGGCCAGTTCAGGCACCCACTCTGCTATTGCTTAGGGTCTTAGTTGGGGTCATCCTTGTGAATTTCTGGGAATTTTTTTAGTGCCATATTTCTTGCTAGCCCTATAATGGCTCCCTCAATCAAAATATCTCTTTCCTTGGTCTCCATCTCTGTCCTTCCTCCATCTTGACTATTCTCTTCCCTCAAGTTCTCCTCCCCTCTTCTCCCCTCTTCCTCCCCTTCCACCATTCCTACTCCCCCACCCCCATGCTCCCAATTTTGTCAGATCTCGTCTATTTCCCCTTCCCAGGGGGAATCTATATATGTTTTTCTTAGTGTTCACCTTGTTACTTAGCTTCTCTAGGGTCATGGACTATAGGCTCGTTATCCTTTGCTTTACAGCTAGTACCCATTTACGAGTGAGTCCATGCCATGTTCATCTTTCTGGGTCTGGGTTACCTTACTCAGAATGATGTTTTCTAGTTCTATCCATTTGCATGCAAATTTCAAGATGTCATTGTTTTTGCTGTTGAGTAGTACTCCATTGTGTAAATTACCACATTCTCTTTATGAGAGAGCATCTAGGTTGTTTCCAGGTTCTGACTACTACAAATAATGCTGCTATGAACATAGTTGAACAAATGTCCTAGTAATATGATTGAATAGTCTCTGGTTATATGCCCAAAAGTGGTATTGCTGGGTCTTGAGGTAGATTGATTCCTAATTTTCTGAGAAACTGCCATACTGATTTTCACAGGGATTTTCCTCTTTTGACTGGTAGTAGGGTCATAAAATTGCTCCAAGACTATACACTAATTAGATAACTTCAAATATATACTTCATAAAAGCCTGAGAATTTAATGTCTCTTCCATTCTCCATCACAAATTATGTGCAATACTCAATATTTCAAATAAGAGATTTTGCTGATTAAGTGGTAATGCTAATATATTCCACTAATAAGTTTTGAACAACTCAAAGATGCTCAAAATTTATATATAAACTCCCTCAAATTGTAAAATTCCCATAGGAAAAGTACCAATTTCTTGAGTTCTTTGTATATTTTGGAGATCAGACCTCTGTCTGATGTGGGGTTGGTGAAGATCTTTTCCCATTCTGTAAGCTTTCGTTTTGTCTTGTTGACCATGTCCTTTGCTTTACAGAAGCTCCTCGGTTTCAGGAAATCCACTTAATAATTGTTTCTTTCAGTGTCTGTGCAACTGGGGTTATATTTAGGAAGTGGTCTCCTGTGCCAATGTGTTCAAATGAACTTCCCACTTTCTCTTCTATAAAGATCCATGTGGCTGGCTTTATGTAGAGGTCTTTGATCATTTGAACTTGAGTTTTGTGCATGGTGATATATATGGGCCTATTTTCATTTTTCTACATGTTGATATCCAGTTATGCCAACACAATTTGTTGAATATGCTTTTGTTTTTCCATTTGATATTTTTTCACTTCTTTGTCAAAAATCAGGTTCACCTGGGCCTTCTATTTGATTTTACTGATCCTCCTTTCTGTTTTGATTCCAATACCAGGCTGTCTTCAGTACTGTAGCTCTGTAGTAGAGTTTGAAGTCAGGGATTGTGATGCCTCCAGAAGTTTCTTTATTGTACAGGATAATTTTGGCTATTCTGGGTTTTTTACTTTTCCATATGAAGTTGAGTGTTGTTCTTTTGAGGTCTCTAAAGTATTTTGCTGGGAATTTGTTGGACATGGCATTTAATATGTAGATTGTTTTTGGCAAGATTGTCATTTTTACTATGTTAATTCTACCTACCTAAGAGCATGGGATATCTTTCCACTTTCTGGTGTCTTCTTCAATTACTTTCTTCAGAGATTTAAAGTTCTTGTCATACAGGTCTCCTCCTTGTTTGGTTAGAGTCACTCCAAGAAATTTTGTGCTATTTGTGGCTTTTGTGAAGGGTGATGTTTCTCTAATTTCTTTATCAACCCATTTATCATCTGTGTAAAGGAGGGCTACTGTTTCTTTTTTAGTTAATATTTTATCCTGCTACATTACTGAAAGTGTTTATGAGTTGTAAAAGTTCCTTGGTAGAACTTTTGGGGTCATTTATGTAAACTATCATATCATCAGAAAATAGTGAGAATTTGACTTCTTTTCTAATTTATATCCCCTTGACCTTCTTTTGTTGTCTTATTGCTCTAGCTAGACCCTCAAAAACTATATTGAAAAGATAGAGAGAGAGCTGGCAACGTTGTCTTGTTCCTGATTTTAGTGGGATCGCTAAGAATTTCTCTCCATTTAGTTTGATGCTGGCTATTGGCTTGCTGTATATTGCCTTTATAATGTTCAGGTATGTTCCTTATATCCCTGCTTTCTCCAAGACCTTTATCATGAAGGGATGTTGCATTTTGGTGAAGGCTTTATCAGCATCTAAAGAGATGATCATGTGGGTTTTTTTTTTAGTTTATTTATACGGTGGATTGCATTGACAGATTTTTGTATGGTAAACCATCCCTGCATCTCTGGGATGAAGCGGACTTGATCATGGCAGATGATTTCCTGATGTGTTCTTGGATTCTGTTTGCCCTATTTTATTGAGTATTTTTATATCAATGTGTATGAGGGAGAATGGTCTGTAATTCTCTCTTAGTTGTGTCTTTGTGTGGCTTAGGTATCGGGGTAATTGTAGCTTCATAAAAAGAGTCTGGCAATGTTCTTTCTGTTTCTATTGTGTGGAATAATTTGAGAAGTATTGGTATTAGTTCTTTGAAACTCTTGTAGATTTCTGTGCTGAAACCATCTCATTATGGGTCTTTCATGGAAGACTTTTGACAACTGTTTCTATTTCTTTAGCAGTTATTGGTCTATTTAATTTGCTTATCTGATCTTGACTTAATTTTGGTAAGCGATATTTATCCAGATAATTGTACATTTTTTTCAAATTTTTCAATTTTGTGGAGTACAGGTGTTTGAGATATAACCTAATTATTCTCTGGATTTTCTCCATGTCTGTTGTTATGTCCCCCTTTTCATTTCTGATTTTGTTAATTTGCATATTCTCTCTCTGCCTTTTAGTTAATTTGGATAAAAGTTTGTCTATTATGTCGATTTTCTTGAAGAACCAACTCATTGTCTCATAGATTCTTTGTATTGTTTTCTTTAATTCCATTTTATTGATTTCAGCTCTCAATTTGTTTATTTCCTGTCATCAAGTCCTCCTGGTTGCTTTTGGTTCCTTTCGTTCTAAAGATTTCAAGGGTTCTGTTCACTCATTAGTGTGGGATTTTTCCAGCTTCATTATATAGGCATTTAGTGATATGAACTTTCCTCTTAACACTGCTTTCATCATGTCCAATAAATTGGGTATGTTGTGTGGTCATTTTCATTGAATTTGAGGAAGTATTTGTTTTCTTCCTTTATAGAAATGCATTTCTATAGAGGAAATTGAGATAGAGATACTACAGTAACATCAGAAAACTTTGTATTCTTATCACCCTGATTACAAGAGAGTAATGATTTGTTTTCTACCAATATAGTTTTGGTTGTTTTAGAATGTCATTGTAATTTGTAATTATGTAAAAGAGTATCTTCTCCAGGTGTTCTTGTGAAGCATTCATGTTCTGTCATGCATCAGTTCCTTCACATTACTAAATTAGTATTCTAATGTATAGATTTTGCATAACTCATTTATTCATTCAGTAGATGATGAACATTTGCTTGTTCTTAGTTTTTACTCAACTATGGATAGTATAAAGATTTACATGAAGGTTTTTGTTTCAACCTGTATTTGTTATTTCTTTGGGGAAAGAGACTTACGAGTGAAATTCCTTGGTCATATGGTAAAAGGCTCTTAAACTTTATAAGAAATTTGCAAACTGTTTTCCAAAATGGCCTTCTGTAAATGGAGACTGCACTTATGTTTCCCAGCTGTCCAGATCTAAACAATCACACAAAAACTATATTAATTACAACACTGTTTGACCATAGGTTCAGGCATATTTCTTGTTAACTCTAGCAACTTAAATTAATCCATTTCTATTAATCTGTGTATCTCCACAAGGCTGTGGCTTACCAGTAATGTTCTGGCATCTCTCTTCTTTGGCAGCTACATGGTGTACCCTCAACTCTGCCTACTCTTTCCTTCTATCTCTGTTTGGATTTCCTGCCTGGCTATATTCTGCCCTGCCATATGCCAAAGCAACTTCTTTATTAACTAATAGGGGTAATAAAACATATTCACAGCACACAGAGAATTCCACATTAGTCTTCTTGTTTTCGATTACCAATAGCAATGTATGAGAAATACAGTTGTTCTAAAGGGTCTCAATATGATTTGAGGTACATTATTGTGTAGACAGATCTTTGGGCCACCAGCTCACAAAAAAGTGACACTGAGTCTTATTGTTAAGTATGAAAGCTTGACCTATATTTTAGACTTATCCCATAGCTCTTAGAAGTTAAATTAACCCATTTATATATTAATCTATATTTTGCCTCATGTTTTTTTTTTACCTTTATTCTATCTTGCACCTCTTGTTTCCTTTCTATGTCCTCTGGAGAGAAATCTCCTGCACCTTGATTCATCTCTTCTTTTCTCTCTGCAGGGAAATCCCACCTTATCTCTTCCTATCTAGCTATTGGACATTCAACTCTTTATTAAACCAATCAGACGGCGCCTTGTCAAATACACATCTTCACAATGTACAGAAAGATTATTCCATAAAAAGCACTACTATGTGGTTGGTATTATACTACTTTTGTTTTATTTACATTGGCCTGCTATTGGACACTTTTTTCATGCGATTATTGCCATATGTAGGTCATTGAAGTGCTTGCTACATCTTAGTTCTACTTTTAAGTGGGCTGGTTTTTATGACATCTAAGAACTATTTATAAATTCTGATAGTGTGTTTAATGTCAGATATATATATATATATATATATATATTAAGACTTTTTACAGATCTGTGACTTTACTTATTTATTTGATTTTGTGTGCATATGGGTTTTATCTGCATGTATGTATGTGCACCACTTGCATATGCCTGATGCCTACAGAGGCCAAAAGAGGGTGTTGGAGCCCCTGCAACTCTGAGTCATCACATGGATGTTAAGAATCAAACCTGGGTTCTCTGGAAGAACAGCCAGCACTCTTAACCACTGAGCCATCTCTTCATGTTCCCTCCCTCCCTTCCTTCCTTCCTTCCTTCCTTCCTTCCTTCCTTCTTTCCTTCCTTCCTTCCTCTCTTCTTTCTTTATTTTTTTGTATTTTATGGGATATTTATTTTAAAACTTAGAATTTACAAGAAATTAGTGAAAAAATCAAGAGTGGCTGGGAGACAGTATATATGGAGGTGTGAAGAGAAGTTAGGGTTTTAATATCTATACGAACATCTTCTGTTGACTGTCAGTGTCATCCAGGATAAACATATTGTGGAGAGAACTGGAAGCATGCTAATTGTGAAATGACTTTTGATTTTTGTTTAGACTCATTTATTTTTGTGCATGAATATTTTGCTTGCATGCCTATATTTATGTGCACGGCCTCATGCCTGGCCGGATACCTAGAAGTGTAAAGTGCCACATCCCCTGACGTTGATGTTACAAGTGGGTGCAAGCCATCATGTGAGTTCTGGGAACTGAAAGGCCTGGAAACTGGGTCTCTGCAAAGGCATCAAGTGCTTTTAACCTCTGAGTCATCTCTCCAGTCTTTTTTTCCCAGGGATGAAAGAATAGCTTCATGGAAGATTGCTTGTCCGGTATACCCAAGCATACCATAAGAATTGCAAGTGTCTCAAAGAATTGATGGGAGGGTTTTGGCTCATGTGATAGGATTCAGAAGATTGGGTCATATAAGTGTCTAGCCCCATTTTCTTAATAGTACTTTTAAAAGAACAAAAGTTTCAATCTATTAATTCTAATTTTTAGCTGTTTTCATAATTCATACTTGGCTCATTAAACTGCTCTGACAGAGTTAACCTATTCAGTTTCAGAGGATCCCAAGCATCTTCTAGCTTCTGTGGGAGCCATCCATGTATGTAGTCCACAGAAATAAATGCAGACCAGCACTCATACACATAAAATAAAAATGATACTTAATATAAAACAACTATTGATGAGCATTTTCAGATGTGACAAAAATTTACAAGAAAAGAAGGTTACACCAGTTATCTGGTCAAGGCAGAATGGAGAGCTGGTGTGCATTGGCTGTGGAGTAGGGAGACTTAGAAGTAAGGGAGAGTCTTCATGAAAGGCAAGAAGATTTTTCTCACTCAGCTAGCTTCCCAGCACCTGTTGCCACCTCGAACTCCCTCTCTCCTTTAATTCTTTTCAAACTCTGCCCTGTGGGTTGTGAGAGTTGATATTGTATAGGATAAAACAAATGGAGAGGGAGATGGGCATTAGTTTTTGGTCTTCTCTGTAGGAACAGAGACAAGGGAAATCACTTTGCTCTTTTGGGCCATCTGTGAGGTTGAAATGGGAGTCTTTTAGCATCTATAATTGGGGACAAGATTCTATTCTGCTGAATTTAATAAATAGTTTTCCTTTTGAACACATTTGATGCCTCAGATTTTGCTTTTACTCATGTATAACTGATTAGTTTAGGCAGCTAAAACTTGGGATAGTTAGATTTCTGTAATAATCTTTTTGTAATACAGATTAGCATAATTGTTCCTTTAAGATGAGGAAATGGAGTCAGACAGGAAAAGAAGGGGGTCTGATCATTTTAAAATACTCCTTTAATCCTTGCATCCCCCAAAGGATTTATTATCAAAGCCCCACTTTGGAAACATTAGACCTGATTCAAGTCGTGGCTAAAAGGCAGGCTGCAGCCCCCATAGTCCTTAGGTTCACTCACTTGGGTTTCTTCCTGTCAGATGAGTGCTTCCCAGAAATAACTGCTTTTCCTGAGGGTGGCAAGGACTTTGATTCAGACACCATAGTATTGCGTGTAATGTGCACAGGGGCTGGAGGAACATGGAAGATACCCACTCTGGCTTCCATTAGAAGGGAAAAGCTGACCTAAAATAATTTAAGTCTAGTCCACTTGGAAAAAGTGATGAAGCAAATGAGTGTTAAGAAGCTAATGTCATCTTCTTTTAGAATTTTAGCAAAGTCTGCCAGAAGAAAAAGAAGGAGGAGAAGGAGGAGGGGAAGGAGAGGAGGAAGAGGCTAAGGGGAAGGAGGAGGGGAAGGAAGAGGAGGAAGGGGAAGAGGAGGAGAAGGACAACAAGAATAAGAAAGAAGAAAGAAGAAGAAAGAGAGGAGAAGGAAGAAGACGAAGAAGAAGAAGGAGAAGAAGAAAAAGAAGAAGAAGAAGAAGAAGAAGAAGAAGAAGAAGAAGAAGAAGAAGAAGAAGAAGAAGAAGAAGAAGAAGAAGAAGAAGAAGAAGCTGGGCAGTAGTGACACACACCTTTAATCCCAGCACTAGGGCACTAGGGAGGCAGATGGATAGTTTGAAGTCAGCTTGGTCTGCAGAGCTAGCCCAGGGCTACATGGAGAAATCCTGTCTGAGAAAAAGAAAAAAAAAGTAGTTGTGGTCCTAAATGGAAATGTGTTATAAAAGGCAAGTAGAAGGAGGTTTGTCACAGAGGAGAATGTAACTGTGAAAGTAGAAGCTGAAGTTATAGAACCACAGATCAGAAAGTAAGAAGAGGGATTTTTTCCCCCAGAATCTCAACACCCTGGGTTGAGCTCAGTAAAAGTAATTATCAAACCATAAATGTACTATGGTTTGCACCACATGAACTACCCAGTCTGTGATCATTTGCTGCAGCAGCCATAGGAAAATTGTACAAGGGTGATGAGAATAAGGAATAGAAATCACGCCAGCGGTTTTAAGCAAGAAGGTCTGAGAGAAATGAAAAAGGCATGCGACTGCTTAGGGAAGAAAGGGGGTGCAGGGGTGCTTTCCGCAGTGCCTCCATGTATGGAAGAGATCTTGCCCATGAGAAAAGGAGGTTCTTCTTATTGTTGTGAAGTTCTGCTGTGCTTTCAGAATGAACCCATTCCCTGCTTTGGCCTCAAAGGCTGAAAAGACACATGATTTTCTGATGAAACTTATTTCTGATGAGCATTTTTTTTCTTTCTTCTATTCTCTTTTTTTTCTTTGGAGTGAACCCTACAGCTACTTGAATTTTATACTAGGTGTTTTCCTGGAGTTTGTTGACTGATGTTTCTATCCTACCTGGTCCCACAGTCATTCAGTCCCAAAGCCTATTAGCTCAGGCTTCTTATTAACTCTTTCTTATATCTTATATTAGCCCATTATTCTTGTCTATGTTAACCACATGGCTTGGCACCTTTTTCAGCAAGGTATTTTCATCTTGCATCCTCTGCACCTGGATAACAACTGCTGACTCACTTTTTCCTCTTCCCAGAATTCTTCTGTTCTCATTTCTCCACCTCTATTTCTTACCTGATTGCCCTACCTATACTTCCTGCTTTGATATTGGCCAATCAGCATTTTATTAAATGAGTACAAGAAACAAATCTTTACAGGGTAAAACCATTGTCTCACAGCACCCCCCACCTTTTTCAAAACAAGAACTCTGAATCCAATCTCACTTGCTTAGCTTTCTTCCTGACCATTATTCACACAACTTGGAACCAACACTCTAAACAAAGAAAAAATCCATAATTCAATTTTTAGGAATGTGAAAGTAGTTTTCCAGGCTACTTCCTGCTGATTAGGGGCTCTGATATCTTATAGGGACCTAAATAAAATTTAAAATTTTGGTCAAGTCCTGACTTGAAAAGTCTGTGAGGCTTGATCATCTCAGCTAATAGTCTTGAAACTGTCCCGTATTTAGAACTCACAGAAAACTCCAACAGAAGTCCTCTGAAACATTGTATCATCTGGGCCATCTGTTCCTATCGGAGATTTCTCAGGGGGTTTTCCTTGATCAAACCTTACTTTTCTTAATTCAGAATGAATCCACAAATTCTCTTCATCTGGACCTTGAGAGCTCAGTCCAGTGTTCCAATGCGGGTCTCTATCTCTATCTCCATGACTAGACGAAGGTTCTATGGTGATATTCAAGATATTCATCAGTGTGGCTATGGGAGAAGGCCAGTTCAGTCACTTTCTCTTCTGCTGCCCAAGGACCTAGCTGGGGACATTCCCCTGAACACCTGGGAACCCCTCTAGAGCCAAGTCTCTTGTCAACCCTAAAATGGCTTCCTTAATTAAGATATTTTCTTCCCTGCTCCCATATCCACCCTTCCTCCATCTCAACCATCCCACTCCCCCAAGCTCCCCCCAATCATCACCTTCTCTCTTCTCTCTCCCCCCTCCCCTTCCTCCCACCCCACCCTACCCCTATGTTCCCAACTTTTGTCTGGCGATCTTGTCTACTTCCAATTTCCTGGAGAATATATATTTGTTTTTCTTTGGGTTCACCTAATTATTTAGCTTTTCTAGGATCACGAACTATAGGCTCAATGTCCTTTGTTTATGGCTAGAATCCACTAATGAGTGAGTACATACCATATTCATCTTTTTAGGTCTGGGTTATCTCACTCAATAAAGTGTTTTCTATTTCCCAGGATAGCCAAAACAATCCTATACTATAAAAATACTTTCCGAGGTATTACCATACCTGACTCCAAACTCTATTACAGAGCTACAGTAATGAAACCAGCTTGGTATTAGCATAAAAACAGAGAGTTTGACTGATGGAATCAAATCAAAGACCCGAATATTAATCCACAAACCTATGAACACCTGATTTTTGACAAAGGAGCTAAAATTATACAATGGAAGACAGAAAGCATCTTTAACAAATGGTGCTGGCATAACTGGATGTCAACCTGTAGAAGAATGAAAATAGATCCTTATCTATCACCATGCACAAAACTCAAGTACAAATGGATTAACGACCTCAATATAAATCTGACTACAAATTCTCATTTCCTGTGGAAACAAAAGCAAAATCTCCTCTCCAAAGTAGCATATCTTTTGACTTAAGTTTTGGAGTCAAGGCATTTTTAAAATATGTATGTTGTATTAACCAGCACCATTTATAATTAAATGTATTTTAGCAGCTGCTGCTCCTTCCTCAGCAGTCATATAATTCAAAGACAACACAATAACATACAGTGTCCAGACTCTCTGTGTATTTTTCATTTTTACATGGCTTTATTTTAAACTCTATTTCTTTTATTTTTATTTTTTAGTTTTTTGAGACTAGGTTTCTCTGTGTATCTTTGGCTGTCCTGACACTCATGCTGTAGACCAGGTTGTCCTTGAACTCACAGAGATCCACCTGCCTCTGCCTCTACCAGTTTATAATGTAGACCTCTGTGTATTTCTTTGGGACCTAATGACTGCGAGATCCAGACAGGACAGAAACCTTAGTCAACAGGAATTTACATAAGAGTTTGGACTGCAGATGAGGTAATTTAGCACCAAGACAGTATTTTCAGTAGACTCCACATTATTGCAATAATGATTGAAAAGAAAGGGCCGCATTGTTCAGTCATACATTGCAATCATATTGGGTCATTATTATAGAGCCAAAATAGCAGAATACAGAGACATACTAGGAGAAATCACACTTCAGGTGTGAGTATACTCGTCGGAGACTGTACATAGGTGCTATTGTGTTGTTGGCACCACAGAGCTGTTTTCAGTCCTCTTTCGACAGATGGGTGCACCCCTAGTCCTCTTTCGACAGGTGGAGAAAGGAGGCCAGACAACCATGTTTTGTGCCCATCTCTTCTCTCAGGGATCATATTTCCAGTGAACTGCCCTGACCACAGCTTTTGGCTTCTTGTCCACACAAGAAGGGAAAAGGGATGATACTGGGTCATGATTAGAACGTGTCCCCCAAATGGCACAGCAATGGAAAGATTTTGAAAGCCTGAGACAGTGAAGAGTCCACAGGGGTTGGCAGACACATCCCAGTCTGTCTCACTGCCATGTTCAGAACATATTGCAAGGTGGTGAGCTCTTAAGATTCAGAATCTGAAATTAGAAGCACTAACAAGCAAAGCAGAGAAAAATAAAACATGGCATGGAGGGAAAGACACCATTGCTTGCCTTCTGGTGAGAAGGGCAGTGCAGCCACCATCTTCCTCATCTTACCTAAAGCACAGACCCTGGAAGAGGAGAGTAGTGTTGATACTGATGCATTCACTCTTCTGGAAAATTGCAAATCCCCCAGCTCTTTTTTTTGTAGAATGGAGGTTAACCAATAGAGTCTGGGCACAATCTGTCTTCTGTGGCACTAGGGGAAATATTATCTACCTAATAAAAGTCTTTATTTTTTAATGGAGAGTTAAGGATTTAGATCACAAAAGTTAAAAAAAATCTCTCCTTGTAAGGACTGTGAACTGATTTTAAAAAAAAAAAACAATATTCAAGGTGGAGAATTTTGTTCACTGGAAGTTAAGACACTGTTACTGAAACTCTCATAAGAGCCCTCTCCCAGGCCCATGCTGGAAACAAGGTAAGGGAAGCAGTTCATAAGAGCCCTTCTTCTGAGGCCATACTGGAGATGGGGTAAGGGAAGCAGGTCACACTTTGCCATGATTTGACAGTGGCTCCACAGAAATGTTATAGAATTTTGAAAGTTCTATGGAGAGTCTTAAAGAAGAGCTTGTTCCTTATGATGTGGAAGTTGTTGCAGAGTAAGCAAGGAAATATGGGGTTCCCTCAGTCCAACAGATCAAAGGGAGTGTTTACATTTGAGTTCCTCTAGGAACACTGAAACAGCTTTCCTTTGTAAAAACAAAAATCTGTGAGAAGTGAAAAAAAACACTAATAGTTGTGGAAAGAAGAGAGTCGGTGAAGGAATATCTATTGATATTTGGTACGCCAGGTATTGTGGCAGGCAACTGAAACTTGGCTCTTCAAACACACTTTGCAGGCCAATGTAAAGCTTTGAGCTTGCAGATGTGCTTCTTCACCCAGGGTCCACTGTGGCGTTGGGTAAGGCAAGCAAGGGGAATTCCCAGGCTGGAGTGTGAGACCTCCACACATGGTAGAAGGGCATCCATGCAGTGGGAAAGCTCAGGGTGAGAACTGGGGCTCAACCTGAACAAAGAGAGTAACAAGGTTAGGTAGATGGGCATGAAAGTCAGTGTCCAAGTAGATACAATGTGGAGTAGGGCAGAAGATGGAAAGAAGAGGATGTCAGGTAGGTTTTATGCCAGGAATTGATCTATAATTAGTGTATTAAAAATGTAAAAACAGGGTTATTTATCTAATGTCAGATAAATAAAAGAATATCTAACTAGAATGATTCATGAAGTGTTTGTTGTGTGAGATCCATGGCATGTATGTGAACTTACAGATGTCTGAGTAGATACAAATATAGGTATGTATGTGTCCACAGATTGTTGTAGATACACAGACATGTACATATGTGCCTTGGTTGTCTCTGTATTTATACTATGTGTCTGGATATGTGTTGTATATCTCCAACGTTGTCCACTGCCTGGTCCTAAAAGCATGAAGACCCCAGAATAAATGAGCATAATTGATGTCTAGACTTTGGCTTTCATTTGTCTATCTATCTGGATAGATATTTATCTCCAACACTGTCCACTGCCTGGTCCTCAGAGAATGGAAATCACAGTAACAATGATTATAACTGATGCCTAGACTTTGACTTTCAATGCATTTCAAATGTATTTTTACTGACTGCTAAGGATGAAATAACTTTATTTTTAAGACAGAATAACGGATTGGAGATACAACTCAGTTGACAAAATACTTGCCTAGCATTCTTGAAGTTCTGATTTCAACCCCATTATCGCAAAAAAAAAAAGTAGGTGTTGTGGCTCACACTAGCAATACCAACCCTCAGAGGTAGAGGCCAAAGGATCAGAAATTAAAGGTCATTCTTAGCACATCTGAGGGCCAGGTAAAGCCACAGAAGACTATTTCTAAGAAATAAAAGAAAATAGAATAGTAATATTAACATTTATTTTTACCCATTGAATGAAATAAGAAACCATGACACCATGAAGCTACAAATGAACACATGAATAAATTGAAATTATAATGAGGAACAGAGGATTTCAAAATACTTTCTCACAAAGCATATTTATTAACTGTGGAGGACAGAATCACTTTACAATGGAGATGCTTGACAGACATGACCTCAGTCAAGTGATGAAAATGATCATTAATAACATAACAAACCAAAGCTGTGAGCTGCCCTTTAGGGCACAATTGAAAGAACACAATACCACTCTTCTGTTACTTCTGGTAAAGATGAATAACCTGATTCTATTCATGAAGAAACGTCAGAGTAGCCCAAACAAGGGACATCCAAAAAATAATTACTTGTGGTCTGCAAAAGAGCCAAGGCCACAGACTGAAGAACTGTCCAGAATAAAAACTCCAGAGACATAACAACTGCACACAGAGGGAAGTACCCAGCAGAGCCTTCAGCTCCTACATGCATCCTAGAAACAAGGGACAGATCTTGAATACAGACCAAAAACTAGCTGGAAATCTGATGTTGGTGGCTGTCGAGTCATCTGAGAGGACAGCCTTCTTTTCTGTGGGAAATAAGTGCTATTCCACGGGACTAGGAGGTCCATGCAGAAAGTAACTCAGAAGCCAGAACATTCTTTGTCCTTTGTCTGTTTTCTTATAAGTTTGTAGATATTTCAATGTTTAAAAAGGGAGAGAGCAAGATGAAGAAAGCAACTATATTATGCAGCACACGAAGTCATTGGAGAGCAAAGTCTAATTTATATGTGGTAGCTAACTAAGGTCATCACTTCTCTGCCTGCAGAAAACACAACAAGGTTATATAGTCCATTGCTAGACACAAATATTTATCCTTTACTTCTTGTTATTGCTAGTATCTTTTAACAAGTGGCTCCTCTTAAAGCCGGTTTCTATTTCACAGAAATTTTGTTCTTTTATAATTCATTGTTAACTGTTCAGTGTTGGGATGGGGTTCCTCCACGGAACAATGTGAATGCTAACCTCTGCAACTTCACCCCCACCTAGGAAGTTATATCCAACTCAGGGAATACCCTTCCAAAGCCAGCCAGGCTGCCTGAGTCAACTGAAAAGAGAGAATACCATACTTGATTTAAATTACAAGTTCAGTACTGTACTGTACATAGCCAGCATTACACATGCTTAACGTAATAAGTATATAATGATACATCAGGTCTCACTTTTGAAGTAAACTGTAAGTAGACAGCTACAATTTAAGACTATGAAGCAGCATTATTTTACTTAAAGTTAAGACAAAATGTTACATACACATTGACTGCTCCAGAAGCCTTAGGCATGCAGACAGGAATGTGGAGAAAATGGTCCTGCTCAGAGCAATCCTTACAGCTAACTCGTGTTCTAAAGAAGACTATCCTAAAGTGCCAGGGCTGACTTCCAGGCTGCATATTTTCTAGGAGAGGCAACTCTGTCTTGGCTCTTCTGTGCTTCTTCACACATCCTAGAGTCCAATGGAGCTGTTTGCCCCAGACTTGCTGACTTCTCACAACCTTGGGATTCCAACACAGTCTACTCCAATACAGTGCTACTCCAGGCTCATGGGAACCGCTGCAGTCTGTCAAACCCAAAGGAAGCATGGCTGCAGTCTGGTAGTCACCTCCAGAAACTACAGCTTGCAGGCTAAGTAGATAATTCACTCTAGCCCAGAAGAATGTTTGCCTACTAACCACAGATTGTTTTGCTTGCTTGCAACTATAACATGATCTACAAAAAAAAAAAAAACTATGCTTGTAATTAATAGCACCATGGAAAAATGGATAGTGGTAGAAAACATAATAGCAGAATTAATTTGCTTTTGATTCTGAGCAATGTTTCTTACCACTAATATCAACACATTTTAACTGAATTTGAGAAAATAAGATGTTTTTGGAGGGAAAAACTACTTTGGCAGGAAGAATATGAGGAAATTATATCTACTGCTGTTTTTGAGCAGCAGAAGGAAGAAACATGTAGACTGAACTTCCTGTTTGCAGTGGCTGCAGACTGCCAAGTAGACATGTGGAAGTGTCTTTAAAGGGAAAACTGAAGGCAAGAGAAAGCATCTAAACCCCTCCAACAGTGATCAACTGGAGTCTAGAAGTTGAAAGAGAATGTTGTGTTGGTACTAAAGCATGAGTTCAGTGTGGTATACACATTAACACCTTAGAAACACAAGCGTTACAGTCATGAAGCATCTCCCTCTACTGGCTGATTCTAGAAGGAATACTGATCCCTACAGCAAGAAAAAGTAATCTAAAATATGAGGGCAGATGCTGACCGTTATCTGCTTGTGTGCTTTGCGGATTAACACCCTTGGATTTTTGTGAAAATGTAGGTGTGCTTGTTTTACCAGCCTGTGTGTAACTAGAAGCAGATGTGGTGTGTGTGTGTGTTGGGGGGGTTAACCCAGTGAGGTCTGTTTGTTGAGTACACGTAAGTTAGGCCTTCTTTTAGAAGGTGTTTGCCTTAAAAGAACTCAGCAATTCTCAGGCAGTCACTGATTCAGACAAACAAAATACCCGAAGGAGATTCCTGTAGTCAGATGCCCTGTGGTCCAGAAAATAGAATTTCTCAGTTCAAGAGTCAGGGAAACTGGTCAATGTGGTTCCTCCATGGGTGTCAGAGTGTTCCAGATTATGGAGTCACGCCTGTAACAAAAATTCCACACGGGCTGAATTCCCTTCAACAAGCTTTCTGACCTATGGATCTTTTTCTTTTGTACTAAGATTTGAACCAAAGAACTCGTGCGTGATAGGCAAGTGCTCTACCAATGAGCTGAAAACACCTCCAGCCTTTTCTGTACCATTTGGTGGGAGACAAGGATGCATCAAGTGGCTCAGCCTGCTTTTTTCTTTCCCTTCTCTGCCATCCCTCCCTCTTTCTTCTTGCTGATTTTGAGACAGGATCCCATATACCACAGACTGGCCTTCAACTCACTATGTAGCTGAAAATGACAATGGCCTTACGATCCTCCTACCTCCAACTCCTGAGTACAGGGATTACAGGTGTAATTCTGCCTATGGATTACATGGCATGGTAATGGTAGCACCATGCCTTTATGTGATATTGGGATTGAATTCAGGGCTTCAGATATGTTAGATAAGCACTCTACCAACTGAACTACATATTTGACCCTGATAATCTCCTTGTAATAGGGATTTACAGACATTATTTTTAATATACTACATAATGGATAAAACCCAGTGAAAGTGAAAAATTGAGGTTTTCACATAAGATACTAAAATTATCCTTAGGGAAGTTTTCCTTTCTTTTAAAAATAAAAATATAGAAATGACTTCAAGCATTAGCATGATGAGTACTCCTTCTTGCCCCCAAACCTCTGAAGGAAGTCATACCTGCAAATTTAGACTTTTTGGCTGTGTTGACTGCTGCCATGAACATGTATTCACTATTGGGGTCATGTACACTGGATCCATATTTCTGAAAAAGAAAGTTAGAAACATGGTTTATTTTCTAATCTTTCTCACCTTCATGCTTGTTTTCCAAGTGCTTTCTGGTTTTTGTTGAAGCGACCAGTAACCAAAATCTCAGTAGAACAACATGCAAAATATTTCCACTAAAAAGTGCTTTCTGAACTAGAAAATGGATCAGAGGGAAAAAGCTCTTGTTGCCAAGCCCAATGACCTGAGTTCAACCCTCACCACCTACATAGTAGAAGGAGAAAAAAGATTCTTATGCCTAGAGGTGTGCCTGTGCGCGCACAAACACAGTGAAAAACGTCTTTAAAAATGCTTTCTACGTCATTTTCATCCTCATTTTTGACTTGATTATTCCTTCCTCAGTAGAGTTTGATAATGGACTTTAGGGCATACACTATCTCATTCTCAAATGGTTGTCTGGTACACACACACATACATACACACACACACACACACAAGATTCTGGCAATATAACATCTAAATAAGTAGTTTCCTTCTTAGCTACCATTGGTACCTAGTAAGATAACCTCATTGTTTCAATTTGCCCATTAAGAGAAACTTAACAACTCCAGCTTTGTCTTGACTTTGAGGAAGTGTATACTCAAATCTTAATTCAACATTTAGTAATTTTTAAAAATTAAAGGCACCTATTTTCATATTTAAACCTCCTTCCTAACATTTATCTGTGATAGGTTCAAATTTTCTATCCTCTTATGAAAAAAGCAGCAATAATAATGTATCTCTGTGAGCCTCCAAGTCCTTTGGGGGATGATGTGAGCTGTTCCAAGCCATTAGTTTAATTAGTGTATAAATTAGGGAGAAAGAATTGGGTCCTTTTTGTTCAGGTTACTTTGAGACATTGATGAGTAAATAACCAGCTAGGAATGAGAGCGCATGGGAGAGTTGAAATCACTTACCTTTTTTGCAAACCAGAAGATAAATATGCATCCAAAAATGTATACCACAACAAAAGCTGCACACCCTATGGGCAACCAGAGCTTCAGCTGGCAGCAAAGTTGTGATTCTGGGTTGGAGAAGGGAAAAAGATACATTGATAAAATATCCAGAAACACATGTCCTCATTCTACGCTGCATAGAGAATGTTTTCATAAAATGTAAAGAAGTTTTTTTAATCAAGGAAGGGTTTTCTTCCTTACAATCAGATAATCCAGTAGATGTCAACCAATGTCACCTCCACATTACAACAAGGACCCCAAATTTCAGACTGAAAAGGTTATACTAATTTACAAATGCGACCAATAGGTGGAGACTTGCCATCTGCAGCTTCCACAAGAATAAGGAGAAAAGCACATGGTATAAAACTGGTTTTCAAATTACCGCATCTCATTCTCCAAACTGCTTTCTACCTTAAATGAGTAGAAGTAATATTCACTGAGCCATGGTCTGGTTGCTTGAAAGATTAGGCCCAGGCTGGAGAGATGCCTCAGGGGTTAAGAGCATAGGCTGCTCTTCCAGAGGACCTGAGTTCAATTCCCAGCAACCACATGGTGGCTCACAACCATCTACAATGAGATCTGGAGCCCACTTCTGGCCTGTGGGCATACATGCAGGCAGAATACTGTATACATAATAAATAAATAAACCTAGAAAAAAAAGATTAGACCCTAACGCTAACTCAACAGTATGTATAGCTAAACCACTTATTTCCAATAAATATCAGCTTAACACTAAGGACATATTATTCCTTTCATATTTCATCCAAGATGATTTGTTGCCAACGACATCTAAAGGTTGTAATACAAAAGATACTTGTTTGTTTCTATTGGTGAGAAAAGTCTTGGAAATGTGTATGTACTCTTAAGCCCCAGCGATAAAAAGCAACCAATGTCTTACCGTAAATATGCAAATATTCTCTACTAAGGACCTTTTCTTGAAAAGGAGGTGGGTAAAAAATGGACAGGTGACAGGAGTAATAGCTCCCCTGAGAGCTGTCCAAGTTGTTCAAGTAAAAGGAGACACTGTTGTTGGACAGCTGATATGGACAGAACTTCTGATTCTCAATGGATACCACGTTTCCATCTTCCTTGGTCTTGGTGAGATCACACAGAACTTCTGCCCCCTTACACAGCTGCATTTTTAGCTGTTGGACAGTCTCAGGGTATTGACAAGAAATCTGTATACCTCCATTGTGAAATGAAAACATCTTATGATTGGCTGAGTCATTGATTTCTCCTGGGTCAAAAGAAAGAGAACAAAGTAAGAATGCTGTTTTGCGAACATATTGTCATAATAACTATACTAAAGTGGGAACCTGATTTCTGTTTATAAAGTCACCTCTATTTATACCAAAATGAAAGATTTAATAGCCAAGAAAACAAAACCAGAATGTGACAAGGCCAAACTATTCACGATGAATGGACTTTTCATGCAATAGCCTACAGAATGTTATGTATCAAGTAACATGTCTAGATAGTATGACTCAGACAGAGGGGTCTCCATGGTTTTGCAGGTTTCGCACTGGGGACTAGATGATAAACAGAGAAGTGAGAGGTGTGCTATAGTTTGCTATAGAAACAAAGTGCTATCAGGGGAAATGAGGTTCGCTTGGGTGGTGTACTGTAATAGTCCCGGGAGGGTCAGGAAACGTCCCTTTAAGTAGTGAGCTTTAAAACTTACAGCGTGCTCTTCTTTTAGCTGAACAAGAAAAGACTTGCAGAAAGATGCTATGAAAATATTTTTAAAGTATACAAATTTACTGGGTCTAAAATTGAATGATTATATATTAATAGCTTTACATCCTCCAACTAAAAAATAAACAGATCAGTTATGTTCAAATAGTAATATTTCTTCTATGAATCACTTCGCTAGAAACCAGACCAATGAGGCCCAGACTTTCGCTCCCCTTTTCATGTTTTTTGATTCCCAGAACCAGAGTTGCTTTTGTGAGCTAAATGCAGACTACAGGAGGAAGGAACTAAAATGGGTTTATCCTGGTTGCAGATTGTGAACTCCTGACTTAAAGGTTCAAGATTTTCTTCTGTTTATTTTGGATTTTTTTAATGACATATTTTTAATGAAAAGTTTTATACTAAAATTGTTTGGAAAATGGTAACGTTAATTTAAGTTGTAAAATCTCTTTTTTCTTAAGAAGATCAAACAAAAATAAACTAATATTTTAAAAAAACAGGCATCCTTGCTAAAACAGGGAATATTTCCATATTTTTGACCTCAACTTTTTAGTGGTATAATTTTATATAACAAACATAGTAGTGTGTGCTCTGCTAAAGTCATACGATATCCTTAAGTATTCAATTTTTTTACATGTTTGATATGATCATTTTAACTAGTATGTAATGAGCAACTTGTGTTAATCTTTCATGATTTATTAAAAGTAAGCACAAAAGTGACACCAGGATTATTTTCATCACTCTGATTTTCTGTAAATACCATAGCATTTGACCAAATATGTCTTGCCATATTACTTCCTTAAAGAAGAGCTCCAACTTATGTTAAGATTGACGTCATACATAATGATCCATTTGCCAATTCTCATTTTATGCTTGGCTCCTTAACTCCTTTCGTACTTCATCACAATCATTTTATTTATTTATTGTTTGTTTGTTTTAGTATCTCTAGCCCTTAGTGAATACCTCTCATGTTTCCAGGAAACATTCTCAAACTAGACATTTAGCTGAAAAAAAAAACCACACACACACACACACACACACACACACACACAGGTGTCCCAGATTTCAATTTTGTCAATATTCCTTACTCAACAATAAAACAATAGGAAATCGTAAACAAAAGTAGTATTGAAAGGATTAAATAATTGATCTGAAAAGAGTGCAGAAAATGCAGGTTAAACAAAAAAGGAGACCCTGGAAGCAGGGACATAAGCAGAACTGCAGAGGGACTTTTGCTCTGAGAACACTAGGGTTCTCCAATGTTCAAATTTCTGTTTTAAGCTTTATCTCCCAGAGTCTGCAAAGCGAAGAAGCTGAGAGATATTTCTTCAGCAAGCTGATTTCCAAAAAAATGCTGGAACGATCCTTGGAGTAAGGGGAGCCAGAGTGCACTGACCCTCACGCTCAGTGCAGTCCAGGAAAACCCCAATCCTGGGGTTTCAGTGAAAGGGATCTCGGACTGCCATCCCCTACAATTTAAGAGTGAAAACGCAGCCTATGTAGAAAAGATGTGCATCCTAGTAGTATAGTCAATTTTTCAAATAGTGCTCTAAAATATAATGATAAGTACAAGAGAAAAGAATGAAGCACGGGGAAAGAGAACAAGAGAAGTGGCAGATTGCACTAACGACAGGAGCATCACATGCCCGTGAATTATTTGATGCCCCGAAAGGAAGGTTGTTCTCAGGATGTTTAGAAAATTGAAAGACAAATGTGCAATAATATCTTCAATATAAATGAAATTTCAAGTCAACTAATTTGAAAAAGGAGTAATTTAAGACTTGCAAAAATGCTCTAACAGATTAAAAAAATCCAATGGGTAGGTTTAAAAGCACACTAATCAAGACTATAAAGAGAATTGATGAACTAAAAGAGTTAAACGTATTACCCAAAATTCAGGCACAGTGCACAGATCCAAGATTACCAACCAGTCATAAGTAAATATTTTTTAAAATATACACAGCTAGACACACAGTCATCTAGAAACTGTGTCTAAAACAATCTTCAGGAAGGCACTGTCTACCCACAAAACAAAGCAGTTGTTAGGACTGACCAGTGAGGTTCCAGCGTCAGCTATAAAGACTATGCTTGATGTATCTGAGTTAGAAATCACATCTTCTGCACCCTGAAAGTGGCCACCTGTCCCCCCAGAACACAGCAGGAAGGCAGTGGAGCTATGACCACTTTCTGATGAGTGAATGTCCACAAACTGCAACTCCTGGCACAAGCAGTAAGAGGGCAGAGGTGTGATACAGAACCTGAATGAATGCACCCTAACGCTTTTGTCTGAAGGGGAGAAGAGAGTTAGAGTCAGGAAAGAACACAGAAAGCAGAGAGGTGTCTGTGTGCTGACAGTGTTTTAGTCTGGCTTGTGGTAATTGTGGGGGTGAGGTAGCCGATGTGATCATTCTTCTTTCAAAGTGTTCTTTTGCTAGTTATTCATGTCTCTGTATGGATGTTTTGTCTTACAGTTTAGAAGTCAGAACATATGCACAAGGAAAATAATGCTGCTTTCATTTTATTTAATACAAAGAAAAGTGTGAGTTAAAGGCAAAGAGGTGGGAAAAGAAAGGCAAACAGGTGGAGCTGCATTGGCTTCAGGTGGAGGGTGTTCTGCTTGAGGACTCTTGTCTGCGAGCAGAGCCTGATGTTTTGTACCTGCTGCAGAAGATAAGATCAGTGGACTGCTTCTCAGTTCCTTTAGCATTCTTCAGAGAAAATTCCCCGGAGAGTTTAGAGTGGCAGCAAGCAAACCGCAAAGAGACCCTGGGACAAAACTGTCTGCAGCCACTATATACACACATAACATCAAGTGTTGTTTGTCTGTTTCCCATTCTTTGCCCACTCTGTAAACCACAAACCAGCACGCGGTGAAAAATAACCATGGAAGTGCTGAACAGTGCTGCTCAAGGAACTCGAGAGCGAATGCTGGGTCTGCCCCACGACCAGCACATGGGTCTGCGCCTAGCATCCTTGTGGACTTCTCTCTTCTAATCCGTAAAATAAGAAGTGAATAAAAAGTCTTTAAATGGTTCTTTCTGGGGAGATGTCTTCAAGGGCAAATGAGCTCTTGCATAATCATGAAGACTCGGGTTTGGACACCAAAAGCCTGGCATCTGTAACCCCAGTGGATGGAAACAGGCAAGGTTCACAGACTTGCAGGGCAAACACTCGCCCAAAAGGTGAGCTCAGGTCTACTGAGAGACTTTGTTTCAAAACTAAGGTAAAAAGTGATTAAGGAGTCACTAGACGTTGACTTCTGACCTCTACAAATGCACACACACACGCACACACACACACACACACACACATCTACCTGTACTCACCCACTCTGTGTACACGCACACTAGAATCTGGCCTCTACAAATGCACATACACACACTCCATGCACACACACATACACACAAAGAAAGAGAGATGGGGGGGTCTTTCCAACACTTACTTTCTGTGGGTTAAGGATCAGAATACATCCAGAAAAGACTACAGACAACCAAGGGAGACACAACTTTGCTATCAGGTGATACCATGTCCCTCACTAATCATCTCTTAAAAAAGAATATTAAAAGAAGTCAGGAAACTATTAAAGTATTTGGGACAGTTCAGGGAGGGTTCTGTTTTCCTGTCAAACAGAACTAAATTGTGTGTCACTAAAATCAGCTGGAGCCTCCAGAGTGTCATCCATCAAGCACTCATAAATATTCATTTCAGTGACCATTCTTGAACATAGCCTGGCTTACCTTTTCATTATTGGACATGGTAATAAGGCTGACTCATGTTTCTGCATTTCCTATGTTTAAGTTTTCAGCCTAGAAAAGCATTTGGCAACTGTAAGCCTGCAATGTGAATGTTTGCAACCACAGCGGTTAAATATTTACCTCAGCATTACTTTGCACCTACAAAACAGATGTGCTAAATACAAAATCACAAATTCTTATTACCCTCTAGCCAAATTTGGTAGAATCCTACCAAAAAAGGGGCAGAGTAGGATGGTCTGGGGAGATGGCTCAGTTTGTTTAAAGTTTACCTTGTAAGTATGAGGATGCAAGTTCAGATCCCCAGCACCCATAAACAAAGATGAATATGCCAGCCTGCTTCTATAACCACAGAAGTGCAAGATGGTGGGAGGGGGAGACATTCTTGGAACTCATTGACTAACCAATCTTGCCAAATATAACCAATCTACCCAAAGCAGTGAGCTTCAGGTTCAGTGAGAGACCGTGTTTCAAAAACTAAAATGAAGAGCGCTAGAGCAAGGCACCTGTCATTAATCTCCAACCTCGAGATGCATGCACATGTGCACAGGCTCAAATGCACACACACAGTAGTGGAGTGCGACAAAAAGACCAGCAAGGAAATCCATTGTAACAATGAAAAGCATTGAATGGACAAATGGAGAGGCAGTTTAAGGAAAATGTGAACATACTGGTATCTTACAATTGCAGAAGAAGCCAAAATCCTTCCTCTACTCTTTGGATATTCTTATCTCCATGCCTAATACTCAGTCTGGATTACTGGCATTATAGCAACAACATATACATCCAGAATCTGTTCTGTTTGGTGTTTGGCTAATTCATCTGCCACAGAAAGAGTTAAAGTTTTTAGTATCCTTCTCACCCATCTCTTTGTTTATTTCTCTATCATTTATGTTTTCTTCACATACCAACTAACACAAAAACCTTCCTCCAAAGTGTTACCTCCACTATTGTTTGAAATGTGTTTATCACATTCTTCCCATACCACCTCAATGCCCAATAAGTTCTTATATGTATTGTTTGTCCATGTCCTAAGCATCCTACTCCTGGTTTCCTGTAGTTTGATCTACTTCCAAACACAAACACACACACACACATACACACACACACAGTCAGACATGCTGGGCTTACATACCAAGCAACAAGTCTACCAGGCTCAGCCAGATTAAATTTTCTTCCTTAGATCATACAATTTCCTGAGTTTATGAAAGAGCATCAGTTCAATCCATAGTCAAAGTGCTGCTGGCACTGGAAGCAGGAAAGTGGTTGCTAAGAGCCAAGTCTTTAAGATCACTGCTAAAAGTATATCAACAATCAGAAAGCTTTGCTGTTTGTTCCTATGATTAACCAAATCTTTCTACTCCAATTTTAATCACAAATTACAAGTATCTCTCTCCTCCTTCCTTTGCCTTCCTCCCTCCTCTCCCCACCCTGCTTCTGTGTAAAGCTGTTTAACTTTTGAATTTCTTTCTGCTCTGCTTATATCTAGCCTCTTCTCTATAAATGACTGCTTTGTCTTCATTATTTAAATAATGTTTCTTCAAAGACTACTGGTCAACCTATTCAAAGGACATATTTAAGTCATTTTCTGACATATTTCCTGAGAGTGGAAAATCTTACCATTGTATAAAATAATTAGGTATGACTGTTTATTTACTTATTTATTGTCTGGCTACCCCCACTATGATGTAAGCTTTAAATAGAGAACCTCATTTGTAATTTACAGTTCCATCCCAAGTATCTATAACA